>NC_136261.1:146380650-146483150 GCF_964187855.1 Myxine glutinosa | reverse complement strand
TCTCTTGATCATCTTTGAGATGTTTCTACACCTTGATTGGAGTCCACCTGTGGTAAATTCAATTGATTGGACATGATTTGGAAAGGCACACACCTGTCTATATAAGGTCTCACAGCTGACAATGCATATCAGAGCAAAAACCAAGCCATGAGGTCGAAGGAACTGCCTGCAGAGCTCAGAGACAGGATTGTGTCGAGTCACAGATCTGGGGAAGCCTACAAAAAAAATTCTGCTGCATTGAAGGTTCCCAAGAGCACAGTGGCCACCATAATTCTTAAATGGAAGAAGTTTGGAACAACCAGGACTCTTCCTTGAGCTGGCCGCCCGGCCAAATGGAGCAATCGGGGGAGAAGGGCCTTGGTAATAGAGGTGACCAAGAACCCGATGGTCACTCTGGCTGAGCTCCAGAGCTCCTGTCCTGCAGGAACTGCCTGCAGAGCTTATTGACATAAGTTATGTCGGGGGGGGGTAAAGGAATATCTAGAGCCAGGTTGATCTGTATCGGTAGGTATTCGACTGTCACGATAGGGAATCTACCTTGTAATAAGTTCTGTGTTTTTAGGCAGTTTGTCGGGATAAGAGTATACCTGTGAACATACAAGGATGTTCGGGTGTTAAATAGTGTAGGGACTAAGATAAACCCCTGTGTGTCAGACCTGGAAATCATTCCTTTGTCCCTCATGGCAACACACACATATAAACACTTAGATAGGTCCTTAGTGCACACATTAATTAGTTCCCTTCTCTTACAATGACTTTGGAAGTAAACGGGCAGGAAGCCAGATCGAGGCACTGCCGGATGGCCGCCGCCGGCCACACCACCGGCTGGCTTAGCAACATCGGTGAGACGAGCTATAACCATGCCACAGGGAACGTGTGATTGGTTGCCGTGGAAGGCGCGAACTTCCAACCAATCAGGGCGGGAGGCGCGAAGACGCAACTAAGAAGGAGGTTGTTCATTGGAGGGAAGGCGCTAGAAGGTTTGTTGGACGGCGGGAAGCTACGAGGCTCCCGTTGGTGGCGCGCCAAGGTTGACGTCACATGCGAGGCTATAAAAGAACGCGCTGCATGACATTTTGTCTCTCTTTCTGTTTGGATCTCTGGAGATCTCTGGAGATCTGGGTGACACCGTCACAATTTCGGTCTTCGAGGCCGGCCGATAGGCAAAGTGTGACCGGAAGGGACGAGGTTCTCCTGACCACGTGGCCCTTGACTTGGTTTGTCCGCACAATGTGGGCGCTTTCAGGATGAACTTTAGCCGGGGAGCGTTTGGGCGCCCCGGTCTGATACTGCCGCCCACACAAGTCAGGATGAATTTCGCAAAAAATAAAGTCCTTCGGCAACGAAAATTTAGCATGGGGTTTTCCTATGTAAATTTACCCTGAAGTAATTTTACCGAAAATCCTGGAAATTTCGCGGGGCCAGTTTCTGTCGAGTGTTAAGACGTACTAGCGACTGCGAAATCCGGAATCAGAATTAAAATCCGAGCCTCCGTTAGCTCTAAGGGCCCCCCAAAACAAATCGCATATATTCCTAATGAAAAAACTTCGAAGCTCCTAAATCCCGAATCTCAGACCATCCGATGTCAATCCATATATCCACACCTCGCTACGAACGTTATGCATCTAATGATAAGCATAAGAACCATCAAAAATATTTTAAAACCACTTTATTGGACAAAATGAGGTGCGGCCTAGCATCTAGTCGAGACCAAGTCACCCAGGCCGACCACCCATTCCGACCCCAAATTCCTCATCGACGATAACTAAACAATATATTATATGACTCGCACTGTACATACCTCCTTCTAGATCTTGTTCTTGTCTTGATATACTCACTCAGACTCACCCTATCACGACTGAGTCCTCTCAGCTCTTCCAAATGGCGTCCGCTCCGCCTCGTGTCCAGTCCAACTCCAAGCTCTTCTTCTTCGAAAGACCTTCGACACTCGTGGCGGGGGCGTGATGACGTCACTGCGCTTCAGTCTTAGAAAACTAAGGGCGTGATGACGTCACTGCGCTTCAGTCTTAGAAAACTAATTTTTATATAAGTTAATATTTTCAATAACTCCGAGAGGCGAAGTCGGGATGAATTTCGTAATAAAAATAAAGTCCTTCGGCGACGGAAATTTAACCCGGCGTTTTCCTATGTAACTTTACCCTGAGGTAATTTTACCAAAAATCCCCGAAATTTCACGGGTCCAGCCCTATTGAGTGCCTGCAGCCACTCAAGTCCCCCCACAGAGTCGGGCTAGAGTCAAGCTCAAAAGGGTTTTCTTTCCCCACTGATTCCGCCAAGCCCGTTCCCTTGGCTGTGGGTTCGCTGGATAGTAGATAGGGACAGTGAGGATCTCGTTCATCCATTCATGCGCATCACTGTTTAGATGACGAAATGAATGAGTTCATTCATTTTCGCTGCCTGATTTTTCGGGTGACACCGTCACAATTTCGGTCTTCGAGGCCGGCCGATAGGCAAAGTGTGACCGGAAGGGACGAGGTTCTCCTGACCACGTGGCCCTTGACTTGGTTTGTCCGCACAATGTGGGCGCTTTCAGGATGAACTTTAGCCGGGGAGCGTTTGGGCGCCCCGGTCTGATACTGCCGCCCACGCGCAGAACAACTTGTGAGTGCACGTGGGTCCCGGCGGTCCCACTGGCCTAGCGCTACCATGTTTAGACAGCGAACTCCATCCCCGGGCACCGGCACCTACTCCCGGAAGTTTGAGAGATCAGCAGTGCCAGGCACGGTAGGACACCCGCGGAGCCCCGGCGGACCGGCGACGCGCGAGCCTACGCGTTAGCATGCTACGGCGGAATCAACGGCTTCGGCCACGGCCGGGCCGATACTCGGCCCGGTCGCCCGGAAATGAACTGGTTCGACGCCCGCGCTAGAGAGGTCGCGGGCGACTGAGATGTATTAACAAATGATTAATTAATTTGAGACGTCCGATTTCTAGTGTTTGGAAATTTGGAAGAGCTTGACCCTAGCCTTTCCCTTGCGAGGGCAAGGAGGAACTTAACACTTGACACTTAAGCTTAGTTTGAAGTACACCCTGCCAGCGCTCCCGGTGGGACGGCAGGGCAACCAGAAGGGACGAGGTTCTCCTGACCACGTGGCCCTCGATCTGGGAAGCGAGAGGCGTTCCATTAGTGGACGCGCCCCTCACGCCCGACTTTTGGGTGGCCCCGGCAGGCCGTTTGTTTTGACGTTCCGTGACAGGCCCCGCACCCCCACCTCCGGGCCGACCGGGCGACCGGAATGAATCCCGGTGTCCCGATCTCTCTCTCTGTTTGTCGTTGAAGGCGGCAAAAAGGGTTGGCGTCAGGAAGGGCATCCGGCCGTAAAACATTGCTTCAAAAAGGGGACCAAAAAACAACAACTACCACGGTCCCCGAAAAGGCCAACCCCCGCTTTGCGGGGAAAAATGGCCTCTAAACGGTGGTTTTCTCTTGGCTCTCTTGGCGCTGCACGATCTCTCTGTGATTGAAGCTCTTGCCCTTATTTTGGTCTCTGCGCTTCTCTTCTTCGTCTTGAGAGGTCCTGGTGGTCGTTGGTTCACCATCTGCGTGGTGCTTGGAGCGGTGCTCGGTGCTTCCGGAGCATGGAGTGGAGCTGTGGCCTCGTGTGCGATCGACTCGGAGCTTGGAGCGGTGCGGGCCGTGCGAGGCCTGGTGAAGTGTGCGAGCGAGGGGGACGAAGGGTTTCTTCGCGCCGGAGCTTGGATCCGCATTGGACGGTGGACAAGACTACAGACAGATAAGGCCGCCCCCACAGAACATTTCACAAGTGCACGACGAGACATTTCTTTTATTAATTAATTTCCCCCATCTTGTATTCTGAAGTGAGGTGTGTGGTATCCCAATTTAGGATCATTATTTATTTACCGTCACGATCCTTGTTCTCGGGTTCCGGAATAAACGTGTTTCTTTTTGTACATTTTACCCTGCATTTTCGTTCGAGTTCATTCTCTCTATAGGTATGTGCTTGTGCCCCTTCTTCCTCTTCTCTTCTTCTTCCCACGGTTGATAGCAAAATCCGTGTTTGATCGTCGCCTCTGTTAAAGTCGTTCGGTCTTCCGCGGTCCCTGGTGTTAACCTTGAGGGATCCGCACGATAGTATGCATATATATATATATATATATATATATATACACACACATATATACACATACAGTGTATTCAGAAAGTATTCAGACCCCTTCACTTTTTTCACATTTTGTTATGTTGCAGCCTTATGCCGAAATCGTTTAAATTCATTTTTTCCCTCATCAATCTGTACTCAATACCCGATAATGACAAAGAGAAAACAGGATTTTAGAAAGTTTTGCAAATTTATTAAAAAGAAAAAACTGAAATATCACATTCACATAAGTATTCATACCCTTTGTTATGACACTTGAAATTTAGCTCAGGTGCCTCCCATTTCTCTTGATCATCCTTGAGATGTTTCTACACCTTGATTGGAGTCCACCTGTGGTAAATTCAATTGATTGGACATGATTTGGAAAGGCACACACCTGTCTATATAAGGTCTCACAGCTGACAATGCATATCAGAGCAAAAAACAAACCATGAGGTCAAAGGAACTGCCGGCAGAGCTCAGAGACAGGATTGCGTCGAGGCACATATCTGGGGAAGCCTACAAAAAAAATTCCTGCTGCATTGAAGGTTCCCAAGAGCACAGTGGCCTCCATAATTCTTAAATGGAAGAAGTTTGGAGCGACCAGGACTCTTCCTAGAGCTGGCCGCCCGGCCAAACTGAGAAATCGGGGGAGAAGGACCTTGGTAATAGAGGTGACCAAGAACCCGATGGTCACTCTGGCTGAGCTCCAGAGATCCTGTGTTCGGAAGCCAAACAGTTCAATCTTGGTTTCATCAGACCACAGAATCTTGTTTCTCACAGTCTGAGAGTCCTTTAGGTGCTTTTTTGCAAACTTCAAGCGGACTTTCATGTGTCTTTCACTGAGGAGAGGCTTCCGTCTGGCCACTCTGCCATAAAGCCCAGATCGGTGGAGTGTTGCAGTGATGGTTGTCCTTCTGGAAGTTTCTCCCATCTCCACACAGGATCTCTGGAGCTCAGCCACAGTGACCATCGGGTTCTTGGTCACCTCTATTACCAAGACCCTTCTCCCCCGATTGCTCAGTTTGGCCGGGCGGCCAGCTCTAGGAAGAGTCCTGGTTGTTACAAACTTCTTCCATTTAAGAATTATGGAGGCCACTGTGCTCTTGGGAACCTTCAATGCAGCAGGAATTTTTTTTGTAGGCTTCCCCAGATATGTGCCTCGACGCAATCCTGTCTCTGAGCTCTGCAGGCAGTTCCTTCGACCTCATGGTTTGTTTTTTGCTCTGATATGCATTGTCAGCTGTGAGACCTTATATAGACAGGTGTGTGCCTTTCCAAATCATGTCCAATCAATTGAATTTACCACAGGTGGACTCCAATCAAGGTGTAGAAACATCTCAAGGATGATCAAGAGAAATGGGAGGCACCTGAGCTAAATTTCAAGTGTCATAACAAAGGGTATGAATACTTATGTGAATGTGATATTTCAGTTTTTTCTTTTTAATAAATTTGCAAAACTTTCTAAAATCCTGTTTTCTCTTTGTCATTATCGGGTATTGAGTACAGATTGATGAGGGAAAAAATGAATTTAAACGATTTCGGCATAAGGTTGCAACATAACAAAATGTGAAAAAAGTGAAGGGGTCTGATGATTGGTCTTACGGTCTGGCAGCCAGAAGTTGTTATTGTTTGAAGAAGAAGAAACTCTACTATATTATCTTCTCCAGCCATGTGAGTTTTCAATATATCTATTAATGATGTACTGTTTGAAGTCAGTGGTATCCTGTCTATTAATTACGTACCTATATTAATTATGTACGAGTGCTATCGGAATGTACCTTTCGACATTTTGGACTGTTGAGACCCAATGGACCTTTGAAGAACCTTTAAAACCCCTCAAGACCCTTAAGACCACAAATACCCTGACATACCCTGAAGATCCTTACATACCATGAAGAACCAGAGAACGCCAAGGACCCAAAAGACCCTGAGGGCTCAGAAGCCCTAAAAGAACCAAGGACTCAAAACACCAAAATGACCCAAAAGAGCCATAGGATACTGATGACCCAAAAGACTTAGGGGATGCAAAAGACCCTGGGGACTCAAAAGACCCTGAGGACAGCCTCATTAGAAGAAAAAAAATTCTAAATACAATACTGAATTCAGTTTTACAAGGAGTATGTCTGTTATGTGTCACTTGTGTCGGGTTGTACAAAATAATGAAAGAATGTACAAATACACCCCACAAAATACACCTCACAAACACTTCCTGGTGAGGGTCTGCAATCTCTGATTGCTCTTTCTTGTTTTATTTGCATTCCTTATGCTAATGCTAAATCCACTTTAAAATCTCAGTAATGTCTGAAAATATAACAATTATTCCGAAATATGTTAAAATCTTTGCTGAACTCCACTTCAAATTCACATTTTATATCCACCAATAGAGTGGGCGAACAGCTCATGTTGCCTATATTTATTATTAATTCATTTAATCATTACAAGTTCTTAATTCTTTAAACCAGAAAAGTTATCGATTGCTTTATTTTCCATCCCATCCTTTTTCTGACCATTTCTCATCTTTTAAACAAACTGACTATTGAAGCTCGCATTTTCACAGTTATGTTTGGAAATAAACCAGCTGGTTCGGATCTAATTTGATGCAATTAGCCACTTCTCAAGATGTTCCTGAATAAATGAGTGATTGATCTTTTCTTGGTGTGTGACTAAAAAGAACCAATGTTTGTTATTACTGTTAATTTCGTATAATATGAGAATGTCTCAACATGTTGCATGCACATTGTTTAATGCATGAAGTATAATACCTACTAATTATTTTCATAGTTGATTATGTGATTGTGACTAGCCATCTGCCTTCATTATTGTGCATGCATGACTATGTCACTCATAATTGTTTGTATTGCACAGCAACAGGGCCTCACAACATGCAAGGTCTGACTGCATGAAACATCACGCCCTCTGCTAGCTCGGCTGATGGTGTGCCTTCTAGACGGGTCAATATACAACCAGAACAGCCGTACCCCAAAAAAATTGCAAATTTTAGTTTTATTGCATTTCCTTATATTTTAAGACTTACTTAGGAACATATCAAAAGTTGGACAGAAATGGACCATGGGAAAGTAAAAAATTTTGACATGATAAAAATGTCACAAAACCATCCAAGCAGTCATCCAAGCAGTGCGTCCAAGGGCTGTAATTGCACCATTGCAGCTTGGTCTTGCAGTGCAAATGCATCACTTGTATAGGTCTCGTTTCTTGATAGATAGTCTATCAACCTTTGGCTTTTCCTCATCTTACTCCGAAGTGCAACGGTTTGAAGTAAATGCAGCCTCTTCTCTTGCTCCGGATGTGTTTGGAGGTGACACCGACATTCTTGATACATCCTTGTTATTTGCTGGAGACAATGTGGACCACAACATCATAACGTTGGATGGAAAGGGTACCTTTCATGGGATGGGCATGATAGCAGCTATTACACCAGGGCGTCAATCTAGCCACATCATATCTAGAAAGAAAATGTCTGACAGGAAGCTCGTCGAACTGACGAAGATCAATATAATAGATTACCGCTATGCAGAGCACGTCAACCGCAACCTCAAATTTCAGCCCCTCCCTTTGTTATCAATTTGTGATCGCCCAATTGACATATTATGGGAGATGTCATTTTGCTTCGAAAAGAGTGCACCAAATTGGCAAGGCATGATGCACTTTCTGCATGAGGAGTGTGATCACCCAGGGAAAGCCTCAATACAGTTTCTCCCAATGATTGATATGAACCCAGGTGACAAAACCTGCATCTTGTCAACTCTTGATTACCTGAGCAAACTTGCATCAAAACACAACATGCCAGCAATCATCACATTTGACCAACCGCTGTTTTGGAAGGCCTCTGAGATAGTGAATGCTCTTCCTGCTGATAACCCAATCCATAATGCAGTGCTACTGCTTGGGAGCTTCCACACATTAATGAATTTGTTGGGTGCCATTGGAAGTTTGATGGATGGAAGTGGACTGAAAGAGATCCTGGAAACAGTGTATGGTCAAAATGCTGTTGTGCACATGCTGAGTGGGAAGGCGGTGCAACGTGCTTTTCGTGGCCATTTGCTTGTGGATCAGTGTCTTACACGTCAGGTTGTTGGCAAGATTGTGGAAGTTGACCCTGGGTTTCAAGAACAAGTGGCAGAACTGGAGCGACTGTACATTTCCCTGGAGACTGTCGAAAGTGACACTATAGAGTCTGTGTTGCAATCAGAGTGCATTCATTTCATTGACAATAGATTGAATCAGGAAAGGAATAAACTTGCAAAGGACTCGAAAACCAGTGCACTTTGGATCAACTACCAGCGTATGTTGGGAATTGCAAGGGCACTTGTGGCAGCTGATCGGACGGGGTCCTGGGAGATGCATCTCCAAGCCATATCAGCTTGCTTGCCGATATTTGCAGCTGCTGGCCATCCCAATTACCTGAAGTCAGCTCGACTCTATCTCGAGAAGATGCTTGCGTTAGAGGATGACAACCCTGAGGTTCATCAGAAGTTCCAATCTGGTTATCATGTAATCCGGCGCAGTGACCAATACTGGGCTGGCCTAGGCTCTGATCTTGTGATAGAACAGACATTAATGCGCTCACTGAAAAGCCAAGGGGGGCTGACTCGAGGAAGTGGGATGTCAGAGCACCAGAGAGCAGTTTGGACTCTGTCTTCAACCATATCGTCCTCCTACAACCTTGCTATGCAAGAACTGACCTCGAGTAGCTACTCAACAAGTGAACAACATAAGGAGTTGACAACATCCAGGGTGAGTCGAGATGAAGCTGATCGTGGCAAAGTTGCCGAAAAACTGGACAGCTTCACACCATTTTCTGATGACAAGTCATTGCGCAATATCATCACAGGGGTTACTGCAAATGAGGATGTCAATGTTCATGACCTATTCAAAGTAGGTAGTGACATTGTCAAGAAGATGGATGATCACCCAGCTTACTCCTATTCACACAAAAGGAGTTCTAAAGCCAAGACACTTGCATTCAGCAGGGCAGTCAAAGTTGCTGAGGACCGCACAATAGATCCAGCGTTACTATTCCAGAGGTTCTTAGTGGTGTCACAGACGGGAGATCTCCAGATAGGTGAAGTGATGAAATATGAACTCTGCCCATACCCAATGTCTCTTTTTGAGGCAAAAAACATCCTGCGCCAGCCAGATAAACCACAGTTGGCGGAGGCAATAAGGAATTATGCTACAACCAAATCTGACAATGCTGTCAACCAGACAGTTCCAGGAACAGATCACTATGTTCTTGACGGGGGATCACTTATTCACCGCTTAAAGTGGACAGAGGGATTCACCTACAGTTCCATTGCAGATGAATATGCCTCATTTACAGTACGACACTATGGCAAAGCTACTGTTGTGTTTGATGGTTATGAGGCTGGGCCAAGCACAAAGGACTGTTCTCATCAACGTCGGAATAGAAACAAGAATGCCACCAAGGTTAACATTACGGAGTCAACAAAATTTGTTGGGAAAAAGGAGGACTTTCTGTCGAATGAGTCAAACAAGCAGGCAATGATACTGTTGATTATAGAGGTGTTGCACAAGGAAGGCTGTGAGGTGATCCAAGCAGAGGGAGATGCTGATGTTGAGATTGCAAAAGCGGCCGTCGCAAATGCGGCTTCCAGATCTACAACCCTCATTGGAGAAGATAAAGATCTCCTTCTCCTCCTGCTCTTCTATATGGTGGAGACAAACTGCATTGAACTCTATTTCCGTTCTGACAAGGCAAAATCAAATGTCTACAATATCAAAGTCCTTCAGCAGATACTTGGAAATGCAGCCTGCAGAGATCTATTGTTCCTTCATGCATTAACTGGCTGTGACGCAACGTCTCGTGTCTTTGGGATTGGAAAGAAGTCAGGGTTTCAAAGAATCATCAAGAAAGAAAAGGAACTGATAGACAGCTCAAAGGTGTTCTGTAAACCACAGCAGAGTCAGGATGTTATTGAAACTGCAGGCTGCAGAGCAATGGTGGCATTGTTTAAAGCAAATCAGAACGACTCATTGGCATCGATCAGATACAACATTCTCTGCAAAAAGGTTGCAAGGGCTAAGGCATTTGTCACTCCTGAAAGACTGCCACCCACATCCGCTGCCTGCAAGTTTCATTCTCTGCGGACCTATTACCAGGTAATGGAATGGATGGGCCTTTGTTGTGGAATGGAGCCAACGGAGTGGGGATGGAAGGTAGAAGGAGGAAAACTTGTTCCAGTGATGACAGACAAAAGCCCTGCTCCAGACATACTACTTCAGATGATTCACTGCAACTGTTCAGGGGGGTGCAAAACACTAAGGTGTTCATGTAGGAAGCATGGATTAGAGTGCACCAGTGCATGTGGACATTGCCAGGACAGCAACTGTGACAATATGAGTGTTGAACCAGACATAGAGGAGGAGGAGGAGGACGATGAAACTGGAATCTAAGACTAGAAGGCATATGGTACTTCCACATGTGTCAAAATTGTCCAATTTTTTATATGTTGCTTTCCATGTCATAGACTGGCAGAAACAATCAAAGAACATATATTTGTGCAAATATTTACTTTAAATTGCGAATGGTCTCAGGATTAGCACTGCATAAACTACCAGCAACGATCATAATACAAATATTGGTGCAAAATTAACTTTAAATTGTTAGTGGTCTGATGATTATCAGTCAATTTTTTTACGTTTTATCTGCCGGCAGCCATCTTGTTTTCTGACGTCACTGAGGGACTTTCCCATGCGTCAAAATTGTCCAACTTTTAATATGTTGTCTTCCACTTCATAAACTACTAGAAATAAGCATAAAACAAAAATTTGCAATTTTTTTGGGGTCAGGCAGTATATTGACCCGTCTATTCCATGTCTTCTTCACTAGCTCTGTGGACCGTCACAAGACAGGTATTAATTACGTTTAAAAAGGCTTGCTAAACACTTGTCTAATTTGGTGAAATTTCATCACACTTGATTAAAATTGAATCATCATATGGAACATGTGACATCCAATTGTGTTTTTGCTAAGAAGCTTTATAATTATTATCAAAGCAACTATGGTAAAATGTTTGAGACAGTTCCCCCACTCGAATTCTACCACCACACATCCACCAGTCTCTTACCACATACTCCATGCATGCCCCTTCCATTTTACATACTTTTACTCACTGATATGGTATCTTGTCTACTGCAGAACACCGAAAGCACAAAATTGAAACACATAGTATTGGTTAGTATTACAACACCGACACTGTACATGCAAAATGTCCCACACGCCATAGATACTATCTACAACATTTCAGAGACAACTATTGGGGACGCCTCTTCGTGGTGGTTGTACCCACCAACACAAGTCCGGGGGGCCAAATCTTCCCCATTCTTCCCTGCTGCCCAAATTCGTCAGGGCAGAACGGTCACGGTCAGAGTGCCCATCGGTCCCCATTGGCCGGCCCTTTCCCTCTTGTCTCTCTCTCTGTCTCTCTCTCTCTCTCTCTCTCTTATTTTGTAATTCAGCCCTGCTATTGGTGTACCCCCTCGTTCTCTCTCTCTCCCCTCTCTCTCTCTCTCTCTCTCTCTCTCTCTCTCTCTCGCGCCCCCTGCTGGTCGTTTGCATGCTGGTTGTACTGTCATGGCGTCTGCTTGTGGAGGCCTGTGAGTGCTCTGTGTTGTTGCTCCATTCCCCCCCCCCCCCGTTTTCCCCCCTCTGTGTCCTTGTACCTGTTCGTGGAGTCTTCCTGGTGATTCCCATATACGTTGAGACGGGAGAGAGAGCCGGAGAGCACAGGGTGATCGCTGGTAAGGGTTCGCCGTTTTTGGGCGTCGCCCGATCGGTGTTTGCTCCTTCATCTTAAACCTCTATTTCCTTTTTTTCCTTTCGTTTATCCTTCCTTCAGTTTGTTTTGTTGCCTCCCTTTTCCGAAGTTAGGGAAATCGGAGAGGTCTGATTGCTTCCCATTCCCGGAGTTCGGGTAGGGAAGATTGTATTATATATTCACCCTCCCCGAGTTGGGGAGGGGTTGTAAGTGCAGCTGTTCCAGCATGGCAGCTGCACTATCTCGATTTACGGCCTTTCAGAGCCTGACCCGTAAGCACGGGTTCTTTTGTGTACCTCCGGAACGTGAGGTTAGTGTCGAGGACGTTGTCCTCGCAACCGGTCGTGTTGTCGGGATCGACAAGGTTGTTGCCGCTTCGCGGATGAACAAGCGGATCGTTATTTTTTTGTCCGACGTGGATTGTGTCCCGCAAATTGTCGAACAGGGTTTGACAATCGATCCAGATTTATTTGTAATGATTTCCACACTAGATAGCCCAGCGATAAAAGTCGTGATATCAAATTGCCCCCCATTTGTATCCGACGATGTACTAATTAAAGAATTGTCCCGATACGGTACCATCGTGTCTCGTATCTCCATGATTCCCTTCGGGTCACGAAACAACGATTTAAGGCACGTGGTTTCATTCCGGCGGCAAGTGTTTATGATTTTAAAAAATTCCCAGAAGGATTTAAACCTTATAATAAAATTAAAACATCAACAGAACGAATATACAGTGTACGTGTCCACCAACGTTCTAAAATGTTTTGGCTGCGGACAATTTGGGCATGTTAAGCATGACTGCCCCCGAAAAGAGAATTCTCCACAAGTGCAACCTCCCCTCCGAACCGGGAATAAGCAATCCCCCCACCTTCCCACCACCGGTCCAAACCCTCCCACCACTGACCCAAGCCCTCCCACCACCGACCCAAGCCTTCCCACCACCGAACCAAACCTTCCCACCACCGAACCAAGCCCTCCCGCCGCCGAACCAAGCCCTCCCACCACCGACCCGAACCTTCCCACCATCGACCCAAGCCTTACCACCACTGATCCCAATCTGTCCACCACCGACCCAAGCCCTCTTACCACCAATCCAAACCCCCCCGCCGTACCCCCCTCCCCTCCCATTGAAACAGGGGCCCCTCCCTCTACTGAAGGATCTAATTGCAGCCATCTCCTGTTAACTATAGATCTCACCCCCCAGGCGACATCGTCCAATCACAGCTTGTTGCCTGCTATAACTGATCCTACCTCTCCCGCCGTGGTAGCCGATGGGATCCCCCTCCCGATGATCACGTCCTCCCTCCCCCCCCCTCCCCCCAAACCCTTGCAATCTCTTCCCACTAACCAGGACGAGTTTCAATTAGTCTGCCCAAAAGGAAAAAGACATCTGCAAACAACAGATGAAAACGGTCACCTCTTTAAAAAACCTACAACTGAAAACCGACAGGCCCTCCTCTCTGGCCTAGATTTGTCCCTCGTCACAGAAAATCGTTTCTCGGTATTGGAGGACATAGATGTGGATGAATCCTCGCCCTTGTCTACTGACCTAGAAATTGATATGGTTGAACCACAAAAATTAGTACCCCCCCCTCCCCCCCCTCCCCTGAAGATGGCTCATTTCTCTCCCTCCCCGTCCCCCCCCTCTATGGACTATGCCCCATCCGATAACGTGGAGGGATGTGATGACGGTGAGGAGATAAATGATGAAAACCAGTGTGACACACCATCTGAGCCATCTGATATAGATGACTCTGTTAGTGAATGTGGTAGCCTTAAGGAAGAAGAAATCCCTCCAATCCCTCCCTCCGAGATAAAAAGGTTTCTTAAGGACACATTCCGAAAAAGGAATGTTGTAATAGAAACCTTTTTTCCGGAGCTACCTGATTTTATACATTCCGCTAAACTGATGGTAAAACGGCCCCACGTTTTTAATTTCAATTCCTCCCAACGTCACCGTTTAAAGAAGTGGTTGCAAAAAGCTAAGAATGAACTGCTATCAAAAAATTGAGTGGTGGTCACTCCTCCTTATAGCTGTAATGAGTTTTTCCATTTGTAGCCTGAATATTAACGGAGGATGTAGCTCTGTCCGTAAAGTTCAAGTAAGGGATTTTTTATTGCAGAAGAAAGTTGACATTGCCCTCTTACAAGAGACCCATGCCAACGACTGCTGTGTCGCAGAGTGGTGTAGGCTCTTCCCCGGCCTGTCCTTCTTTAGTAACGGTGACTCCCGCAAAGGCGGTGTCGCAATAATTCTTAGCCCCTCCTTTTCGCCTTCATCGCTTAAATTCGACGAAATACACAAGGGATCCCTAGCATCCCTAGAATTCCACTACTATGGAAAATTCTATACTATTTTTAATATCTATGCCCCAAGTACGCCTGTAGCTCGGCGAGTTTTTTTAAATGACCTTGGGACACACCTAACGTCCCTCGACAGTCAAAACGCCCTAAAAAACCAAGACAATCATGTTTGTATTGGTGGAGATTTTAACTGCACCCTCCAACCCCAACTCGACAGGAACAGTGCAGAGCCCCATCCTGCCTCCACAATCCCTCTCACCAAATTTTTAAAACAAATGAATTTGACAGATATATGGCGGGTACAGCACCCATCAATCAGGCAATACACATGGTGTCGATGTATTCAGGGTAATATTGTACTTGCTCGCTTGGACAAGTTTTATATTAATCCTCCACTTGAACGCCTCGTTCTGTCATCCAAAATTTGCCCATCAGGATTCTCGGACCACAGCGCAACATTTCTCAAAATTTCTGCCCCCTGCCCGAAACACAAGAGTGCTTTTTGGAAATTTAATAACAACTTACTTGATGATAGTACCTTTAAGGACATTTTTCCGGAAATTTGGAATATTCTGGTTGCCTCCCAAGGGAATTTCTCAAACCTCAGACAATGGTGGGATAATGCCAAAACGCACATCAGACTGTTCTGCCAACAATATCGTGCATATGGTGTTCAAGAGGAAAGAAAAACCACAACCTTACTTGAAGATGAAATCCTGGAATTACAGGAACAGCTTCAGGGAACCGCAAGTGTGAGCTACCAGGGAATGAGGCAACAAATCCATGGAAAAACGGCCTTACTGAATTCCATATCCGAAAGGCGAGCACAAAATGCTTTATTGCGCCTGAAGATGAGGTACATACACGACCTTGATGCTCCAACCAAATTCTTCTTCAGCCTTAAAAGGGGGGCCTCTTCGTCAATGATTACACGCTTGCTCCATGATGGGGAACTCCTTTATGAAGATGGCAGAATCAGGGAATGTGCCCGGAAACATTTTAAACAACGGTTTATGCGGCATGACATTAACCAGGATGCAATATCGGAACTTGTTTCTAACCTTCCAACATTGGCGGAGGATCAGAAGCAGCAGTTGGAGGATCCTCTTAGGTTACCTGAGCTCACCGCTGCCTTGAAGGCCTTGGAACCTGATAAAGCCCCTGGACTGGATGGGCTGACAAGTGAATTTTTCCAGTTTTTTTGGGACACCATTGGACCTCACCTACTGCGGGTATTGAATGAATGTTTAGAGGATGGACAACTGCCGTGGAGTTGCCGGAGAGCAGTCACCACCTTAATTCCTAAGAAAGCGGACACTCAACTTATAGAGAACTGGCGTCCTATTTCTGTTTTATGTACGGATTATAAAATTTTAGCCAAAGCCTTGTCTAATCGAATGAAACCTTTTATGAATGTACTAATAGGAGAACATCAATCCTTTTGTATTCCTGGACGTACTATTTTTAATAATATCTTTCTTATCCGTGATACCATTCGGTTTTGTAACAATTTTAATATGAATGTTGGTCTGTTTTTTATTGACCAAGGAAAAGCCTTTGACTGTATTGACCACATGTACCTTTTTAGAGTTTTAGAGAATTTTGGGTTTGGACCTATTTTTATCTCGTACGTTAAACTTTTGTATTGTAATATATCCAGTGTTCTTAAAATTAATCAAGTATTGTGTAGCCCCATTGCTGTACAACGGGGAGTACGGCAAGGTTGCCCGCTATCTGGACTTTTATACTCTCTTGCCATCGAACCTCTTCTGCTCCAATTACGTACGCACATTTCTGGCTTCACTGGATCAATTCTTACCACACCGCTAAAAGTCTCTGCCTATGCAGATGATGTCTGTATTTATATAAAAAATAGTACTGACGTCACTGCGGTGGCTCAGGCACTAAAAACATATTGTCAGGCTTGTTCAGGCCAGGTAAACTGGAAGAAGAGTGAAGCCCTTTGGATAGGACCTGGAGATTGCCCGCCAATTGTCCTACCAGGAGGAGTGAACTGGCAGAAAAGTGGCATTAAATACCTCGGTATTTTCCTCGGAGACAACACCTTTGAGCAGCAGAACTGGGTGGGATTACCAGACAAGGTAATGGCAAAACTGGCCCGCTGGAAAGGACTTCTTTTCCAACTTTCGTACCGCGGAAGAACTCTCGTCATTAACAATCTTGTCGCCTCTATGCTATGGCATAAGATGATATGCCTACAACCGCCTGGGAGCCTTCTTATTACACTGCAAAAGAGCATTGTCGACTTTTTCTGGAGCGGGAAACACTGGCTCCAACCCCCCGTGGCATACTTGCCACTCGCTGAAGGTGGCCAAGGTCTTATTGATATCCGCAGCCGGATTATGGTCTTCCGGCTTCATATCGTGCGCCAACTTGTATATGGAGATGAAGCCCTACTCTGGAGGCCTCTGGCTAACTGCATATTACAGCTCACATGCAAGCTGGGTTACGACCGAGAACTTTTCTTGATGAACCCTCATCAAATCGATTCATCCTTGCTGCCCACCTTTTACCAAGGGGTGATGAACGCCTGGCAAGCCCTGTCCTTTTCCCGTGAAATGGCAACATACAACATGGAAATGTTGTTGAACGAGCCCCTATGCTACAACCCCTTCCTGGAAAACAGCTTGAATAATAGGGGACTCGTTCAACGTTTTGTTGATGCCAAGCTGCTGCGAGTGAAAGACCTCATGACAGAGTCTGGGAGCTGCCGGCTGAGTGCTGCCGCTGTGGCACAAAAAACCGGAATAAAATCTGTCAGGATCATCTCTCGGTTCCTTCAAGGGATATCCACAACGTATCGTAATACCTGCGAGGAACTTGGCCCTTCCCCCGAGGAAACAGCGGGTGACTTCCCCAAACTCCTAGTCTTCAGCCCGCCACTTAATCTGTCCCCTGGCCTGAACAGCCCTGATGATACTGCATTATCCCTTCCCGCCTTTCCAAAGAAAACTCTGTACAACGCGTACGTTAAAATTTTATACGCAAAAACATTTTCTGAGCACCCGAGGCTTCGATGGCGGGATGTTTTACCCCCAATACCACCCAATTGCCCCAATTGGCGAAGTTTTTATCTCTTGCCTACTCCAAAGTATGTTGGAGATATTCAATGGAAACTTGTACACTGGATTTTACCTTATAATGTTTTACTGAACCGGTTTTCTACTGCTAACTCTAATCTATGCCCTTTCTGTGCATCCATTGAAACCCTACCGCATATATACCTGGAGTGTGAACGATTGCAACCTCTTTTTACATTCCTTCAGGAACGCTTTGTGAAGCTTGGTTCCCTCTTCAATCACAATGTTTTTATTTATGGTGTTTTAGGACCGTCTTCCCTTAGGAATGTGGTTTTAATGAATTTTTTAATTGGCCAGGCCAAGTTTGCAATTTATAAATCCAGGAAGAAAAAAATGGGAAACGCTTCTGACTCGTCATGTGATGTACTGCTCACCCTTAAGGCTCTTGTAAATGCAAGACTAAAGCTAGAGTACCGGTTTTTTAAAATGAACAAGAATTTAACATGTTTTAAAGAAAAGTGGGTTTTTAATGATGTCATATGCACACTTGATGATGATAACTTGAAAATAACCTTTCCTTGAGACCATTTTATTGTGTTTTGTTTCTTTGTGACTGAACATAACTGATTTTTTGTACTCTTGTAATAAAAGGAAGAAACAGTCAGTCTCTCTCTCTCTCTCTCTCTCTTTCTCTCTGTCGCCACCTATCGGCCGTCGGTACGTTGGGTGTAGCGTCATGGCGGCTGTGAGCAACTGCTCTGTGTTTTGGTGAGTTCGTCGTGAGTTTTCCCCCCTCTCCTGCCCTCCCCTGCCCCCCCTCCCTCTCCTTTTCCATCCTGTGTGCTTTGGCATTTGTTCCCATCTGTTCTACACCTTTGCCTTCGAGAGAGAGAGGATTGAGAGCGGGCCCATTCTGGGCGCGGCCTACTGGCGTTGACGGCGCGTTGTAAGCCATTTCTGTGCTTATAATGCACGTTTATTTTTTACTTTAGTTCGTTTTTTTAGGTTTGATACCCTCTTGTCCGGCTCGGACAAGTGGGGAGAGGGGGGGGGGTATTTTCGCCGGAATGGCGAATGCACGCTCTCGTCGCGATGACTTTGAAGGCTTAACCAGGAAGCACGCGTTTGTGTGCGTGCCTCCGGATGGAGTCCCTGTCGAGGACATCATCCTCGCTGTGGGGAGCATTGTTGGAGATGAAAATATACGTGCAGCTTCGCGTATGAACCAGAAAGTGGTGGTGTTCGTTTCGGACGAGGAACTCGTCCATGACGTGGTAAGCGTGGGAATAACCACGGAAAGCGGTCACTTTATGATGGCATCGCCGCTATTAACTCCCGCGACGAGAGTGGTTATTTCCAACGTACCACCATTTATCCCAAATGACAAGTTAATGACCGTGCTATCACGGTACGGTAAAATGGTATCGAGGATTTCAACAATCCCTCTTGGGTGTCGGAATGAACGTGTTAAGCACGTAATGAGCTTCCGCAGACAGGTATATATGGTCCTTCCAGACCGTGGGGACGACACAGGCCTCAATATCACTTTCAAAATTAATTTTGAAGAGGCAAATTTCCAGCTATACGCATCGTCCACCACCTTAACATGCTTTCAGTGTGGAGCGTATGGACATTTAAAACGTTCTTGTCCCAAAGCCTCGTGTGTCAGGTGTGGCAAGACGGGTCACACTGCCATAGTTTGTAAGGAGGAGGTTGCTCTGCTAATGAATACCCCCAGGGGGAGGGAGGTAAACGCTGCTCCACTAATGAATACTCCCAGTGGGAGGGAGGTTAACGTTGCTCCACTAATTGAGATTCCCAGTGGGGGGGAGGCTATCGCATTGCCACCGCCTAAAATTCCTAATGAGGGTGAATCCAGTGTTCCAAGCGTGAACGTATTTATTCTTCCTCAGCAAAATGTTGAAATGGACACTGATAGCAAGGTGGGGACGAGTAAACGAAGGGCTCCGGATGATAGTGACTCATCTGGAGCAGGTAAAAAGGTCGTGCTCGATTTGCAGGCTGTTAGTGAAAAAACTCTTCAGGATGCACCTGGAATCTCTCTGCAAAGCGCGGACCAAATAAATAAAGAAGAAAACCCAGAAAAGAGCATCAGGGTTCAGCCGCTAAAACAACGCGCTTCCATTACTCACACAGACGACGTTAATGATGTAAATACTTCAGGCCACGATACCGTGAATGGCGCATCATTGATCCAAGCGAATGTCGCCGAACAGGCTGACATCCATAATAAATCTGCCAATATAGCAGAAAAGAGCGGAAACATAAATCCACAGGAATGTGGGAATAATGATTTCATGCCAATTGAGGAAATCAGTAATCAATGTGCTGATGTTTCCCAAACACAGCACTGCGTGGACCCCCCAGACAAGGGAAGGCTAGGTTGCATAGCAGGAGAAGAAAACGGTATTGACCCAGACCCCATTGGACCACTTTCTGATTTATCAGAATCGGAAGAGGAGGTGGAGGTAACAGCATTATCACAATTAATGCCAGATCAACCCCCAACCCCTCCCCATATTGTTCTCTCATTCCTCAATGAAACGTATAGACAGCGAAATGTCATCATTGGGGATCATTTCCCTGATTTGGCTCCCTTTATTCAGGCTGCAAAACTAGTCATAAAAAAATCTGAGGAACTAAACCTAACAAAATCGCAGTTTCATCGACTAAAGAAAATCATAACAAAGGCAAAGACTGAGTACTCACAGTGTCAGACAAAATTTACTAATGAGTGATGAAGACGCTTAATCTTGCAACACTCAATATAAATGGCGGTGGGGCCAGTCACGTCCGCCAGATCCAAGTGAATAGTTTATTCAAAAGGAAACAAGTCGATGTAATATTACTGCAAGAAACTCATATTACTGAGAAGGTTGAACATGACTGGAGCAGCATGTTCAAAGGTAAATGTTTCTTCAGTAATATGTCATCTGTATCTGCTGGAGTGGGGTTTTTGCTAAAACCAGGACTTGTACCTGAATCTTGCCTCTTTCAGGAGGTGATTCGGGGACGTTTTGCCACCCTAGAATTGGTGATCAATAGCCTGAAGCTTATTATTTTTAATGTATATGCACCAAGCGAGAGTACTGACCGTAAAGCCTTCTTTACTGAAGTGATAAACCAGTTAAACTTGTTTGACCCAAATCAGTGCATATGCATGGGGGGAGATTTCAATTGTACGCTAGAGCCCAAAATAGACAGAAATTCACCGGAACCACATCCCGAGTCCCATGGTGACCTCTCCCAGTTCCTGTCAGGTGGGGTTTTTTTGGATGTATGGCGATTGATGCACCCAAATGACCGGCAGTTTACATGGTGTCGATGCTCCAATGGCCAAGTATCCTTAGCGAGGCTTGACCGCTGGTACATCACCCCACGATTAAGGAATATTGCAACCTCCTCAACTATTACCCCTTCCATCTTCTCTGACCACCACATGGTCACGATGGGCCTATCTTTCCCACAATTCAAACGGAGGAGCGCCTATTGGAAATTCAATACAAGCCTTTTGGATGATACCCTGTTTAAGGAAGCCTTTCGCATCCTATGGATAGCAATAGTTGGAAAAAAGCCCCTCTTTGCTTCCACTAACCTTTGGTGGGATAATATGAAAACTCATATACGACTTTTTTGTCAACAGTTTAATTCCCACATCACCCATGAAAATCAAATCACATTGGCACGGTTGGAAACCGAAATTCTAAAACTGCAAAACAAAATGGCAGAGCAGGAAAATGAGGCAAATTATAAATTGCTCCTTGAAAAAAGGACCCAACTCCGGGAACTATTACAGGAGAAGGCTGCAGGACTGCTAGTTAGACTGAGAGTAAAAAGCATCAAAGTATCGGATAGTCCTAGCAAAGCCTTCTTTCACTTAGAAGCTGAAACGAAGCCTCCCCAGCTTATTTCATCAGTTAAGGACCCCAGTGGGAATGAAATTACAAGTTCTGATGGGGTAAAAATCACTATTAGAAAGTATTATTCTGAACTATTTGCTAAAAAAGATATATATGAGGATAAAATAAAATGTTTTACCTCCCATCTCCCAACCCTAACTGAGACTCAACGCCTGGAGCTGGATGTGCCTTTAAGCCTTGATGAATTACAGCGTGCCCTGGTTGGAATGGAATCTGGAAAGGCTCCTGGAATTGATGGCCTGCCAGCTGAGTTTTACATGGAATTTTGGGACAGTTTGGGCCCAGAACTATTGATTGTAATCCAAGAATCCTTGCGAAAAGGTGTAATGCCACTAAGCCTAAGGAGAGCAGTGGTGAGTCTTCTCCCAAAGTCAGGAGACCTCCGGCGGATGGAGAATTGGAGACCGGTTTCAATAATGTGTACCGACTATAAACTGTTTTCGAAAGCAATGGCAAATCGCTTAAAAAAAAGTCATTGGTGATCTGGTTTTACCTGATCAGACATTCTGCATCCCCAGTCGTTCGATTTACGACAACATTTTTTTCGTGCGGGATTTAATGTATGCTCGCCATGACCAAAATGATTTTGGAATATGTTTTCTAGACTTTGAAAAAGCCTTTGACAGCATTGACCATGTTTTCTTGTGCCATGTTCTTGAAGCATGTGGGTTTGGGGTAATTTTCAGGGCCTTTATAACTTTATTGTACACTGACATCTCCAGTGTAATTAAGGTGAACAATGAACTGGTTCCCCCCATAAAGGTTCAGAGGGGGGTACGGCAGGGTTGCCCAGTCTCAGGTTTGCTTTTTGCGCTAGCAATGGAGCCATTTCTTTGCACACTGAGAAAGAATATCTCTGGCCTGACCTGTTTTCCTGGAAGCCCACCAATGACTATATCGGCCTATGCAGACGATGTTTGCGTCATTATAAAAAACCACCAAGACATTGTTGCTCTTGTAAAGTCCTTAAGAACCTTTTTCATGGCTTCATCTCTGAAGGTTAATTGGACGAAAAGCAAAGCTCTTTGGGTGCCATACCTTAATAGCTGCCTGCCTGTCTCAACACATCTGCCTGCTCTTCCAGAAAACTTGGAGTGGAAAACAGATGGTGTTGATTACCTTGGTGTGTCCCTGGGCTCTACACAATTTGAGAAAAGGAATTGGGAAGGTGTGACCGGAGAAATAGACAGGAGGCTGAACCTGTGGAAAAGAGCCCTACCGCACCTCTCATTTAAGGGCCGAGTCTTAGTGGCAAACAACTTGGTTGCTGCAACGTTGTGGCATCGCTTTATTTGCCTGCAACCACCAGAAGTGTTGCTGGACAGGATACAGGCCAAACTTGTGGACTTTTTTTGGGGAGGCCATCATTGGCTGCGGCCAAGTGTAATATGCCTTACTTCATCGGAAGGTGGTCAGAGCCTTGTTCACGTGAGATCCCGTCTCATGGCTTTTCGCCTGTGCTCCATTCAACGCCTCCTATTTGGTGAAAACCTGCCAAACCATGCCTTGGCTTGCCATATTTTACAGCAGGCGGGTAGACTCGGCTATGGTCTCGAAGTATTCCTGACTCACCTCAAGTACGTGAATACATCAACGCTCCCCATATTTTACCAGAGCCTTCACAGTGCCTGGGAAAGACTTTCCGTGAGCCGTAAAGCTGACACCTACTCCCCAGGGATGTTCTAGGTTGAACCCCTGTTCTTCAACCCTCTCTTCCCTGATGTTCTCAAGAGTCGCCATTTGTGCCAACGCTTTATTGAGGCAGGCATAAACAAAGTATGGCACCTTCGGCCAAACTCCGGTGTCGGGTGGAGGAATGTGGAGGAAATTTCAACCTTGACGGCGATTCGGTCCAAGAGGACAATTGGAACGATTTTGAGGAAAGTTGTTCAAAAACGTCATCAGCTACAGAAACTTTGGACTTGGAATACTTTTGGACACCCCAACGAGTCCCCGTTTCCGAAACTGATTTTTGCCTGCTTTCCCAACGAACTTCCACCTGTAAGCACAGGGACAAGTGTATTGCATGCTGAGAGCAGCAAGAGCCTGTATAGGTGGTGGTTATCTCAAGTTCTTGGTATTCCTCCGCTAAATGGAGTAGCACGATGGAAGAGGCTACTCCCTGCCGGGCCCCCCAATGAACCTGTATGGGAATCAATGTATAGTAAGCTGATCAACAAAAGAACAGGTGATCTTCAGTGGCGCCTTGCCCACGGGATCATCCCATGTAATACATATGTATGGAATTTTGCCCCAATATCTGCATGTTGCCCCTTTTGTTCTGTAAATGAGGATGTTTTTCATTTTTTCATTGGCTGTGAAAGACTTTTTCCTTTATTTGAATGGTTAGACTTTGTGTCGTTCAAAATGAATTTCAGATTTACTTTTCGATCCTTTATTTTTGGGCTCAAAAAGAGACGGCAACACAACAAGGACTATGAACTGTTGTGCTTTTTTGTAGCTACAGCAAAGCTTGCCACTTACCTGTCCAGAAAGGAGAAGCGGAATGGTAAGCCCATTCATCAGTGCAAGGTCATGACGTTTTTCAACGCACTGTGTGCTGCAAGGCTAAAACATGAGTTTGAGTTTTCCAAGAGCATGGGCGAAATTGATGGATTTGTGGAAAAATGGTGTTTGAAAAGTGTCTGTGAAGTCCGCCAAAACGAGTTGGTATTATTTTTCTCATGATTGTTCATAATTTCTACAATTCATAATAGTGCTGCAGAAGATTGCATTTGTTTTCGGTAAAAGTTGAACTGATCAACGCATATATCTGTATTGTTTCCTCGCTTCATCGTTTTCTCTTGTTTTTGGCTTTGTTGATTTTATACACTGTACATCCATGCACTTTATAATTTTTGGAATAAAAGGACGTCAAAAGTCAAAGTCTCTCTCTCTCTCTCTCTCTCTCTCTCTCTCTCTCTCTCTCTCTCTCTCTCTCTCAGAGATGCTGCCGCACATGTGTAATCACAGAACGTTGCTGCGCAGCGTTTCTCGTGGTGCACATCGTGTGGTAGTGGTGCCCTCCCTCCCTTTCTCCTGCTCTGTTCTTTACTCTCTTTAATCTACACGTTTCATTTCTTGCGAGTTTGAGAGTGAGAGAGCGCACTCGATCCTGCGTTGCTAGTTTGCTTCAAGGTATCGAGTGTTTCCCCACGCCCATGGCCATGGCGAACATCGAGGATGGAAATTCCCATTTTCGGTTTGGAAAAGTTGAGTCGGAAAAATGGTTTGTCGTGCACACCACATTCTGAGGTGACGGTGGAGCAGATCGTTTTGTGTGTCGGTAAATGTATCCGTATGCACAATGTAATTGCTGCATCGAGGATGAATCAGCACGTCGTCATCTTCGTCTCGAAAGAGGAAATGGTGACGCAGCTCGTCGAAAACGGTTTGACTGTCGAGCCGGATATCTTTGTGTTTGTTTCACCGTTGGATGCACCTTTGGGGAAAGTGATTGTGTCTAATATTCCGCCTTTTATCCGACACGAGCAGATTAAGACTGCTTTGGAGCAGTATGGTAACGTCGTGGTGAAGATAACTTTCATTCCTGTTCGATTTAAGGATCAGCAGGTAAAACATGTCCTGTCCTTCCGGCGTCAATTATTTATTATTTTAAAGCCGGCAATTCGCAATTTGGAGGTGATGTTGAAAATGAAACACGATGACTATACATACCGGGTGTTTGCTACGTCACAGACCTTGGTATGTTTTAAATGTGGTCAGCACGGACATGTTAAAAACGAATGTCCCAGTAGCGTGTCCGAACAGCCAAGGGGGGAGTCTGAAAAGGAAAGTGAACCTGTACCAGGTAACGAGGGTCCTGCAGAGCCAGGTGAAACTGCTGAAAATAAAACCGAGGATAAGAGCGACTTTTGTGTTGTTACACGAGGAAAACGAAGGCACCAAGGTTCAAGTACAGTCGAGCCTGTTTCATATGCTGAAGCAGTCGCTGTGAAGAGGGTCTCACTCAACAGGAATGAGGGTAGTCCGAACCTCCTTGGTGCTGAGTCCTGTCCTCCTCCTCCTGGTGAGGAGGAGGCTATGGAGCAGCAACACGTCTTGTCAGGTGATGCTCCAAGTGGAGGTAAGCCTTCTGCAGACTGTACATCAGTAAATGATGAGCTTAGGCATGCCAGTCAAACAATAGGTGTACCTGGTATACCAGAAACCTCTGAAGAGGTAACCAAGGTTGTGGAGAATGATCCGTTACCTGACAAATAGATTTTCGTTAAGCCAATGCCAGTGTCCGCTGCACCAGTACAGGTAAAAGACCGCGTTATTGAGCAGGAGTCGTGCGATTCGGACGACACGTGTTCAAGTTTGGATCCTAATGAGATAGGGGGTGCAGCTGGGGATTCGCAGGACTGCGAGGACTTAGATGCCCCCTCTCCTACCGAAGTAATTAAATTTCTTCATAATACTTTTCGGAAAAAGATAAAACTTGTTGAATCGTTCCCACAATTGGACAAGTTCCAAGTCACTGCATCTCGCATCATAAGCGATCCGACAACCTATGGTGCTAATGAGTCTAATGAGTCTCAGGTGTACAGACTGAAAAAATTCGTTTCCGCAGCAAGGAAAGAACTTCGACGATCTGCCACTTGATAAAGTCTTAAAACTCGTTATGGTTTTATCTATTGCGAGTATAAACATAAACGGGGGCCGCGCCCCTATACGGAAGACACATTTACGGGTATTATTGAAGCAAAGGCATGTAGACATCGCCTTTTTGCAAGATGTACGTTGTGGGGATACCTGTTCAGCCGAATGGCAGAATACAATAAGAGGTTCTTGGTTTTTCAGTTCATTTGATTGTCCTAGAGCTGGAGTCGCTTTCTGGTTTAGATCAGGAATCTCATCCCGCCAAATAGCATTTCATGGTCAGGCGAGGTCATTTGGCCTTTGTTGTTTTTTCTTATGGAGGCCATAAGATCACATTGTTGAATGCCTATATCCCAAGTGATCCTTCTCAAAGAAAAGAATATTTTTCCCTTCTTGATAATTGTTCAGCCCAAATTGATTGTGGTGGTCTTGTCTGCCTAGCTGGTGATTTCAATTTTACCTTAGAGCCATCTTTGGACCGTAATGGTATAGAACCTCACCCTGAGAGTGCAAAACATTTGGCGGCTCTACTAGTAAAATATCACCTGGTTGATGGGTGGAGATTGCAGCACCCTGGGGTTAAGCAATTTTCATGGTGCTTAGCCTCTAATAACAGTGTCCTTTGCTCGGTTAGATAAATTTTATATCAATAATGGGTTTCGGAATTGGACTTTCTCAACGGCGATTTTTCCCTCTGGTTTTTCGGATCATCATTTGGTATCTCTAAAATTGATTTTTCCCTCCGCCCCTCGTACGAGTGCCTATTGGGCCCTCAATGTGGAACTGCTAGAAGAACCGCATTTTTGTAATGCATTCAGAGATTTTTGGGAGTCTCCATGCTCGGAAAAACACTTTCCAGAGCAGGAGGCAATGGTGGGATATTGCAAAAAGCCATATCAAAATTTTTTGTAAACAATATAATCTCTATCACTCGAGGGATAATTTTTTTAATGATTTCTAAACTTGAAAAATAGATTCTAGAACTGCAAGCAAATCCTACCAAGTTGAGTAGCAACACAAAAGAATACAAAGATTTTGTAAGCAAGAAGGAGCTGCTTCATTGCCTTGTTAAAGAACGGGCACAAGGGGCTTTTGTTCAGCTAAGAATGAAAAACTTAAAACTTCTTGACTCTCCTTCTAAGTATTTCTTATCCTTGGAGAATAAGAATAAAGCACAACAGCAAATGCTATCATTGCAATCACCAGATGGTGGGATTGTAAGTGAACCTGAAACTATCAGAAGGTTAGTAAGTGATTATTTTTCCTCTCTTTTGTGTGCTAAAGAAGTTGATTTAGATGTTGCACATACCTTTGTTGAACCATTGCCCAAGTTGTGTGAATCGCAGCGAGTCTCGCTGGAGAGCACTATTACCCTGGGGGAATTGAGGCGCGCGCTTTTCGGTGTACCGACTGGTAAATCTCCTGGACTGGATGGCATTCCTCGTGAATTCTATGAAGCTTTTTGGGACATTATTGGAACTGAGCTTTTGGAAGTGCTCCAAGAAAGTTTACAAGTTGGGGAGCTTCCCCTAAGTTGCAGACGAGCAGTTGTGTCCTTGCTACCAAAGAAAGGGGACACTCAGCAACTTCAGAATTGGCGTCCAGTCTCCCTACTGTGCACCGACTACAAAATATTCTCCAGAGTCCTTGCCTCACGCTTAAAATCCGTCGTCCACTCGCTTGTCCACCCCGATCAAACTTGTTGCGTGCCTGGACGATCGATATATGACAATCTTGGTGCTGTTCGTGACATTTCTGACGTGTGTGATTGCCTATGCAAGAGCACAGGCCTCGTCTTTATAAACCAAGAACACGCTTTTGATAGTGTAGATCACAAATATTTATTTGCTGTTCTGAAGGGTTTTGGTTTTGGTCCCACCTTTATATCATGCATCCAGTTATTATATCATAATATTTATAGTTTGGTGAAAGTTAATAATGAACTGATTTCTCCTTTTTCTGTTTCAAGGGGTATAAGGCAGGGATGTCCCTTGTCTGGTCTCCTCTATATTCTTGCCATTGAGCCTCTTTTAGTTCGGTTTCGCGAGAAATTTTTTGGTTTCTCCGTTTCCCCTAATGCACCCCCTATAAAATTCTGCATTAAAAGTTGTAGCATATGCAGACGACATCTGCACTGCAATACAGTCTCAAGACGATGTATCCGAGTTAATCAGAGCTCTCAATAATTTTAGTCTTGCTTGTTCGGCTAAGGTGAACTGGTCAAAGAGTTGTGCCACCTTCTTTGGACTACCTTCAGGTTTTTCTTTCCCGCCACTGCCAGGAAATTTGTCCTGGAAGAATGATGGCGTTTACCATTTGGGCGTGCACCTCGGTGATTCCCGATGCATTCAAAAAAACTGGGATGGATTAATTGAGAAAGTGCATTCCAAGCTACAAAAATGGAAAAGGCTTCTTTGCAACCTATCCTACCATGGAAGAGCATTGGTGATCAATAACTTGGTCACTTCTACCCTGTGGCACAGGTTTATGGTCTTACAGCCACCAAAATGGCTCACCAAAACCATCCAGAAACATTTAATTGATTTTTTCTGGGTTGGTAAACACTGGCTCCGACCAGGCGTGCTCAGCCTTCCACGTAATGAGGGGGGTCAAGGGCTCGTTGATGTCAACAGCAGGCTCATGACTTTCCGCCTTCTTTTTGTGAAGAAGTTTCTTTACAGCCCCATGCATTGGGAGAGTTTAACCTTGTGTTTGCTAAAGCAAGCAGGTCGGCTGGGATATGGTCGCGAACTGTTTTTGCTTGATCTCCCGAAGATCGATGTCTCATCACTTCCGCTGTACATGCAGAGTGTCATCAATGCCTGGCAAGCCTTGTCGTTGCATCGTGAGACCGGTTCCATTACCACCTCGATGTTCCTCAACGAACCAATCTTCTACAACCACCTTTTTTCAGCCATTCCTTCTTCCAGGACTTTTGTCCAGTACTTTGTGGGGTCAGATCTTCTCTCTGTCCATAATTTGTTGGACTTTCAAAGAGAAAGATGGAAGTCTGCCCACGAAATTTCTGCCAGCTCTGGTTCCAGGTCCATTCGGATTATTGGCCAGATTTTTTTTGCTATCTCAAGAGCAGCAAATAATCTTGGAGTAGAGTTCAGGAGCCTGTTTGAGCCTGCGGGTTTGCTTGACCAATATGCTTTCCCTGTTTTGCTTTTGAATTTTAATGGCAAATTTGTACCCCTTAGCTCCATTGAGAAAGGGGCGTTGCATGAATGTTGTGTGCGCTTTATTTTTGCCGATTTTGTAAAAGGCCCTTTTGGAGTTCAGTGGAAAGAGCACCTGTCAACTCCTTCACCTATTACTCCTGTGTGGCGCAGTCTATATGCACCCCCAATATCCAAGCGTACGGGCGACCTGCAATGGAGACTTGCGCATTGGATTCTTCCTCATAACATTTTGTTGCACAAATTTTCAAATGACATTTCTGAAGTGTGCCCCTTTTGTGAAAGTCGTGAAACGCTTTATCATGCATATGTTGGGTGCAGAAGACTTGTTCCTTTGTTTAAGTTTTTGCATGCCAATATTTTGAAAATGGGGCTTTATATTTTTTCTGTTGAATTTATTTGTGGTTATCCTATTTCTGCTGTACATAAGTCTGAAACTGCTTTAGCGAACTTTTTGGTTGCTGAAGTAAAAATGGCAATTTACAAAACAAGGAAAAAGAAGGTGGAAGGTGGTGAATTTTCTTTTTGTAATATTTTGTTGACCTTGAAAGTCCTGATTATTTCTCGGATACAGCTTGAGTTCCTGTATTGCAGCAAGTACGGAAAAGAACAAGAATTTTATGATAGATGGTGTGTTAAAAATGTTATTTGTTCTGTGAGGAACGAAACGCTTAATTTTGCTTTTTGATGTATTCATAGCGCTTGCATGAGCATTTCCTTTAAAATTGTTTGTTTTTGTTTGTGGTTTTTTTCACCTTTGGTTTGTAAAATATTTTTATACTTGCTGGTTTCTTTTAAATATCCTTTGCTCCTTTTTGGTGTATTTATTATCCTTGTGCAAATGTTTCTTTAAACTGGTTGCTTTGCTTACAACTGCTTTGTGAAAGGGTTTTATACTTTTATAATAAAAGGACACAAAAGTCTCTCTCTCTCTCTCTCTCTCTCTCGCTCGCTCTCTCGCTCTCTCGCTCTCTCACTCTCTCGCTCTCTCTCTCTCGCCCCTGACTGTGTGAAGGCGGGGCTAAATTATCCTAGATGTGGGGGATCTCTAGCTCTCTCCTGGGAGATCAATCGGCTGTGTCCATGCCGGGGCTTGTTCAAGAGAACTCGGGGGATATACAAAGAGAAGTCCGGGGATATACAAAGAGAAGTCCGGGGATATACAACAACTGCAGCAACAACAACATTCACATTTCAGAAGCACAGATAAAGAAAGACCGATGATATCCCAACCCTCCCTACCCAAACTTTCTCCTCCCTCACCCCATTTCCCTGCAATGAAAAATAAAGTCTGACATCTTGGTAATAAGTGGGGTTTTAATACACATATATCAAGAAACATTGTGACAGTTGTTTTATTGTTGTTGTACAAACATTTACATTGATTCCAGCAGTTTGGTTGTGAGTTTAATTCCTATTGTATATTTATCGTACAGCTTGTTTAATTTGGCATTACTCATACATGGTAATTTGATTGTAAAAGCATGTATGTGTGGTCTCCAGTGGTTGCAATTTACAAAATCGAATGATTGACATCTGAAAAGGCCAAGATAAACATATTCTCTTGACCTCAACATTTGAGAGGCTCAAATATAATGGTTTGCTTACAATATATGTAAAAATACTCAAATAGAATATCATGAATAGAGATTCTTTCGCCATGTCCATAATCTGTCTTCAGGAGCTGATGGCTGTGCTGGAATGTCCTGGCTCAACTATATGATCCTGATGTATCGCACACAGATTGTGAAGGACGAGATTGATCATCAATAACTCATAGACAATATCAAGTTGCCATCATTCCTTTTCAGAGGGCTCACTCTCTTCATTCGAGTCTACCAAAGGCATTTCAATATCATGAGTATAAAACTGCAAAGCAACTGGATAATGAGTGAACTTTTTTTTTCTTCTTTTTTTTCTTTTTACATAATCGAGGCTCATGAAAGAGCTAACATTTATCACACAAACAAATCAAAAAGACAAACAAACAAAGTGTACAAAAAGGGGAGCGGTAGACAAGATGGGGAGAGAAGGGGAAGCACATAAACACAACATTTGTGAGGGACATCAGGAATGTGTGGGAGGGAGAGGGCTTGGGGGGGAGGCGGCGTGGGAAGGGGGAGGGGGGTGGGAGAAATATAAACACAAGGACACCAAGGACTTCCAGGAAAGAAGTTGGTATTTCAAAAAAGAGGCTTTGTGGTGAAATTAGCAGGGGTAGAACAGATCAAGGTTTTAGATGGGGGAAGATAAGAGATGGTGGTGAACAGCTGTTTTAAAGACCTGGAGGGAGTAGTGGGATTGAAGGGAGTGGGGGAGTTTGTTCCACAGGCGGGAGAAAAGAGGAATGAAAGAGTGAAGGTGAGCAGAGAGTCTTGATTTTGGCAGTTTAACCATAAGAGGGTTGCAGGCAGATCTTGTGCGACCTTTAGGAATATTTGGGGGACAGAGCCCAGAGAGAGCTGGAGGAGCAAGGCCGGAGAGGAGTCGGTAGAAGACAGAAAGACCACCAACCTGCCTGCGGTGAGTAAGTGAAAGGCCCTCGGAGGTAGCTTCATCACGGGAGATTCCAATGATTCTGAACGCTTTGGTTGCAACAGCGTGAAGACGAGCTAGGTGTGAGGCAGGAGCACCAGCCCAGAGGGGAGAGCAGTATTGCATTGAGCTGCGGATGAAAGCCTTGTATGTGGTGAGGAGCTCAGGTGTGCCAAGGAAGGACTTCACACGACGGAGGATGCCCAGTCGGCGACTGGCTTTGGAGGCCAGATTTGAAATGTGGTTTTCCCAGGAAGGATCATGGCAGATAGTGAGACCCAAAAGCTTGAGTGACAGAACTTCATGGAGAGGATTATTCAGAAAGTGGATGGGAGGGTTGTCCAGTCGGTCTTTTCGGAGAGACATCGTAAGAGAGTGAGATTTGTCAGGATTGAAAGACACGTTCCACTTGTTTGCCCAGTCAGTGATTTTGTCCAGGTCTGCAGAGAGTGAGGAGGCTGCAGACTGCCGATCTGAGGCATGAGGAATGGAGCGGCAGAGAGTGGAGTCATTAGCAAAGAGATAGAGAGGATTTTCAAGAGAGTCGGAGAGATCATTGATGTAGACCAGAAAAATCACAGGGCCCAGAACACTGCCTTGGGGAACTCCAGCCAGGAAGAGGACATGAGAGAAACCCATTCAGGGCCACACGTTGACTATTACTAGAGAGGAAGTCCGCCAGCCATGCGTGGAGATTTCCATGGATACCAAAGGAGCAGAGTTTGGTGAGCAGAGCGGGGTGCCAGACCGTATCGAAGGCACGTGATATATCGAGGGAGACAGCTCTAATTTCCTGTTTGGCATTGAGGACCTCCATCCAATGTTGAGACAGCAGAAGCAGCATGTCCAGAGTAGAGTTACCTGGTCTGAAACCAAATTGATGATCAGAGATCAAGCCATTGGAGAAGAGGAAAGATTTCATATCCGAAGCAATGATGGATTCCATGACTTTGCTGATAATTGGGAGAAGGCTGATTGGTCTGTAGTGACTAGGATCTGTTTTTGCACCTTTTTTGTGTAAAGCGGTGATGTTGGCTGATTTCCAAGCAGATGGCAGTTGACCTTGAGCAAAAGAGGGTGTAGAGAACAGAGAGAGGGAGTGAAAGAGCGGAAGAAAAACCTTGTTATGATATCATATTGATGTTATCATAACAAGAACCTTGTTATGTTTGAAAAGGCCTTGATAAGCCATATCTTTAATGAGTAGGCATAATCTCCAATATTGAAAGTATTGACAGTCTCCAAATTTATTTCCCAACAACATTCGTCGTTTGCTTTGGGAAAATTTCCTTCAGGGTAGTTTAGAAGGCCTAAGCAAATGGCATGAGTGCTTCCAGTAGACCAATCCAGCACACACATCCTAAAATAGGCACTTCACATTCACAACAGCTTACAAGATGATTGAATACCATCCTTTCCTATAATGAAGTAATCCTGAGGGTTTCATTGTTGAACGATCGGAAAGTATGACCCATTAATAGCTTCCACAGTGATTGGGATTTCTCATCACTCTTCTAAATACGTGGTAATTTCAACAAACTCTTCTGAACTAGGAATGGGAATCCGTAAAGGCATCTGGATTGCTACTATTGCTTTGCAAACATCATACACACAGTATTTACCCGTTCTCGATGCAATGCTGTGCAACAATATAAAACAAATGTCACACACTCCTGTAGTTAGAATTGGCTGCAAATTTCCACAGTGCCACTAATACTTTCATTTGCACAGGGATGAAAAAGCAGAAGGAAGTGCTGGTGTGAATTCTGGGAGATATATTCAAAGGATACCTTAGACATCCAGACAAGGGATGTCTGGAAGATATATAGCCAATGTGCATGATTAAAGTTGGCAGATACTCTGTCATATGAGTCCACAAACATGTTTAACTAAAAAATAATGTGTTCAGCTTCGTCATGATATCATGTGTGTAACATATTGACTTTAATAACTACGATGAATTGAAGATAATTATGTGAAACAGCTGCATGTAAGAGGCCACAATGCTTTAGTGACAAAAACATAGCACAACCTCCTTCTCCGCCTCCTCCCCATCATCATCATCATCACCTTTCTTACAATCCATAACCAACCTTTTAGGGAGACACATATATGAGGGTGTTATCTAAAACTGGCCACACATCAGTCACCATGTAATTGTTACTAATCAATCCTAACAAGTAAACCAGCAAGTTGCATTGCTTATTAGCTCAAGCCAATTAGGTTAGTTGGGGTAGTTAGCCAGTTAGGGTAGTTAGTTAGGGTTAGGGCTCACCAGTTCCATCCAGTTGCAGCAAGTTACCAGCTTGTTGCCTTGTAATAAGTAAACCAGCACAGCAAGTCATCCAATAAAACTACCTACACATCATCCACAGGCACCCCTCCTCCTCCCCAATCCATCCGCCTCTCAATGATTTGCCTTTACTTGACACCAATACCAACATAGCATCAGCACAGCTGTCCCTTCAATAGACCTATAATCCCTTGTGGACATTGTATGATTAATTGTATCTGCCCTTTCTTCTGTTTCCAGCCTCTAGTGTCTGCCTGCTGCCACTGTTGTTTTTTACAGTCTCTGCCAAACATTAATAGCTCCTCTGTTATCCTTGAAAGCTCATTTATTTATGTAAGTAAATCTTTGTATGCCTGTTTTTGTTGATTTGATGATTTGTATTTCTTAATAGGCCTCATGGGAGCTAATTCTTTCATAAGAAAGAACACAACACTCTCTCTCTCTCTCTCTCTCTCTCTCTCTCTCTCTCTCTCTCTGTCTCTCTGTCTCTTTGTCTCTCTGTCTCTCTGTCTCTCTGTCTCTCTGTCTCTCTGTCTCTCTGTCTCTCTCTCTCTCTCTCTCTCTCTCTCTCTCTCTCTGTCTCTCAGCTTTTTATGCCTTTTCTTCAACCCAAATTTGTTAATTTAATGAGGAGGGATTGAGGATTCATGCAAGAAATACAGTTGTTATGGTGTGTAATAGTAAGAATGGAGCAGTGACGGTCAATATCATAGAAAAAAGAGGTGTATAGCTGAAACAAGTGGATACATTCAAATACCTTGGCTCAACATGAAAGGAAAAGGGAAATTGGTAAGCAGAAGTCCAGGAGAGTAAAGGCATCATGGATAAGGTGGAAGGAGGTCAGTGCTGTCATCTGTGAAAGGACACCGAGAAAATTGAAGGTAAGAATCTAAAACACAGTGATCAGTCTAGTTATTGCCTGACAGGATGGCCTAGATCAGGGGTTCCCAACTTGTGGGTCGCGACCCCCTAGGGGGTCGCGACCCGGGTGGGCTGGGGGGTCGAGAAGCCTTGGGAGAACTTGGTAGCCTTAGGAGAAGGGAACATTACCAAAACTTTCATTTCGCTGATACCTAGAACACACAACATAATGTTGTGCCGGTGGAGCTGGCTATAGTTTTCACTCGCTCTTTTCGATGTCTTGCCGATATGAGATGAACATAGTCTATTTCCGCGTTTTTGTATTTACAGATCTGAAGCAATGGCTAAAATGCGCAAATACTCGGAAGACTACCTCAACATTGGCTTCACCACAGTACTCGCCAACAACGGCGTCAAGAAACGACAATGCGTCTTGTGCCATGTTGTCCTGAGTGCGGAGTCGATGAAACCTTCGAAACTCAAGCGTCACCTAGAGATGAAGCATCCGGAACATGCAGAGAAGGATTTGGAGTTCTTCAAATGCCATGAGCTTCTTCTCAAACGTCAAAAGCTCGATGCTAGTGGGTCTTTTCAGCAACATAGTGCAGCAGCAGTGGAGGCCTCATATGAAGTTGCGTTGGAAATTTCCAAACACAAAAAGCCTCACACCATTGGAGAGACACTTATCAAACCCTGCATGTTGAAGATGGTGAAGCTCGTTCTCGGGGAAGCCAGCGCGAAGAAGATGCAGCAAATATCTTTGTCGAATAATACTCTTCAGAGGCGTATTTGTCATATGTCTATGGATGTGAAAGAGCAGGTTTTGGATGAAATCAAAGATTCTCCGTTGTTCTCCTTTCAACTCGACGAATCAACGAAAGTGAGTTCATGTTCTCAGTTGCTTCTCTTCGTGAGGTACATTCATTCAGACAACATCAAAGAAGAATTCCTCTTTGTAGTGCACTTGAAACCACTACAAAAGCTGTTGACGTCATGGAAAAGGTCTCTACCTTTTTTCATACCAAAGGTCTGCAATGGGGAAACGTGTATGGGGTTGTACGGACGGAGCACCAGCTATGCTAGGATCGAAGTCAGGATTCCAGACAAGAGTGAAGGATCTGGCTCCCCAAGCTAAGGGCATCCACTGCATGATCCACCGATATGCTCTCGCCAGTAAGACGCTTCCTGCCACTCTGCGGGAAGTGCTCGATTCTGTGATCAAAATTGTGAATTACGAGAAGGCTGGGGCACTCAACACTCGTCTATTCAAAGAACTCTGCAAAGACATGGATGCTAACCATGAGGTCCTTCTCTTCTACACGGCTGTACGCTGGTTGTTGCGAGGGAACGTTGTGAATCGTGCCTTCGAGCTGAAAGACGAAATCAGGTTCTTTCTGGAAGTGCAAGAAAAGAGATCTTCTGGCTCACTTCGATGATGAAACGTGGAATAAATGGGTTGCGTACTTGGCGGACATTTTCGACCAGCTGAACAATCTGAATTTGAAATTTCAGGGAAGGGAAACACACGTTGTCCTATTTCAAGACAATCTACGGGCCTTCGTATCCAAACTGCAGAACTGGCATCGGAAAGTCAATCTTGGGAATATCGACATCTTTGAAAAATTCTGTGGAGTGATGGATGAGTCTGAGGGCGAACTAGATCAGTTCCTGAAGGATGAGATTACCGGACACCTTGAGTCCCTAGAAAATGAATTCCAGCGATACTTCCCTGAGCTCACAGGAGAAGAGGTGACACTGGTAAGAAACCATTTCTCTGCTACACTTGATGTATCCAGCCACCCCGACGAAGTCCAAGATGAATGCCTCCACCTACCTCTGCGAGGCCGGATTTTCTACCCCCGTCCACATCAAAATGAAGACCAGGAACAGATTGGATGTCGAGGATGACATGAGATTGGCTCTTACAAACACTCCGCCAGGAATTCCAAGACTCGCTGCTCAGATGCAACCCCAACCATCCCACTAGCTAGGTTGGAGAGACGATATGTTAGTGATGACGATCATGGATTGTGTGATGATGGATGGCAGTGAGAAAAAATGATGAGCTTGGTTTGACTAACTAACTAAAATTACCCGAATTTTATAATGTGCAAGGAATATTGTAGTAAAATTTGTAAAAATTGATGAATTAATGATTGTTTTCTCTTTCTTCCCTTTTCCTTCTCAGAAAAATTTGTAAAACTGAAACGGCTGATGGCAGGGGGTCACGTGTGTTTCGGGGTTTTGAGAAAGGGGTCGCGAGTACAAAAATGTTGGGAACCACTGGCCTAGATGTTTGCACACTCGCCTCCAAGTTGTCTAGCCTGGGTTTGAATCCTGACCTGGCTATAAATTGTCATCTCGGTGTTTCACATGCAGGGTGATTCATCAATGTGTGTGCCATTCCTCTGTGTGCCTAACAACTTGGACATTAAAGGGCGTCGCATTGGTTTATTTGGCTTTGTCCTTTGTCCTGTTCTTTGTCCTGTTCACATCAATGAAATAAAGGTTTTCTCAAACTCGACTGACTCCCTATTAGACCTCAATGAATATGGGCCGTTTAAAATGCTGTGTAAATGCAAACAAGGCCTTTCGTGTATGCACTGTGTGTGCGTTTTCAGTGACTTGCTAGTGCTAGCTGGGACACTTTTAAACTGCCGTTCATCGGGTGAAATATCAGATGAAACAAAGCATTGCATCCGGACATTGTGCTCAGGAACAAAAATGAAAAGACTGCATTGCTAATTGAGATATCAGTGTCCTGCGATTTTGGCCTAAACAACACAAATAAAGAAAATGCTCAAATACAAGGACCTCAAAAATGAGGTCAAGAGATCTTTGATACTGAAGAGCGTCAAAATTGAACCAGTAATTATAATTGGAGCAACAGGAATGATAAAGAAAAACCCCACTGAGATTTTAAAAACCATCCCCGGGAATATTACCACAAATGAACTACAACTGGAGGCAATCTGGGGTTCTGTGACGATCGTGAAAAGAGCCTTGCATCAAAACTCTGAAAAAGTTGAACAGCTTAGGTCCATGAACCGTGATCCCTTACCGAAGCGGAGGTGGATACTCTTAGGACTTGGATACTCTTAGGAATTGGTCCTAGTAGGACTCTGTTCCATCTCCTGAACCCACAAATATAGATAACTACCAACGAAACACACACACACACACACACCAAACCGAAACAGAACAAATGCAGCCCCACCAATTGCAAAATAAACAAAAGAAAGATTCAAGATGAAATATCAGCGGATATACACTGGCAACTGGAAGAAAGATAAAACAGCAGGGAAATAAAAAAAAGAGTTGGACAGATTGGGGATAGACAAAAAAAACGGATCACTAGAATGGCTAAGAAGAGGTCATCTCAATTGGGACAGAGAACGAATCATTGTAAATGCCCAAGACCAAGGACATGACATGACACCAACATCTTTTTAAAATATGGTGGGACTGAGTCAATTGGACAAGTGTAGGTTCTACAAGGTAGAGACAGAAGGCATGAGTTACCTCCGAGTGGGATGTGAAAAACTCATGTCAGAACAGCTGTACACTCAAAGGCACAACAAGGTGTTAGAGTAATCCACTGGCACATCTTCAGGAATTTCAATGTTACAGTTTCACAAAGCTCATGGAAACATGAATCAAAAGCAATCATTGAAAACAAGGATGTAATACACATGTACGACCTGATTACAAAATATTACTCTGATACAAAAAGTAAAATAAGGCATTGCTAATTGAAGTTTCATTACTCAGTCAATTTCGATCTAAATAACTCAGAAATAAAGAAAATGAGCCAAAAATGAAGATCTCAAGAATGAAGTCAAACGATATTGGAAGCTGGAGAGCACTGGAATTGCACACATATACTGAAAAGAGTGACAATACTGACGGTACTGATACTGAAAAGTGATAATTGGAGCAATGAGATTGATTAAAGAAGAACCTTACAGGGATCCTACAAACCATCTCCGGGAATATTACCACAAAAAACGACATTTGGAGACTGTCGGGACCAAGTGGCGATACTGAAAAGAGCCCACAGAACAAAATTCTGACAAGAAAACTTCACAACTTAGTCCATGAATCGAGACTCTTCACTGAAATGAAAGTGGATACTTCGAGTCCTACGAGGACTGTGTCCGCTTTCTGAAACTTGAATTATGGAGAAACAACCATGGAATTATGGAACCATGAATTTATGGAATTATGGAAATTTATAGTCAATAAGGAATGTCTTGAGTTGTTATACGCACCTGGTGCTTGAATAAAAGAGGAGAGTAAAATGAGTTTAACAACTTATTGAATTATTCAAAAACATTGATTGGGTAAACATGGATTATATGAAGATAATTTTAGGGTTAGGAACGAAGTACAGGCTGCCCACAACGTCTTGTTATGGTTTAAAAATTTTATTACAACTAAACCAAGAGAGATACAATAATTTGTTTTTTTGCATTTTGTCACATAATTCATGTTGTTGTGTTTTTCAGTACACCTAGTTATGTGAAGCTTTAATGGCATGTAGCACATCCAAGCAATAATCCACTTCAATCCAGACATTGGCCAACATATACCACTCACACTGCTGTTGCAATCGGTTATCCTTGCACGAAGTGTTTCAATGTCAGCAACAGAGGTTTGTAAAACAATCCTTGGCATACCTACACAAGAAGTGGTTTGAGGGTGTCACATGGGGACACCGTGGAGGCCAGGGCACCTTCCCACCACGTCCAATCCATCTACGGGTGAAGGTATTTGTGCACTCTATATGCGTGAAGATTCAATCTCTTATGTACAACTTTGTTTTTTATATTTTCATTTCCCCATAGGTTTGGATTAATTGGAAGCAACTTTTCTTATAAATAATTTCAAGTGGAAGAGCTAGTACGAGTACACTTCTGAGGATGCAAGAAGACAAAAGGAACAGTACAGAGAGAGGGGAAACATCTACTGCAAAGTTGAAGGCCAAGATAGAGGCAGAATTAGACAAACGATGAATGTGGGGCAGGAAAGGATGCTTGGGGTGGATAAGATGGATACAGAAGGAAACTCTTAGGAGGTAAAACTGGAAATTTAGAAGGAGGAGGTTTGGGGTGAGGTGATGGAGGGAGAGGGGGTTAACGAGGGTATAAAATATCATGACTTTTGAATTTGGGACGATCTGAGATCATTCATGAGGAGACAGAGCACGCAAAGAGCAGACCAGAAAAGAGGCGGTAGAAAACAGAAAGGACCCCGATCTGTCTGATATGGCAAAGTGATAGGCCCATAGACTCAGCTTAATCACGGGAGATTACAATAATCTTGAAGGCCTTGGTATCCACTTCCCACAGTGTCAAGCTGAGCAAGGCATGAGGCAGGGGAGCCAGCCCAGAGGGGAGACCAGTAATCCATTAAGCTGAGCATGCATGCCTTGTAGGTGAATAGGAGTTGAGGTGTACCAATGAAGGACATTGTACGACGGAGGATGTCCAGTCGGCGGCTGGCTATGGAGGCCAACTTTGAAATATGGTTTGCCCAATAAATATCATGTCTGGTAGTCAGATCCAGGAGATTGAATAACTGAACATCCTCAAGAGGATTGTTAAGAAAGTACATGGGGAAGGGGAAGGGGGTTGGGGTTTACCAGACAACCATTTCTGAGAGAGAGTGGGAGTGGGAGAAATTGTCAGGATTGAAAGACATATTCCAAGTGTTTGACCATCTCGTGATTTTTTTCAAGGACTAAAGAGTGGGACAGAGGCTGCAGCCCACCTGTCTGAAGGATGTCACGGCAGAGGGTGGAGTCATCAGCAAATAGATAATGGGGATTTTCCAGAGAGTCGGACATTTCATTTGTGAATATCAGGAATAGGACTGGGTCCAAAACACTGCCTTGACAGGGAGAGATGAAAGGATTTTGTTGAAAGCCACGTGGCTACAAGAGTGGAGGAAGTCAGTAAGCCATGTGTGGAGTTGGCCTTGGATGCCATAGGCAGAGAATTTGGAGAGTAAGGCAGGATTCCGTACTGTATCGAAAGCATGAGATATGTCCAGAGAGATGGCCCCGAACTCATGTCTGACATTAAGGGCCTCCATCCATTGTTGGGTGGGTCGAAGCAGTATGTCCAAGGTGGGGTGACTTCGTCTGAAACCAAGTTGGTGAACTGAGATGAGGTTGTTTTATAAAAAGAAAGATTTCATATCAACTGCGGTGATGTATTCCATGACCTTGCTGATGATTGGAAATAAGCTGATAGGTCTGTAGTTAAGGGGATCTGGTTTTTTTGCACCTTTTTATGCAATGCAGTGATGTTGGTGGATTTTCAAATAGAAGATGACCAAGGGCAATTTATAGGGTGAAAAGGGCAGAGAGAGGATGTGCAAGAACAACAGAGCAGGTTTTTAAGATACGTGAGCTGATTTCGTCTTGTCCAGTAGCAGTGTCAGAATCGAGTGTTGAAAGGACCTTCTGCACATTCTCATGTGCAAAAGACACAGAGTGCAGGAGCAGCTGAGTAGAACAGGGAAGGATAGATACTGAGAGTGAGGTGTTGGGGACACAAGATTTGGAAGCACACACAGAATTGAGGCATTCTGCCTTCTTACGTGCGGAGTTGGCTGTGGTGCCATTTCAAGAGAGGGGAGGGATGGAAGGGGAGCATATACCAGAGACAACCTATTAATAGTACAGTGGCTAAGCTCTCATATTTTAACAAATTGTGCATTTTTTGAGCAAAGCATGAAATTTCTAGCATCGTTAGTATATACCATAAGGTTTATTTTCAGATGTGGAGGGAAGTCAGATTTGACCTCTGAGGACCGTGAGAGGTCAAATCCAAAATGGCCGCCAGTCCACTGGGTCTAATGTTCAAACGCGCTTATAGGTGTCATTTCCAACTAAATTGGGGATGCCCATTCATTTGGTGATACTTTTGAGATCGCTAGAACTCAAGGACATGCATTTAGGTCAAGGTCAAATTACGTTAAATATCTATTTTTATGATACTGCAGTTGAAACTGCTATTGGAAAAAGTTCATTTGAACTTTTAAAACTAAATTTTTTCAGGTACAGGGATAGGTACAGAACACCCAAAGACCAGAAATGATGAAAAAAAGTGTTTACACTGCAAGGAATGATGCAATAACCTCTGAAAAAATAACTGTAGTTAACCAAGTATGTCCACGAAAGCTTACATTAAATCAAGTGCAATGATGAAAATTGGTAATGATCTAAATCTAACAGTCTCCAGAACAGAAGCACAGTGCAGTGCACTTGAATGCAGCTTTGGCATACTTGCAGCGTCCAGTGCATCCTTTCTTGCAGCCACAGTCGATCAATTCATGGCACGATTTTGATGCTTCAGGAAGAGTGGTCCAAAGAGGCTGCCACCCAATTGTCTCCTTTGTCCAGCCCCAGTCAGGTGGGTCTGGCATCTCTGGATCCATGACCAATGCCTGGTTCCAACAGTTGGCCTGGTGCGCTTGCAAGTGCGCTTGATGTGCTGCTTGAGTGTTGCCTGGGTTGGAGGAATGTTCTCTAGAGTTCTACACTTCTGTGTGAAGAGCTGTTTCCTGGCATCATTCACTTCCGTGCTCTCACTGGTTCTATCGTACATCAGCACCACAAATCGCTCTAGCAGTAACATTGAGCCTTCACTGACCTCACTTGGCATGCCTAGGAGTTCATTGAAAGCATCATTCACTTCTGGGCATCCCCAATTTAGTTGGAAATGACACCTATAATGTTTTTCTACACTATTTGGTTCCAAAATTAAGCGCGTTTGAACATTAGACTCGGTGGACTGGCGGCCATTTTGGATTTGACCTCTCACGGTTATCAGAGGTCAAATCTGACTTCCCTCCACATCTGAAAATAAACCTTATGGTATGCACTATGTTAAAAATTTCATGCTTTTCTCATAAAATGCACAATTTTTGTGTTTATCTGCTGCACTATAACTGTTGTCCAATGGGCTTTATGTACAAAAAAAACATAGGTCATAAACATCACAAGGCAAAACAGTTAAGTCTATTGGGTTTAATACTTCTCCCTCAAATGAATCAGCCGCGGCAGAGGGTCCATATGGATATATGTTTGTTGAACGGATAAGAGGGTGCCCCCCGTCTTGAATGTATGGGTGGTGGGGTAGGTAAAGAAACCCTTCAAAACACAGACGTATTTCCAAGACATGCATTAAAAAAAAAATCAATACAAAACATTTTCAACAGTAAATTTATTCTTATTTCTTAGTGATGGCATCTTATTGATGGCATGGCATTCTTTTCGATGCCATTTGTTGCTCAAAAGCAAGCTGTGCACCTTGCACACATGCTGTGAGCATTTTTGGCATGTCGTGGAGATTTTTCGGTCCTCCTTTTTTGGACAGTAAGTGCACATTTTCCTTTATTTGGCACCACCTGTGGACGTCTCGGCTGTTGGGTACCAAATGCCAAAAATCTCCATAGAATATTTGACGCTGATTGGAAGTGAAGGGTTGTTATTCAGCCTGTCTTCCATATGAGGCATAACCATTTCCACGACAAGTTCTTTCAGGAACAAGCAGCGTTTGTTGGATACCTTTGGATGGAATTCTGGATGTTGTGATGAAAACAGCAGAAACACATTGAGGCAGGCAACATCCAGGACGTTATACGACAGTGCCATGGGCCACCTCCTGGTTTGTCGTTTGCATGAATATGTGCGAACCATTTGATGCATGGTATCTACGCCGCCTTTGGTGCTGTTATAGTAGCCGATTATTTCGGGCTTTTTCCCCCTCCTCGCTCCTTCCATGATCGCCTTGTCATGGTGTAGTGTGCTTTTTTTTTTTTTTTTTTTTTTTTTTGTATACTGAATCGAGGCTCGTGAAAGAGCAAAAGTGCTGAGCAAAATTACGGCTTTGTCGGGTCTTGGCACATTGCTCACCATAGTTAGATTTTCAGTGAATCCAAATTCGCTGCTGTGACGCGCTCTGTCCTTTATGGCTGCCGTCAGTGCAGGGATATCGGCCTTATTTTTCTTAAGTGTTCCCACAAGCGTCAGATGTTTCTCCAGCAGTGTCCGAGCAAGTGGAACACTCGTAAAGAAGTTGTCCATGGTGATATTTCGTCCTGAACCCCTCAATGGACCACACAATGTCTGTACGACATTTGATCCTAGGTTTTTTGCATGGCTTGCCCAGGCTGTCCACCTGTGTATGCCATGCCATCCACAGCATACGAGGTCTTTGTATCACAAGCCCAAAATATCTTGATGCCATATTTTGCCGGTTTGCTCGGCATATATTGGATAAATTTACAACAGCCTCTGAATGGTACCAGTTCCTCATCCACAGTGAAGCCACATAACACAATTGTGTCAACTAGTGCCCGATGACAGTTGATAGCAGACTAGGCCGACTGAGCTGGTAATATAAATTCAGCATACGAACAATGTTTCAATTGTGCAAACCATATGTGCAAAATTCCGATGGATATAACAAGATGAACTGGTCGGCTATATTTTTATAATACTTACAGGCAATGTTTTTGAAGGCTCACAAACAAGGATTGCAAGAGATTGGCAAGGACTGCAAAATGGCAGGCTAACTTGTCACCACTTCCTGTTAGGTTGTGACCTGTGATATCACAACCTGTTATACACAATGTCAAACGGGTCCAAAAATACCCACGAATGCATTCATGGGGGTAAAATTTTAAAAATAAATTCACCCGATCCTGAAAGATCAAAACCCCAAAACACACATACAGGAACATGTATTTATTACCCTTCATTTGAAGCAAACATGAAAGATCATGGGTAAAAATGTTTTTATAACAAAGTTATAGCGAAACACAAATCATGCTTGGCCCTGGTCCAAAAAGACCCACGAATGCATTAATGGCGGTAACATTTTAAAAATACATTCTCCCCGACCCTGAAAAAAAAAAAAACCAAAACACACTCACAGGAATATGTATTACCCTTTATTCAAAGCACGTTTAAAAGATCATGGGTAAAAACGTTTTTATAACAAAGTTATCGCAAAAACAAAATCATGCCCCAAGGCAATGTTATGGGCTAAAAATTTATTAAATAAATTTTCCCCCAATCCTGAACAGAAAAAACACACACACAGGGGTATGCACTACCCTTTATTGAAAGCATATATAAAAGGTCATGCAAATATAAGTTATTATAACAAAGTTATAGCGAAACAAATATCATGCTTGGCCTGGGTCCAAAAAGACCCACAAATGCATTAATGGCGGTAATATTTTAAAAATACATTCTCCCCGACCCTGAAAAAAAAAAAAACCAAAACACACTCACAGGAATATGTATTACCCTTTATTTGAAGCATATATGAAAGATCATGGGTGTAAACATTTTTATTACGAAGTTATTGCAAAAAAAAATTATGCCGGCCCAAAAAGAACATCTTTTCACCAGATTACTTCAGTATGAGAAAACAGCTTTTTTTGCAGTAGTTTATAACAATGTCAACAGCTATTTAGAATGTCTTACTACATAATGGCATGGTCTTCCTCCCACCGCTCCTTCCACTTCTCCAAATTTCACACTTCATCTCCCCTACTTCCTGAATCATCTATTCCTCGTATATTTTTGGATAATTTATGCGAAGGAGTATGCGACAGAATCACTTCATTTGTAACTGCCGCTGCTATTGGATGCACTGCCTGAAGCAGGTTAACATCTGTGCTGAGAAATTGTGTTGGATCAGGCTGTGTGCAGCAGCAGTTATGCTAAGTGATTAAGTGAAAACATTGCTCCACATGCCATCCAATCTACTGAACATTTTATGAGCACACCCTTTCTTTTTGCTCAAAAACTCCTTGTATTGTACAAAGATGCCATGGAAAATATGTCATTCAAACTTTCCTCATTTCAGATATATCCTGATTTTGCACAACACTGTCCTTACTTTATTGACGACGAGCCCCGAAGTGGTCAGCCTGCAAGCACAGTTACACCAGAAAACAAGAGCCGGGCCAATGCACCTATTAAAGTGCATTTACGTTAACAGAAACGATGTGGAAAAATAATTTCATATTTGCCACAAATATGTATGCATATTACCTGTAATTTTCATTGCACTTGGAATTATATTGAGTGAGAAATAAGATAAGAGGCATTACTTTTGTACCAATCCTCATACATTGCATTTGCTTTCAAAACATACACTATGACTCAAGCAAATTAAAAGAAAAAAAAACAAGAGAGAGGGAGCAAGACTTTTCACTTTTATACAACTTTATTATACCTGTCTCTGACGAGCTCAAATATGTTTCACCTCAAATTAGTATTTTTTGGAGCGTGTATTGGTAGAATACACACTCCAAAACAGCCACTGCTATATATATATACAGATATATTCAGTCACGTGAAAAAGTAAGTACACCCCATGTAAAGTTTTAACTTTTTCAACATATTTCAACATACAGCTATTTGATTTGATCTTCATCTATCTATAATTCCAGCAATCTCTGTGTGTGTGTGTGTGTGTCTGTCTGTGTGTTTGTTTGTCTGTGACCGCTGTTTCTCGACAACCACGGGTCCGATATACTTGAAACTTGCCAGGTATATTGCTGGGGACCCGAGGATGTGCCTTTTCAAGGTTTCATATTAATCGGACAATTACTTACCGAGCGATGTCCAAAAAACGATTCAACCAATCAGAGAGCAGCGAACTAGCGCGTGTGCCGAACGTGGCGGACACACTCTGCCTCGGATGGCACATTTGAGAGCGTATTCATTTATTTCACGTTTGCAAACTATGTTGGCGCTATGTTGGCGTTAAACGATGTTTTAAAACTAATAAAAACGAATTTGCGATTCATTCGCTTTCCTGCGCGTTTGTGTACGCGATGGCGATTTCTTTACCAAACTCCGGAAGCCGTTCGCTTTGGACCGAACCATTTCATGTAAATAGAGGGGGGGGTTCTGTGGTCGTTGCGAATGGACCAAACCATTCATGTAAATAGAGGGGGGGGATTGTCACTGTACTCGCAAGCCGTTCGCCGTTCGCTTTGGCGTTGCGAATGGACCAAACCATTTCATGTAAATAGAGGGGGGGGATATAATTTTAGATAGATATATAGTACGGGCATATATATAGTACGGGCATGCCCTAGTCTATCTATAATTCCAGCAATCTCTGTGTGTCTGTCTGTGTGTCTGTGACCGCTGTTTCTCGACAACCACGGGTCCGATATACTTGAAACTTGCCAGGTATATTGCTGGGGACCCGAGGATGTGCCTTTTCAAGGTTTGTAATTAATCGGACAAGTACCTACCGAGCTATGTCCAAAAAACGCTTCAACCAATCAGAGAGCAGCGAGCTATCACGTGTGCCGAACCGTTAATGCAATGCAAGCGTTAATGCGTTAATGCAAGGCTTTTCTTTTTTTCCCTCTTCTCTTTCTACTTTTCCTTGCGATTAAATTGCAAACAGCCAAAATACGTTGGCGCTAATTGAATAATTGGCCATTAACACTAAAATAATCGTAACTGCGATATGCCAACTTCCGGACAGTGCAGCCTTCCATGTTGTTGTTGTTTGCAGCAGCTGTTTGCAGCAAGGCAAGGCTTTTCAACTATGTTGCCGTTAAACTATGTTTTAAAACGAATTCAAACTGCGATTAAATTAAAACGATTCATCCTAACTGCGATTTGCGAACTTCCGGACAGTGACGACTTATCTTCCGGCAGCCAATCACAGAACGCTCTGTTGCGTAGGCGTGGCCGATGTGAGACGAGCGGAGCTGAGCGCGTTACGAGCTGACCGCCATTACGGTACGTAATTCGATTTCTTATGCGCATTATTTCTCCCAATTCAGTCAGAGCGAAGGGCGGAAGCGAAGAGCGTTGCTTTTTTTGTTTACGGGCGTACGGGCGGGGTAGAGCGTACGGGTAGCGTTTTTTTTTTTTTTTGCCCACGGAACGGGCACCCACGTACGGGCAATGCCCTAGTTTCAACAATATTGATAGATAAAGGTGATATAATATAACAAATATCATGAAACATTTACATTTTGTAGTCCATTGTATAATTTAAATAAACATAAATGCAAATTTCGCATGTGGAAAAACCAAGTACACCCTTGGCTCTAATAGGTGGTATTGCCCCCTTTGGCAGAAACAACCTCAAGTAGGTGTTTCTTATAACTGTCTACCAGTCTCTGACATTGACTGGGATAAATTTTTGCCCACTCCTCCATGCAGAATGCTTTCAGCTGTGCGATGTTTGAGGGGTTTCTTGCATGCACAGCTCATTTCAAATCCCCCCACAACATCTCAATGGGATTTAGATCCGGGCTTTGACTTGGCCATTCCAGAACCCTCCATTTCTTTCTTTTCAGCCATTCCTTGGTGGATTTACTGGTATGTTTAGGGTCATTGTCATGTTGCAAGGTCCACCTTCGGTTGAGCTTCAACTTTCCGACAGATGGCCTCACATTATCCTCAAGCACCCTCTGGTACAATGAAGAATTCATAGTGGATTCTATGATGGTGAGCTGCCCAGGCCCTGATGCAGCAAAGCTGTCCCAAACCATAATATTTCCACCACCAGGCTTTACAGTTGGTATCAGGTTTTTTTTGGGGTTTTTTTTTGGATACTGAATCGAGGCTCGTGAAAGAGCTGACATCTTGTGATCAAATGCTGTCTTTGGTTTTCGCTAAAAATGTCTTCTGGTACTGTGGCCAGATAGCTCTACCTTTGACTCATCTGTCCAGAGCACATTGTTCCAGAAGTGCTGGTCTTTGCCTAGATGTTCATTGGCAAACTTTAGTCTTGCCCTGATGTTCTTTCTGGACAGAAAAGGTTTCCTCCTGGCACACCTCCCATGTAGATCAAATTTGTGCAGCCTCTTTCTAATGGTAGACTCGTGCACTTTGACATCAACAGTGGCAAGAGCTACCTGTAGGTCCCGTGATGACATCCTGGGGTTCTTAGAGACTTCTTTCAGCATCTTGCGGTCTGCTCTCGGGCTGAACTTGCTGGGGCGGCCTGGCCTGAACAAGTTGGCAGTTGTTTGGAATCTTCTCCACTTGTAGATGATCTTCCTGACAGTCGAATGATTGATTTCAAATTGTTTGGATATCTTTTTAAATCCCTTCCCAGACTCGTAGGCATCTATAACCTTCTTTCTGAAGGCCTCAGAGAGCTCTTTTGATCTAGGCATGGTGACGCCGCACACTTCAACAACAAAGAGCAAACCAAACTAAATGTCTGAGGTTTAAATAAGACAGGTTCCTCCAAGATACTCTCAACGATGTTCTAATCATTTGCACCTGCGCTGGTGCACCTGATTCAAATTTTAGGTATTTCAAGTAGTGATAAATGTTGGGGTGTACTTACTTTTTCCACATGCGAAATTTGCATTTATGTTTATTTAAATGATACAATGGACTACAAAACGTAAATGTTTCATGATATTTGTTATATTATATCACCTTTATCTATCAATATTGTTGAAATGAAAATCAAATAGCTCTATGTTGAAATATGTTGAAAAAGTCAAAACTTTACATGGGGTGTACTTACTTTTTCACGTGACTGTAGATGGGATCTGGGGTTACTGTTATAACTCTTAACCAAAATGTAATTACTGCTCAGTATGTTTAGCTAATACACAGAAAACACAGAATCATTCCAATCAACGCATTGTCTCTACACCGACATTACAAGGGCTGATTTCTGATGGTCGTTATTCACTATCACAATATCTCAATGGTTTTCGAATCAGACGGCCTGATCTGGTCGAGTATGGAGAGTTGTCCGGCCTTGTTGTCTCAGCACTCTTGTCATCCTTGTTGCTGGAGCAGCCGTTTGTTTCCATTGCTGAAGCGTCGTTGTTGAAATGTACGCGTCGAGCAGTTGGTAGACTTTGATGTGTTGGTTGGATCGGTTCCTCCTTCAAATTGGCGCCACAATCGGGTGGATGAAGTTCACGCAAGTGTGCCCTGGTTCTTCGAAGACGCGTCCCGTTAGGCGTCTGTACTATATACGAGTGGGGTTCATTACAGCGAGCCACAACTTTCCCGGGGTGCCATTGGTGCGTGTCCTTGTTCAGAATCCGAACCCGATGTCCAATAGCCAATTCAGGTAATTGCGGCCCAGCCGTTCTGTTGTATTGCTTCGCCATCCGGTCTCCACGTTCCTTCAATCGTTCTTGAATTTCCTGATGCCTTTGTTGTGCAGGAACCAACAGACGGCTTGGTAGGTTGGTGCGTATAGGCCGGTTGAACAGCATTTCGCTTGGACTTGGGAGGTGGTAATCTACAGGTGTGCACCTCAGGTGTTGTAGTGCAATATCTATGTCACTCCCTGATCTAATACACTTTTTGATCATGTTCTTCACTGTTTGAACTTGTGTCTCAACCAATCCATTACTGCGTGGATACCTCGGCGATGTTGTCGTGTGTCTTACATTCCATTTGGTACACATATCACGGTACGGCTTACCCACATATTGAGGTCCATTGTCCAATATGATCTCCAGAAGTGGGCCGAACATACTGAAACATTCAGATGTGACCTTGGCTACTCCACTGCTCGTCGTGCATTCCATTCTATTCACAACTGGGTATTTGGTGTAATAATCCGTCACCAAGAGGTAGGTCTGCCCGTGTAGCTCACACATATCACTGGCTACCTTTGTCCATGGTACCGCTGGTATCTCATGAGCTATTATAGCCTCACGCCTTTGTTCGGGTTGGTTCTCTTGACATGCCTGACATGTTCTGACAACTCTCTCAATGTCCATATATATATTTGGCCAGTAAACACATTCGCGTGCTAGACGTTTTGTCTTTTCGATCCCCATGTGTGCCTCATGGAGCTGGTCGAGGATATCCTTATGTAGCTGCTCTGGAATTAGTACCTGTCGACCTTTGAAGAGAACACCGTCACAAATACCAATTTAATCATGGTATAGCCAGTACGGACGTAGGTCCACAGGCAGCTCTGTAACCCTAGTAGGCCACCCTCGTTGAACAACCTGCTGCAATGCTCGAAAGGTTCTACCAGCCTTTCCACACTCTCTGAGTTGGTCCTGTTTCCTTGAGCTGAAATCAATGAGGGCAAAGCGATGATGATCATCCACATCATCAAGCTCAATACCATCTACACATGTGTCCAACTGCAGTTCCTGATTGTTCTCTGGGTTCAGTAGCCTCGACAGCGTGTCTGATAGCATCATCTCACGGCCGGCCTTATACTCCAGATCAAAATCGTAGCCTTGGATTTTCACAAGAAGGCACTGAAGCCGTGGAGGGGCGCTTGTAAGCGGTTTGCTGATGATCATGAGCAATGGTTTGTGGTCTGTGTATACCTTATAGCGTTTCCCAAACACGTAAGTAAGGAACTTCTGTATGCCAGCAACAAGGGCCAGGGTTTCTCGTTCAATGTTTGAATATGCAGACTGAGTGGGTGTCAGAGTTCGTGACGCAAAAGCAACAGTCTTGTCATCCTGAAAAAGGCATGCACCCAGTCCCTTCTGTGACGCATCTACTTCCAAAACTGTCTCCTTGTCATGATGATAGTATGTTAGACAGGCGTCTGCATCAACACTCTGTTTCAGTTGCTCAAATGCAAACTGATGGTCTTCCTGCCACATGAATGGCACTCCATTCTTCAGTAAATCTCGGAGGGGTGCCACTTTATCCGCAAAGTGGGGAATATGTGGTGACAGATAGTTCATCAGTCCAATGAATCGGCTGAAGTCTTCCTTATCCTGCGGTGACGGCATCTTCCGGATGTCGCAGATCTTCCCAGGATCAGGTGAGATTCCTTGTTTGCTGTAGATCGAGCCGAAAAAGTTGATACGGTCGGTCTTGATGATACATTTCAAAGAGTTGAAAACCAGACCCTCTCTTCATGCTCCTTTCATCAGGGTCAGAAGATTACGATCATGCTCCTCTTCAGTTCGTCCTGATACTGCCACATCATCGGAGATACCAATACAGCCTGGTGCTTGCTTGAGTATGCGGTCCATGGCTTGCTGGAACAGATCCTGGCTGACACATAACCCAAAAGGCAATCTCTTGAAGCACCAGCGCCCAAAAGGTGTGCGGAATGTGGTCAAATCCTGGCTTTCCTCATCCAGATGCACAGCCCAATAGCCAGCCCGAGCATCTAATTTTGAGAATATCGTGGCGTCAGCAAATTCTGGGTTCAGCTCGTCTAATGTCGGTGTTTTATGTGGACACATCTTCAGCCAAGAGTTCAGGCGTTTCGGATCAAGACATACTCTTAAGCTCCCATCTTTCTTTACACTATTACAGATGGAAGAGCACCAATCCGTATGATAGTCCACTTTCCTGATGATACCCTGTTTTTCCATTTTTATTAGTTCCTCCTTCAACTTCCCTTTGATGTGAACACTACACTTCCTTGGTGTGCCAATCGATGCCTTTGCATCAGGCTTTAGATGAAGCCTCACGTTTCCTTTTAAATTCCCAATGCAGTCAAACCTGTCCGGGAACAGCCTTTTCAAATCATCCACGGAATTCACCTTGTAGGGTTGTTCCTCGTGGCGCATTGGTTTCGGAATCCTTGATGCTGGAGGTGCAGCCTTCAGCAATGTCCTCCGTTGTCCAGCAATGCTGTTTATGGTGACGATGTTGAGCCATTCACACGCTGGTAGTCCAAGGACTGCAGGTCCAGGTACTTCAACCACATAGAACCTGTACTTGAACCAATCTGAGTCTTTATATCGACACAAGAGCTTGAGGATTCCGTGACACTTGATCTCACTGCCATTGTAAGCGATGAGCTTGGTCCCACCAAGAGGAGTCAGTTTTGACATCCATTTGTTTCCATACATGTCCTTCACAATACGCGTTGGCAAAGTATTCCCTGACGCACCTGTATCCACTTTCAACTGCAGTTTGTATACACCTTTCATGTCAGGGCATACAATGTTCAATAATGTGTACACTTCATTCCTCGTCTCCTTCATACACAGTGCGGATACCCTGATCACGTGAAACGGCTTGGTGTGTTCATATGCGTCAGTGTCACTTTCGTAACTGTCTTTATCGCCTTCAGTAAAATACCCAGACATTTCATTCACCGAGGTCCTATTGTTGTTACCTCCCTGAAGCATACCTCTCAACTTGCTTCTGCTGACTCGACGGCCTCTTCCACCCATTGCAGGATGGCGGCTCCACTCGTATCCATCAGCATATCTCGTGTTTCGTTTGGGATTTTCACAACAACGAGCCCAGTGTCCCAGTTCACCACAATACTTACAATAATCATTGTATGCTGGGCAGTTCCGTGGTGGATGTGATAGTCCACACTTTTTGCACTTTTGTCGATGTGTCATGGCATTAACAGACGATGAAGATCCTTCCATCTCCTGGATGGCCTGCTTTCCGATTACCATTGCTTCATACTTGCGTCCCTCACTTAAAACCAGGTCCATGTCGTACCCGACCTCCTGGTTGAGCAGATGCTTTTGAAAATCATCATGTGGGGTGCTCGCAACAATTAACTCGATAATCCGTTCCGAGAGTTCTGCTTCGGAAAAATTGCACAACCTTCCCTTCTGTCGGTTGACGAAATCATCATCAATGGACTCTCCTTCTTGCTGCAGGAATCTCATCATTTCCAGCCGGTGAATCCGAAAGTTTACATGAATGTCCAACTGATCCTCGAATAATTTATATAATTTATCCGGATCCTTTTTGTCATCCAAACTCAGAGTCGATGCATTGATCCGCCTCAGTCCTTCGTCTCCCACAGCAATCTGAATCTTGATGGCCTGTCTGGCTTTAGTATCGATGCCCTCGTCCGACAGCACCAAGTTCATTCGTTGCTTGAATAACTTGAAGGTCTCCGGCAGCTCCGAGCTGGACCAGTCCATTGTCGGGAACTTCGCCATGTTGAAAAAACACGGAATGTCCCGCCGTGGTAATCCGCAAATAAAAACAAGACCAAACGTCAAACTGCTTGTTGATCTTCATGATCCCGCGCTGCCACCATGTAGTAAGTTCAGGAATCTCCTTCAATTCAAGTGGTTTATTAAAGATGATACCAAGCTCTCACAGAGCACACGACCATCATGACGAGCCACCATCAACCACCGAAGCCACGCCCCCAGACGTCACTACGCAGTACGTAGTACCAATCACAACATTTCCCTCCCTCTTCCTCGCTCTCCCTCCCTTTTCCCCCTCCCACCTCCCCCCCACCAAAATGGAGACGCATGTCAAAGCCCCTCCCTCCCAGAAGATGTATATGCAGTATTTCCCTCCCTCTCCCTCACTCTCCCTCCATTTTCCCCCTCCCAAACTCCCCCCCCCCCAAAATGGAGGCGCATGCCAAAGCCCCTCCCCCCAGAAGATGTATATGCAGTATTTCCCTCCCTCTCCCTCCCTCTCACCCTCTCACCCTCTCCTCCACCTTTCTATCCTCCCTTATACTCCCCTTCACCTTCCTACGCCCTCCTCTCCCTCCCCTTTCACCTCCCTTTCCATCCTCCACGGGCAATGCCAAGTACTTGAGCTAGCCCTAAATGCATCGGCCGGGTCCGATTTTTCAATATGCTATAACTTTGTTTATTTTAATTTCTATTTGCATGCCCTTTCAGGTGACCCTCAAGTGAAATTTTTCCAACATTAGTGTGGTATTGTGGCGGGCACAAGGGACGATAATTCCGCGCACCAGTGGGTGGCGCGAGCGTCCAGGCGGGGAACTGAAATGCATGCCCCGCCTTTCGACCGATCGGCCACGCCCGGGGGCAAGGCATGGCCTCGGGACATATATGCGGGCTTTAAGTTCGAGCCCGCCCAGTGCTGAAGTGCGAGCTCTTAATAAAGACTCTTGTTGTATCCACGCGTTGTGGCCTACCTCTCTGGCAATCGAGTCGTGTGTGCACAGCACCACACTGGTGACCCCGATTGGTTCAGCTGTTGCTGACCCCCGAACGCGCCATGGCTACCAACGCCGTCGCAATCAAACTCCCGGAGTTTTGGGAAGCGCAAGCCGACGTTTGGTTTGTGCAAGCCGTAGCTCAATTCCAACTCCGGGGCATCACGGCGGACGAGACCCGGTACTACGACGTGGTCGTCGCCCTCGGGCCCGGCACGGCCGCCCGCGTCGTGTCCATCCTTCGGCGCCCGCCGGGCGACCACAAGTACGAGCCGCTCAAACGTCTCCTCCTCGCCACCTTCGGGCTCACAGAGGTCGAACGTGCCGACCGCCTCCTGGACCTTCCCGCCCTCGGCGACACACGACCATCCGTCCGGATGGATTTCATGCTGTCTCTGCTTGGGGACCAGTGCCCGGATTTCTTATTCCGCACACTTTTCCTCCGCCAGCTACTGATACAGGTGCGCCTCGCGCTGGCCGGTTCCAACATCACGGAACCCTGCGCCCTGGCCGGAGAGGCCGACAAGTTTTTCGCGGCCTGCGACACGCGGTCGATTTATGGTGCTGCCATAGTGGATCCCGGTGCAGAGGCTGCAGCGCCCCCGGCTTCCCTCGTGGCCGCTGCTGCACCCCGCCCACTACCGCCGCCGCCACCACCACCGCCGCTGGCACGGCCGACGCGGCCGCCACCGCCGCACACCTGGTGCTACTACCATGCCAGGTTCGGCCGCAAGGCTAAAACGTGCCGCCCGCCGTGTTCTTTTGATGGGTCGGGAAACGACTGGGCCGGCGCTCACTTGCGGCCCTGAGCGTCGGCCATTCCAGCAGCCTCCTGTTCATCACGGACACCTTGTCCGGGCGCCGTTTTCTTTGCGACACGGGAGCGCAGGTAAGCGTCCTCCCTGCCTCCGCGTCCGACAAGCAAGCCGCGGGCCGGGGCCCCGCTTTGCTTGCCGCCAACGGTACACCCATCCACACATTCAGGAAGCGTTGCCTCTCACTGCGGTTCAGAGGGCAGCGCTTTCAATGGTCGTTCGTCACCGCCAGCGTGCCAATGGCCCTGCTCGGCGCGGACTTCCTATGTGTGCATGGGCTGTTGGTCGACGTGAAGTGCAGACGTCTCGTCCAGGCCGAAACCTTCAGCTCACTCGCTTGTTCGCTGAGCGGCTCGTTGAGCAGCTCGCTGAGCGGCTCACCGAGCGGCTTGCCAAGCGGCTTGCTGAAAGGTTCCGTCCCGGCGAGGTTAGTCTGCACGCTTCCGGCAGCGGACGAGTTTACCCGCCTCCTCGCCAGTTTCCCGGTCCTCACGCGGCCCACCTTCTCAGCGGTGGCCATCAAACACGGGGTGGAGCACCATATCCCGACGGTCGGGCCGCCGGTCTACGCCCGTGCATGCCGACTCGACCCCACGAAGCTCGCCGTGGCGAAAGTGGAGTTCGCCACGCTGGAACGGCTGGGTATCGTACGGCGCTCCAAAAGCGCTTGGGCCTCTCCTCTGAACATTGTGCCGAAGCCCGGCGGAGGATGGCGGCCGTGCGGTGACTACCGCCGGCTCAATGATGCCACCACCCCCGACCGCTACCCGGTCCCGCATATCCAGGACTTTTCCGCCCGATTGGCAAACACGACCGTGTTCTCCAAGGTGGACCTCATCCGGGGCTACCACCAGGTCCCCGTACAACCGGACGATGTCCCAAATACGGCCGTCATCACCCCTTTCGGCCTCTTTGAGTTCCTGCGAATGCCTTTTGGGTTGAAGAATGCGGCCCAGGCGTTCCAACGGCTCATGGACAGCGTCTTGCGCGACTTACCTTTCATCCATGTCTACCTCGATGACATCGTAGTCGTGAGCGTGTCCCGGGAGGAGCACCTGCTCCACCTCCGCACGCTTTTCGAACGCCTGGGCCAGCATGGCCTGATCATCAACCCCGCAAAGTGCCATTTCGGCGTCGCCGCCATCGACTTCTTGGGGCACCACATCACCAGGCACGGGGCCGTCCCTTTATCGGCCAAGGTGGAGGCGGTCAGGGATTTCCCGCGCCCCCGCACGATCAAGGGGCTCCAGGAGTTCATGGGCATGGTAAATTTTTACCACTGCTTCGTGCCCCACGTCGCCCAGCTCCTCCGCCCCCTGCACGAGGCCCTCCGGGGCAAGCCGGGCATAGGTGACATCGCCTGGACAGAGCCGATGGCCACGGCGATTGCGGGCGCAAAGGTGGCCCTGGCCAACGCCACCATGCTGGCGCACTCGGCGCCCGATGCACCGATCGCCCTCACCACCGACGCGTCGGACTATGCTGTGGGCGCGGTGCAAGAGCAGTGGGTGCATGGTGCTTGGCAGCCGCTGGCGTTTTTTAGCCGGCAGCTTCGCCCGCACGAACGCCGCTACAGCACCTTCGACCGCGAGCTGCTCGGGCTCCACCTGGCGGTCCGACACTTCCGCCATCTGCTCGAGGGCCGCCTATTCACGGCTTTCGTCGACCACAAGCCCCTTGTGTTCGCGATGGCCAAGGTCGCCGAGCCATGGTCGGCACGGCAGCAGCGTCACCTCTCTGTCGTGTGCGAGTACACGACGGACATCCGTCACGTGGCGGGTAAAGACAACCCGGTGGCGGATTGCCTTTCCCGGTCCGTCGCGCACGCGGTCCACATCGGGATCGACTATGCCCGGATGGCGGAGGACCAGACCGCCGACCCCGACGTCCAGGCCTTGCAGACCACCATCACGGGCCTCCGCGTCACCGAGATGCCATTCTACGTCGCGGGCGCGGCCCTCCTGTGCGACGTCTCCCTCGGCCAGCCTCGCCCCATCGCGCCCGCTGGCCGGTTTTCGACGCCATCCACGGCCTGTCCTACCCGGGCACGAAGGCCTCCCAGAAGCTCGTCGCGGCGAAGTTCATCTTGCATGGCCTCAGGAAGGACGTCCATGACTGGGCCAGGACATGCCTCGCGTGCCAGCGCGCAAAGGTCCACCGCCACACCCATGCCCCGTTGGCCCCGTTTACGGTGCCCGAGCGTCGGTTCGACCACGTCCATGTCGACTTGGTGGGACCTCTGCCCCCCTCGCGGGGGTTCACCCACCTCTTCACCATGGTGGACCGCACCACACGGTGGCCGGAGGCCGTGCCATTGTCGGCGACGTCTGCGGCTGATGTGGCGCAAGCCTTCATCGCCACTTGGGTTGCCCGGTTCGGTGCCCCCTCGGACATCTCGTCTGACCGCGGCCCCCAGTTCACCTCGGAGCTCTGGGGCGCGGTGCCGCAAGGGCTCGGCATCAAACTGCACCGCACCACGGCCTACCACCCCCAGGCCAATGGCCTGTGCGAGCGCTTTCATCGCTCGATGAAGGCCGTGCTCTGGGCCAGCCTCCGCGACGGCAGCTGGGCCTACAGGCTCCCCTGGGTCCTGCTGGGCCTCAGGGCGGCGCCCAAGGACGACCTGCGCGCGTCCTCGGCGGAGCTGGCCTTCACGCAACCACTGCGGGTACCGGGCGAATTTATCCCCGACTCGACGGCTCCTTGGTCCACGGTGCAACAGCGCTCCACCGTGCAGGAGACCGCCCGGAGGTTCGCCCCGGTGCCGACGGCACACCATGGTTGCCCATCCTCCCACGTCGCCCCGGAGCTTCGCACGGCGGAGTACGTCTTCGTCCAGCACGACGCCCACCGGGCACCGCTACGGCCCCCGTACGACGGGCCCTTCCGCGTGCTGGAGACCGGGGACAAATATTTCACCGTCGACATCGGCGGTGCCTCGGATCGTATCTCTGTGGACTGCCTCAAGCCGGCCCACCTCGATCTGGACCACCCCCCGCAAGCAGCTCTGCCTCCGCATTGAGGCCGCCCCCCGGCGGTCAGACCCCCGGCACCCCCAAGCCCCGCCGTCCCGCTACCCCCCAGCCCTGCACGCATCGCCAGGGGGCGTTTCGGCCGGGTCCTCTGGCTTCCCCACAAGCTCACCCTACAGGTGCGCGGGAATTCTGGGGGGGCGCGTGTGGTGGGCACAAGGGACAATAATTCCGCGCACCAGTGGGTGGCGCGAGCGTCCAGGCGGGGAACTGAAATGCATGCCCTGCCTTTCGACCGATCGGCCACGCCCGGGGGCAAGGCGTGGCCTCGGGACATATATGCGGGCTCTAAGCTCGAGCCCGCCCGTTGCTGAAGTGCGAGCTCTTAATAATGATCTTAATGCGATCTTGTTGTATCCACGCGTTGCCATCTTAATAATGCGATCTTGTTGTATCCACGCGTTGTGGCCTACCTCTCTGGCAATCGAGTCGTGATGCACAGAACCACAGTATAATTTTTTTTTTTCGTTGTTTTAACAGAAATTTTTTTATTTACATTTAATAAAAACGCTACCCCTAGAATGCATGAGTCGGTTCCAATGGACCCGGGATTGCATTTTGCATTGTACCTGACGTAATTTGTACATGACACACTCCATTCAAGGCTCATTATCTCCGCGGGGATGTCCTGGGTCATTTGAGATGTATTCCAGTTGTTTTGTAAGCTCGTGTGTGCTTCCACGATCTTGTTTTCACATGTTCTTTCCGAGTTTTTTCTCAACTTCTTGTGTATTTTACGATCTTTCTAATCGGATCAGTGATTTGATTTCTTTGATAAAAATAAGTACTTCACGTGATTTTTGATTCTAGTAATTATTTTCTTCCACAGAAAAATCACGTGATATGTGAGGTACCCGTACCCCTGCCTTTTGAGAGTGTTGTACGACTGACCATTCATCGACATTGATTTGTGATTTTTATTGGTATTTTTTTCCATTTTGAAATTATTTACCAGTGTTTCTCCATTTGGTAAAGGTAAGTTTCTTTTTATTCTCATTATTTTCTAATTTATGAGGTTTTATCTAGGGACTAGGGGTTCTAGGGTCTGAGGTTCTAGGGTTTATCTAGGGGACTAAAGGTAAATTTCTTTTTATTCTCATTATTTTCTAATTTATGAGGTTTTATCTTCGTGCGCTTTTTCCTCATCCTGTGTTTGTTAGGCCCGGCAGGCCTGAATTTGTTAGGCCTGAATACAGGCAGGACAGCCGATTTGGTTTGTTCAGTCTATTTTGTATTATTCTATTTCATTGTGGTACAATGTTGTATATGTGGCTTGCCTGAATACGTATATCCGATTCAAAGCACAACATCCCAAATTTCACCAAGGTGTTAAATATAAGCGACGTTTGTTCCTTACACTTAGAGAACTTGTGCTACAGTTGGTGTTGCCCACATGCAAAACAGGGCGGAAGGTACGACGCAGCTTCCAAGGAACATCACTGCTGCAATGGAGATTTTTGGTGGAAGCCAACAAGCAGTGTCCACATGTTGCCAAGACCAGGGTCCACCAAAAAAATAAGCGGTGTTTTTGTTGCCCTTGCAGCAAGGATCGTAAAAGCAGAACGACTTGTGATAAGTGTGCTGAGCATGTTTGCAAGGAGTGTGTGTGTGTGTGTGTGTGTGTGTGTGTGTGTGTGTGTGTGTGTGTGTGTGTGTGTGTGTGTGTGTGTGTGTGTGTGTGTGTGTGTGTGTGTGTGTGTGTGTGTGTGTGTGTGTGAGTGTGTGAGAGATATTTCCAGTAAAGGACTTTTCAGTGTTTTGAGGACACACCACATCAGTTATTGGTTTTTACCCTGCGCTCGCGAAGCGAAAAGCAGGGTTAGGCATTCGGCTGCGTACGTGTGGCGTACATGTCTGCATTTTTAAAATTCATTTTATCGGCAACCGTTGGTCTGATTGACACGAAATTTTACCATAGAAGTGCCTCTGCCTGTAGAATGTATTTTTTATTCATAAATATGGCATCATAGTCCACGTGGTACGGACGCCATCTTGGAAAAATGTTACACCTCGATATCTCTCACACCTCTCACTGGAAAAAATTGAAACATGGCTCATTGTCAAGTACTCCCAATTCTGAATAACATATGTTCATGATGATGTCATCGGTGCCTTTGTTATGAGGTCATAATTCGACAAATACAACACTTATCCTATCATTATGAATTTTTTTTTCTTTGCAACTGTCAGGCCAATTGACACGAAATTTTCACCATAGGAGCGCCTCCTCCTGTGGAATATTTCAATGATAATCATGACGTCATAGGTCATGTGGTACAGGCGCCATCTTGGAAAAACCAAAAAACCTTGCACCTCGAAATCTCCAAAACCGCTCCATGGAAGAAATTGAAACGTGGCTCATTGTAAAGAACTTCATATGGGGAATAGGTGTTGTTGACGATGACGTCATTGGTGCCATCATTGACGTCATAATTTGACAGGGACAACGCTTATTCTGATTAGTTTGAAAGTTATTGAGCATGATCTATGCAACAATTATATTGGAGAATATATATATATATGTATGATGTCATCGCTCACGTGGTCTGGCAGCCATATTGGATCAAAAAAGAAAAAAAAACCTTCAAAAACAGAAAAGTTGGCTCACACCAAGTTGACTGCGCAGGGTAAGTATTCTATGAATGCCATCTAGTTTGAAAGCTTGTATCGACAATGACAAAACAAGGTGGTTGACTTGGAAAGTTGACAAGAACAAGCTGATTCGATTTTAGTTCGGGTCCGGATCCAGATCCAGCCTATCAGTGGAATACAAAACGTAAACTGTTCAGCCTGGCAGAGGTGTGCGCTCTACTGAGTGCCGGGCAGAGGTGTGCGCTCCACCAAGTGCCGTTATAGCTAGTGTTGTTATTACTTTAATAAGTTTAAATGTTGATGCATTTTGTATTTGGTATTTCATTGCGAAAAAGTGATGGTTCAAGGTTATGTGCACTTTTTATTGGACAAAAATGTACAGGTTCCTCTTCATTGTGTCTCGCCCCACCATTGGCCGTGTCCCAGGACAAACCTTCAGGTACCCTCGAGGGTTTGAGCTCGACAAAGACCTGCCAAGTACTGTGGGGTTGAGCAAATGATGGTGGAAACACCTGCACTTTCCCCACTCAATATATGGAACGTGAGGATCTGGAAGCAGAGCCAGGTATGCTTGTTTGTACAACCAGGGTTCTCCTGGAAATGAAATCATTCATGAAATCAAACATGGATCCCACAGAGCCCCACAGATGTTCATTGAGTGTGTCAATTGCTCATTTGTGGGAATGATCTCGGTCTCCTGTTTATAAGGTTCTCCTTCAGGTGCACACGTCTCTTGGACATGATCCCTTGACCAAAACACGACCTTAATGTCAGGTGATCATTTTATAAAAATAGGAATGGTTCGGTAACAGAATGCTCACCTCATTCAAACAAGATGGTTTTCATAGAATACTTACCCCATGCAGTCAACTTGGTACGAGCCAACTTTTCTATTTTTGAAGGTTTTTTTTTTCTTTGATCCAATATGGCTGCCAGACCACGTGAGCGATGACATTATAAATTGATATTCTCTAATATAATTGTTGCGTACATCACGCTCATGAAATTTCAAAGTAATCAGACTAAGCGTTGTCCCTGTCAAATTATGACGTTAATGATGGCACCAATGACGTCATGGTCAACAACTATTCCCCATATATGGAGTTCTGGAGTATGGAGTATAAAAACCACCGTTTAGAGGCCATTTTTCCCCGCAAAGCGGGGGTTGGCCTTTTCGGGGACCGTGGTTGATGTTGTTTTTTGGTCCCCTTTTTGAAGCAATGTATTACGGCCGGATGCCCTTCCTGACGCCAACCCTTTTTGTCGCCTTTTACGACAAGCAGGGAATTACCAGTGAACTGGTACTCAATTAGCCGACCTCGGAAGGATGACAGGCTGAGTCAACCCCCTTGGCGTTAATTCAGCGATCAACCGGGATTCGAACCCAGGATCCTTGGTTATCCTAAGCCGGCACCCTAGCCGCCAGCCCAACACCAGGGAATTCTATGAATTTTTTGGAGTATGGAGTATGGAGTCTCCATATAATATGGAGTTCTTTACAATGAGCCACGTTTCAATTTATTCCATGGAGTGGTTTTGGAGATATAGAGGTGCAAGGTTTTTCGGTTTTTCCAAGATGGCGCCTGGACCACATGACCTATGACGTCATGATTATCATTAACATATTCCACAGGAGGAGGCACTCCGATGGTGAAAATTTCGGGTCCATCAGACCAACAGTTGCAGAAAAAAAAATCATACTGATCAGATGTAGCATTACACTTGTCGAATTGTGATGTCATAGTGAAGCCACTGATGACATCATAATTAACATTTAAAGGTCAGCGTCATGTAAAATCATCAATTTTCATCCAATTGACCTGAAATTTCAATTTACAATTTGGGTTTTGTCATAAAATTTTCAACAAAGTTTTATTATGAGAATATGGAGAAGGCAAGTTAATAATTTTGTCAAAAGGTCAAAGGTCAGCGTCACGTAAAATCATCAATTTTCACCTGATTGACCTGAAATTTTAAGAATTTTCATATTGGTTCACAGAATTGCTTCACCAATCAAAAGCTAGAAGCTGATTCTTTTTTTAGATTGAAAGCTCACAGGTCAAGGCTTTATAAAATCAACAGTTTTCATTTTTTAAAAATTGTTTTCGTTATTTTAGTATACGGAAGAAGAAGAAACCTACTGAATACAAATGGACGCGGACGGGCTTTGCATTTTCACATGCTTTCTAGTTCATGACTATATCCATATTTTTCAGATATTCCCACGAAACAATGGCTGACCGAAGTGAATTCACCTTCGATGAGTGATTAGTAATGAGCACATGGGCTCATGAAAGATTACACACAGGCTCCTCCAAAAATGACCACACGAAGATGAGAACACAAACTCTGAAATAGGAATCGTCAAAGACAGGCCACGCCCAGGAAGACTGATAACAAGAGTGGAACAATGTGAAGATGTCACTGTATCCGTCGCAAGGTCGACTAAAAGGTCAATGTGAAAGAGATCGTTAGAGCTCCAATTCCCGAAGTTATTATGCAGAGTTACATGGAAACTGATCTGCATGTCAAGGCCTATCCCCTGCAACTTGTGAATGAGTTGATCGGCGCTGATACGCAAAAGAGACGTGACGGCTGTTGACAATTTCTTGAGGAGATGTCCTCAGTTTGCCAGCGTGACAAAGCTGCAAAGAGGGAAATGGGAGCACTCAAGCGAGAAACTTAACCCACCCTACATGCCACAGAACAAGACAATAAGGCAGGCGGGACTTCAGTTTGTCTACGATGCGCAGGGTGGACGCTGGATTCAATGCAGCGCACTTTGGAAACCAGATGCGAGACGACGTGAGCCAGAGATGGTCAGTCCAAAGACGGAGAAAACCAGTCGCGAGTTGCTCCAGCGACGATCAGCTCCTCAACCAGGCCACATGGCTCCGTTAACCTATTCAGACGAGGCCTCCTGGTCGGCACTTCTTCTTCATCAAAGTGCTTCTTTGTACTCTGTGCACGTGGAGCACTTCTGTCTCTCCTCCATCTTCCTCTCCAAAACCAGGGTGATACCAGATTGGATCAATCTCAAAACTTTTTCAGAGCAAAACCACATGAATGTCTCCTCACTAAAACTCCTCTGTGAACCACTTGCTCGTCCTCCTTTCAGACCAGGCTCCTCTTCCTCCTAGTCTGGTCGGAGTCCTCCTCGGGTTGTCCCGCCCATAGGGCGGCCCCAATAAAAATAACTCTACTACGAATTCCGGCTCCACAGCACACTGCACATGCTGGCCAGAGAGATCGTAATGGCCCTAGTAGCACACATGTGACACATGTATGTGCCTCTGTGATGGGAAGTCCTATTCCCACAAACTAGAGGTGTTTACACATACAAAATTGTGGGTAATCCCGTTGATTTCCCCCCCCATTTTTTTCCTACTCCTCTGAAGCAGCTCAATGGATCGTTTTGAAACTCGGCATGATGATTCATGACGTCGATGCGCAAAAGCTAGTGGAGCCCCTTTTTAAGTGAGAGTGGACAGTCCTTTTTGTCCTTTTAAGACCCTTTCGAATTTTGACACTTTGGACCTCTTTAGACATCCTTAAAACCATTGAGAACCATCAGACCTTTAGAACCCTAACACCCTTAAGCCCCGTAAGACCCACAAACCTCCAGAGACCATTTAGGTGCCAAAGACGCTGCAAGACCCTTCAAGACCTCTTTAGAACCCTAAGATTTTTAAGCCCCTTTAGAACCCCGAGACCATCGGACCCTTTTGAACTCTAAGACCCCCAATATCATCATACTTATTTGGTCATGTTCAGAGATTGGTTTGTGGCACAGCTTGAAAGTTTAAACCTTATTGGACAAGTGTGGTTTCAGCAAGATTGCACACCACCAGTGTGTGGAATGCGTCAACAATCTCGCACAACAAAAATATGTCTCGTTCAAAAGAAAGTGGAGGTGGGGGCACACCAACAGCTGGGGTGAGGGACAAAAAGTGTGCTCGATTGTAATTTAGAACATTTCCTCTCGGTTGTACAAGTGTTCTTGTTTGTTGGTATTTTCAGAACACAAGTAATGACCTTAAAGATGTAAGTACATCACTGAAGAAAATTGAGGAGCTGGATGAGGAAAACAGAACATTGGAAAAAGCCTTCGAACTGATCAAAGGTGGTGTCCTGGTTGTGCTGAGTACAGTAGTTACAACAACCAAATACATTGGATGGTGTTTAAGTGAACAGAATTATGGTCGTTTACGTTTTTTAAATTCCAGTCACCAGAGTTAATTGTTAATTTATTGTTGATCTTTTATTAATCTTTATAATTGATCTTTATTTACTAATTTTATGAATTTTTTTTTTAATTTAAAAAAAATTAATTCATTTTCATTAATTTTTTTAATTTAATTTTCTAATAATTTATATATATTTCAATTTTTTTTCTTTCATATATTTTTTAATTCTTTATTAATTAATTTGATTAATCTTTATTAATCTGATATTCATCTTTCATTAAATAATCTTTGAAAGTATTAATTAAGTCAAATTAATTTTAGTAAATTGTTTAATATCATTTACTTTTTTATTTCAGAGTCACCAGAGTTAATTGTGCAATTTGAAAGGAAGAGACTCATGGCATCGAGGGCAGGTCACATGATGCATCAATCGACTCAAACTTCATCGTCCTCCTTATTTGAGGAAATGGACACGAGGAATGAGAGAATGGTACCTCTTTCTCCTTTAAGGACTCGGTAGTTGTGTTTTGTCTGAAAATTGGACCTCACATATATCAGTTAGGGTTCAGCACGATGCCAGTGTACCTGGAGTATACCTGTCCACCTGTTGTTACAGCTTGTGCATACTTTCCTTCGACTATAGGTCACATATGATGGCCCAGGTGCAAGAGGCAAGAGCGTGCAGAGCAGGTGGGGTGAAGCAAACTCCGTGAGTGAGCTTACAAATCGCCTCCTTACGAAACATTTCTCCGAGGAGGATCTTGCGGTGCATTCCTTGACGGGGATAATGATGAATCCCAATTTTGGTGAAGCAAGGCCCAGACTTGATCCTGTAAAGGTTCAGACTATTATTGGTGAGTTGTTGCTATTATTGGTGAGTTGGTGCTTTAATAGTTCCTTCCACAGTGTAGTAAATTAAAGATGAGCACAGGGTCTGACAGGATAGTCATATAAACTCCGGGGCAAAAAATTGAGCCAAGTCAATTTTCTCTAATTTTTTGTCTTAACTGTTTTACCATACATTAAAAACACCAAAACACCAGAACATGCTGAAATAACTGTACAAATCAATATGGAATAGCTTGTCCCTTAGCTTTCTTGAAATAATCCAGTCTTTTGGTCAAACTCTCACAAAGCTTCTTGCATCAGGAAATGTCAATATTGTCCCATTCATGTTTGACAGATTCCCAAAGTTGATCAGAATTTTCAAATTTCCTTCCAATAATTTTGTGCTGAATATAGGCCCAAAGATTATCTATGGGGTTAAAATCGGGACTCTGACCAGGCCAGAACTATAAGTTTCAGGAACTTTTTCTCCGACCACTTTTTGGTGGATTTTGCAGTATGGGCCGTTGGGCATTATCTTGTTGAAAAATGACATCTTTTTGCTTTTCTCTCCAGGAAGTAAGTTTTGGAGGCTGGGAAGTAATCCTTTCTTTAATATTTTTCTGGTAGTCCTTGACAGTAATTGACTGTTCACACCTTATGAGCTCACCAACACCAGCATACGAAAATGCACCCCAGACCATGATTCCACCTCCTCCATGTTTCACAGGTGTTGAAATGCACTCATGGTTGAATCTCTCACCAGAGCTGCGAAGGCAACGTTCTGGGGCATCACTACAAATCTGCAATATTGATTCATCATCACTCTACAGAACTCTCTGAAACCAGTCTGAATTCGAGTTCCCATTTTCGGCCAAAAACTGCAATCTGTCCTAGATGTTTTTTTTCAATAATAAAGGCCCTTTGACAGTTTCCGTAGGCTTTCCTTTCATTCCTGGAGAACTAAGAATCTCCTGTCATCTTTACTTGCAGTAGCTCTAGGCCTGCCAGATCCCTTCTTCCTTGTAGCAGAACCAGTTTTCTGGAATTCATATTCTCTTTATGGTAGGCAGAGAAATAGGGATGTTCTTCTTCTTCAGGAGTGTGTGGATTTGTGGGTTATGTCTTGCCCGCTTAACGAAGACAAGCAATTCAATTCTTAAGATCCTCATCAGCATGGATCTTCTCTATCTTTGGAAGCATCTTTAAACGGAAACATAAAAAAACATGACCGACACTAACTGTACACGTCATAAATTAGAGCAAGTTAGGCACTACATCTGCACGAAACAGTCAAAAAAACAGGACAACACCCTAAAAATGCATTGCACATCTTTAAAAGTTTACTGCTAACAGTAACATGATTTTTTTTTTTTTGAATTTCATTGTGACACAGAACAACTCAAAGCGGTCTTTTCTTCCTTTTTGGTTCACGAGTTATCATGTGACCACTATATTCGTCATGTGTGTGTGTCTGTCTGTGTGTTTGTGTGTCTGTCTGTCCGCAGCATAACTACCCGATGATATCATCCGATCTTGATGAAACTTGGGTGGGAGGTTGATATCATGATCTAGTTGTGTCCTGCCTAGAGTGGGCGTATTGCGCCCATTGTGGGCGGAGCCACGCCCAAAAAAGATGTCTTTTTAGGGGGTAATCGATTTCAAGCTACATCTTCTCCGAGGGGTTTGGTGGAATCTGACAGGGGTTTCTATATTTGGTTAGGCCAATGTCATGTGTCTAGCCCCACAGAGCTCGATTTTTCCTTTTTCCTTTTTTTTTTTTCATTTCATTTTCCACCGAATTTTCGATATTGTGTAGCTAACTAAACTCATAACTGATTATACATTATTTTCTATCTAATTTCAAGGTCAGTAACCTTCGTTTTGACATTTCTGGGCCTGGCCTGTCCGGGCCTGTTTCGGTTATAGTCCATCCTTTGTCATTGAATACCGCTTGCTCGTGAACCATCGTCGTCTCCTGACTTATGTGTAAAATTTTGATTGTTTTGTTTTTCATGAGATATTTGCCTTTAAAGATGAAATGTGAAAATACGGACATTTAGTAATTTTCGTTTTTTATTCAGAACGAAGCTTCTTAAAACACTAATTTTTTCATAAAAAATTGCTGTAATCAGTGCGCAGGGCTTTTAGCTGCTGTAACATGAGTAATCAATTTAAATTGGAATATGTACTGCACATCTATGGCTCCAAATTGGAAAGAAACAGTTTGGCTCATTTTTTTGCCCCTGAGTGTAGAGGTCGGTAGAAGTTAGAGATGTCTTTCACGAAAAGTAGGCGAGTTATCGCCGGCACGCTGAACAACTTGCAAATTCCAGCCATGCATTTGAACGTCACGCTTGGCCAGCCTGTTCGTGAAAGACTTAGCCCAATACCGTTCCCCCGGTCGTCGCTACATCAAGGTGGGATTCGTTGAGACCTTTGAAGGAGTTGTAGTTCAGGCTCCTTTCATATCGAGGGTCCTTTGACCATGTTACATGCATTATGACGTTTTGTGTTGGTGGTTCTAGATATTGTTTCCTTTCTAAATGAGTGACCAATTTGTGCAGATTTGGTCATGAAGAGCACCGAGTGTGATGAAGTGGATGTGAGGTATGAAATCAGAAATAGACTGGACAAAGCATTGAAGACAAAAAGATATAGAGAAAAAAAGAAACTTCTTTAGGGTGAACCTATCCTGTGGTACTTTTGTCTGTGATGATGAAAGCATTAAATGATCCAGTTGAGGGTTATTTATGGCTTTCGTTTGGCACAATGTTTATAAAGTGCTTAAATGTTGTGAATTTAATCTATTATTTCTGTAGGTGTTATAGTGCTGCTGCAATGAAACAATCATTGGAGATTTTCCACATTGTGTTATTTTCTGAAATATACATTATCACATTTTTGTACATTGAATAAATATAAATGAACAACAAGACCAGCCAAGTCTCTCGCATCTATCCATGCAATTGGAGGGAATAACCAATCGGCTCCCAACAAATATATTACCCCAGGTCACTAGGATTAAAAGTAAATTAACCCCATGCTCTTCCAGCCAAAGAAAGCTGCATAAAGCAACCAAGAGAAGCTTCAGAAAGTAAGTCAAGCCTTTTGCTGTTTCAAACCCTACCCGGGTTCCTCTACAGCTGTAAAACATCAACAAGTAGTACACAAACATGAACAAGCCTGGTGTTGGCTTAGCGGTTAGGGTGCTGGCTTGGGATCCTCTCAGACGCCGGACTGGTTATTTTTTTATATATTTTTTTGGTATACAAGATCGAGGCTCATGTAAAAGCTAACATTGATCACAAAAAGACAAACTGACACATAAGACAAAATAAAGGGAGCGGGAGCTGAGATGGGGGAGAGATGGGGAAGCACACAAGTATAACAATTGAGAGCAGGGAGATCTGTGGGAGGGAGAGGGCTTGGGGGGAGGAGGCGTGGGGGGGGGGGGGGGAGGAGGCGTGGGGGGGAGGGGGGAGAAGTATAAAACATATGGACACTGCAAGGACTTCCAGGAAAGAAGTTGGTATTTCAAAAAAGTGAATCTGGGGTGAAATTAGTGGGGGTCGAAAAGATTAAGGTTTTGGATTGGGGAAGATAAGAGATGGTGGTGAACAGCTGTTTTAAAGACATGGAGGGAGGAGTGGGATTGAAGAGAGTGAGGGAGTTTGTTCCAGAGGCGGGAATAAAGAGGAATGAAAGAGTGAAGGTGAATAGAGAGTCTTGATTTTGGCAGTTTAACAATATAAGAGGGTTTCAGGTGCGACCGACAGGAATATTTGGGGGACAGAGCACAGACAGAGCTGGGGGAGCAAGGCCGGAGAGGAGTCGGTAGAAGACAGAAAGACCACCAACCTGCCTGCGGTGAGTGTGTGTTAGGCCCTCAGAGTTAGCTTCATCATGGGAGATTCCAATGATTCTGAAAGCTTTGGGTTCAACAGCGTGAAGCCGAGCTGGGTGTGAGGCAGGAGCACCGACCCAGAGGAGAGAACAGTATTCCATTGAGCTCCGGATGAAAGCCTTGTATGTGAGTATATGGTGAGGAGCTCAGTTGTGCCAAGGAAGGACTTCGCACGACGGAGGATGCCCAGTCGGCTACTGGCTTGGGAGGCCAGCTTGGAAATGTGGTTTTCCCAGGAAAGATCATGCCAGATAGTGAGACCCAAAAGCTTGAGTGACAGATCTTCTTGGAGAGGATGGTGGAAGAAAAGGAGATAAAGGGGGCAGGGCGAGACAACAATCATCTGCCCGTGAGGAGAGAAGGAAATTTAAAAAATTTTGTATTTAAAATGTGAAATAGGTCATAAGGTCAACATGGGCCAAAGGTCAACCACATTTTTCGAATTTCTAAAATCCTCAATTTTCATCCGATTGACTTGAAAATTGAATGGGATTTACATATCAGCCAACTGAATTCAAGCACCAACTATTTTTGAGATCAACATAGGTCATAATGTCAACATAGGCCAAAGGTAGAAAACCGCGAGATCTTGGAGATGGCGGCAGCGATTTTCGAAGCTCCACACGGTCTCCACGTTTTCAAAGTTAAGTCTGTTCACAATTGTATTTTGTCGAAACTTTTTTTATCTTTCGGTGTGTGAAGTTATAGTGTGCACCTTGGAAGTTTCTCGGTGTTTATCTTTCATAAATTAATCGTCTGTTTGCCGCGTCGCGAGCAAGGCCTTTGCCGCGTCGCGAGCGATTTGAAATCGAAGTTAAGTAATTGTTCCCATTTGTATTTTCGTTATAACTGTATTTATTTGATGGTGTGTGTACGTATATTGTGTCCCGAGGAAGGTTTTCGGTGCAGGTCTTTCATACCTGTATTGAAAATCGTGTTAATTCGTGTCGTGTTTTGAGGCCTTGTACACTGTACAGTGTACAACCTTGAGGCTTTGTTTTTCTCTCAGCGGTCCGTCGTTTGTGATCCAATAACTTTCGTTCTCTGTTTTCCTAGTCTTTTCACCCCATAGCCTACTTCCTTGTGTTAATCTCAACTCAAAAAAACCCCAAAAAAAATATTTCCTTCTCTGTTCTCATTCGTTTATTCATTCTTATTCGTTCGTTCGTTCTTCGACCACGTGTTTCTCCCCCATTTCCCCAGATAGTTTTCACTGTTATTAACCTTCAATGTTTACACTTTCCCCTCAAGTTATGTATTCCGTCATATATTATAACATCTTTTTCTTCTTCTTCTTTAAAAGGCTGCTTTCGACTTGCTCACCAAATCTATTCATCCCAAAAAAAAATTCCATCTCCTATAGTGCCTTTTTTCTACATTCCCTAAACTCTCCTGCACTCCATCCTCCATCCAGCGTCCTTAAACGTATTTTTAACTCGAAGGTCACAAGAAACTCATTTTGCAATAAATGTTCGTTTCCCATTAATCGTACACTTTCTAAAATCAAATCTCACCCCTCCCCTCCAAATCTTCCCCATCACCCCTCCCCTCCAAATCTTCCCCATCACCCATCCCTTACAAATCTTCCCCCTTTCCCCTCCCCTCCTAATCCTCCCCATCACCCATCCCTCTCAAATCTCCCCCCTTGCCCCCTCCCTCCTAAACTACCCCTCACCCCTCCCCTCCAAGACTCCCCCTCACCCCTCCCCTCCAAATCTCCCCCATATCCCATCCCTTTCAAATCCCTCCCCTAGTCCCTTCCCTCCCAAACTCCCCCCTCGCCCCTCCCCTTCAAATCTGCCCACCCTCATTTCTTCTCAATTTCTCCCCTCTCACTCCCCCTCCTCAAAGCGTCCTCCCTGCTTCTTCCCCCTTCCAACTCTCACCTCCATCTCCCCCAACCTTCGACCTCGCTCTTCCCCCTCCTCAAATAACACCTCATTGTGCCTCACCCAATCACCATCAAACCTTTTGTCTGCCCCATCCTTCCCTTTCTCCGAGCTATTCTGAAATCTCTGACACACCTTCAACAGCTCTCCCTACCTCTTCCACCTCTTCCACATCTTACCCTACCCCTCCTCCCCCCTGTTCTGTATCCGATGCTCCCCCTTCCTCTTCATTAACGGTATGGACCTCAAACATCCGGGGCCTTCGTTCAAACTTAACTGATCTCTCCATACAGGTTGCTTCTGTCAAACCAGACGTGATCTGCTTAACATAAACTTTCCTCCTTCATGATGTCTCTGATTCCTTAGTATCTCTCCCGGGTTACTCCCTCCTCCGGTATGATAGACCTGAGCCTCGTCCTGGAGGTGGGGTTGCTATCTTTATCAAAAACTCTCTTCCTCACTCGCCCTGTACTGCACTCTCTCCACCTCACCCCCAGGAATACCTCTGGCTACGGCTTCCCCTTCGCTCCCACCTCTTGTTCATATGTGTGTTGTACCGTCCACCAAACAGTGATGACTCCATCTACATCTCGCTGTCTGATAATATGGACCAACGTCTATCTACTCATCCCAACTCTCTCTTCCTCATATGTGGTGATTTCAACTGTCATCATGCCAGTTAGCTGGGTGTGGGTACCTCTCTCACCAGCCATGGCTCCTCAGCAAAAGACTTCTGCGACTCACTGGGACTGACACAATCTGTCAATTTCCCGACCCGGATCTCAGTCAACGGAGCATCTTCTCTTCTGGACTTGGTTATGACTAACTTCCCTGAAAATGTCTGCTGCTCTTCTTCTGCTCCAATCGGATCATCTGATCATGTCCTTGTTAAAGTGGACATCTCTCTGACCAATCTCAGGGAGCCTGCTCAGCGTCGACGAGTCTGGCATTTCACTCAGGCCAACTGGCACGGTCTTCAAGCAGCCATCAATCATCTGGACTGGTCTCCCATCTCTACCACCTCTGACATCGACTCATCCTGGGAATTCTTCCAAAGTAAATTGCTCTCTCTCATGCACAGATTTATCCCATCTCGTCTTCAGTTGTCATACCCTTCCTCCCGTCCATGGTACACGGAATCTTGTGGTGAGGCTGTTGCCCAGAAACAACTTGCCTTCGTCTCCTGGAAAGCAAATCCAACGGAAGGAAATCTCATTTCCTTTCACAAAGCCCGAAACAAGTGTGTGTCCACCCTCAGGAGAGCCAGGAAACAATATCTCTCCGTTCTCAAGACCGAACTCTCTTATCTGTCTCCCTCTTCCAAATCCTGGTGGCGTCTGGTCAAAACCGTTTCTGGTGTTTGTTCCCCCTCCATCCCCTCCCTTACCTCAAACGGCTACACAGCTGACTCCGCACGTGAAAAAGCTGAATGCCTCAACTCTGTGTTTGCCTCTAAATCTTGTGTCCCAAACCCGTCCCTCTCTGTACCCACCATACCCAGTCGTACCCAGCTGCTCCTGGACTCCGTGTCCTTTCCTCCTGACAAGGTGGAAAGGTTTCTGTCAACCCTCGACTCTGATTCTGCAACTGGACCCGACGGCATCAGCCCACGGGTCATAAAATCCTGCTCTGCCGCTCTATCTCACCCTCTCGCTGTTCTCTTCACCCTCTCTTTTGCTCAAGGTCAACTGCCATCTGCTTGGAAATCAGCCAACATCACCGCTTTGCACAAAAAAGGTGCAAAAACAGATCCTAGAAACTACAGACCAATCAGTCTTCTCCCAATTATCAGCAAAGTCATGGAATCCATCATTGCTTCGATATGAAATCTTTCCTCTTCTCCAATGGCTTGATCTCTGATCATCAATTTGGTTTCAGACCAGGTCACTCTACTCTGGACATGCTGCTTCTGCTGTCTGAACAATGGATGGAGGTCCCCAATGCCAAACAGGAAATTAGAGCTGTCTCCCTCGACATATCACATGCCTTCGATACGGTCTGGCACCCCGGCTCTGCTCACAAAACTCTCCTCCTTTGGTATCCATGGAAATCTCCACGCATGGCTGGCGGACTTCCTCTCGAGTCGTCGTCAACGTGTGGCCCTGAATGGGTTTCTCTCATCTCCTCTTCCTGTTCAGGCTGGAGTTCCCCAAGGCAGTGTTCTGGGCCCTGTGCTTTTTCTGGTCTTCATCAATGATCTCTCTGACTCTCTTGAAAATCCTCTCTATCTCTTTGCTGATGACTCCACTCTCTGCCGCTCCAATCCTCTTCCCTCAGATCGGCAGTCTGCAGCCTCCTCACTCTCTGAAGACTTGGACAAAATCACAGACTGGTCAAACAAGTGGAACATCTCTTTCAATCCTGACAAATCTCACACTCTTACTATGTCTCTCCGAAAAGATCGACTGGACAACCCTCCCATCTACTTTCTCAACAATCCTCTCCAAGAAGTTCTGTCGCTCAAGCTTTTGGGTCTCACTATCTGCCATGATCTTTCTTGGGAAAACCAAATTTCCAAGCTGGCCTCCAAAGCCAGTCGCCGACTGGGCATCCTCCGTCGTGCGAAGTCCTTCCTTGGCACACCTGAGCTCCTCACCACATACAAGACTTTCATCCGCAGCTCAATGGAATACTGTTCCCCCCTCTGGGCTGGTGCTCCTGCCTCACACCTAGCTCGGCTTCACGCTGTTGAGGCCAAAGCTTTCAGAATCATTGGAATCTCCTGCGATGAAGTTAACTCCTAGGGCCTTTCACTCACTCACCGCAGGCAGGTTGGTGGTCTTTCTGTCTTCTACCGACTCCTCTCCGGCCTTGCACCCCCAGCTCTCTCTGTGCTCTGTCCCCCAAATATTCCTACAGGTCGCACAAGATCTGCCAGCAACCCTTTGATGGTTAAACTGCCGAAATCTCGGCTCTCTGCTCACCTTCACTCTTTCAATCCTCTTTTCTCCCGCCTCTGGAACAAACTCCCTCACTCCCTTCAATCCCACTCCTCCCTCCAGGTCTTTAAAACAGCTGTTCACCACCATCTCTTATCTTCCCCCATCCAAAACCTTGATCTTTTCTACCCCCGCTAATTCACCCCAGATCCACCTTGTTTGAAATTCCAACTTCTTTCCTGGAAGTCCTGGCAGTGTCCATATGTGTTATACCTCTCCCACCCCCCCCCCCTTCCCATGCCCCTCCCTCAAAGCCCTCGCCCTTTCTCAGATCTCTCGATGTCTCCATTTCTCTCGGTCCCTGCTCTCAAATGTTGTGTTTGTGTCCTTCCGCCTCTCTCCCCATCTTGTCTACCGCTCCCGATGTTATATGTTGTACTAGCAGAAGTACCCGGCATTGCCGGGTGGGGGAGGAGGAGGGGAGGGGGAAGAGGAGGGGAGGGGAATGGGGGGAGGGGCGAGGGGGAGGGGGAGGGGCGAGGGGGAAGGGGAAGGGGGGGGGGAGGAGGAGGGGAGGGGGAAGAGGAGGGGAGGGGGAAGAGGGGGAGGGTGTGGGGGTGCCTGGGGGAAGAAGGGCCCCTCACTCCTCCCCCTTCCCCTCCCCCCCTCCCCCTCCCCCCTTCTCCCCGTTCCCCTCCCCTCCTCTTCCCCCTCCCCTCCTCCTCCCCCTTAACACCAGGGGGGTTGACTCAGCCTGTCATCCTACCGAGGTCGGCAAATTGAGTACCAGTTCACTGGTAATTCCCTGTGTGCCGCAAGAGGCGCCTAACAGGGTTGGCGGCACGAACCCGGAAGTCGCAACTGATTGTCGTCAAATAAATGTAGCATGTATGTTTCACTCTGTCACATGCCGTTGGTCCCATGTCAATCGGATGAAGTTGAAAAATTAACATTACGAAGTTTCTCTGGGACGTACTGATTCCGAATAATGAAGTTGAAAAATTAACGTTCCGAAATACGCTAATTACGCTAACAGAAGTGCTGGCGCTGCGAAGCGCTAGAGGGAGCGCTGCGCTCCCTCCCTTCGATTCCCTCCCTCTTCTGCTAGCGTTTCTGCGCTAATACGCTAATTTTAAAACCCGAAGTTTTTTAAAATTTAAGGTGTGCTGTAGTTGCTCTGAGACGTACTGATTCCGAATATGCCTTTGGTTTTTCTCTGCGATGAGTAGTTCTCGAGTTATAAGAGGACAAACAAACATTCTTTACTGCTTTATATATATAGAAGTTGGTACGATTCGGCCAAGGAATCCCAGAGATAATTGCAATTAAGTGAGCCGTGACGTCACGGAACGCGCCACCGGTAATCTATCTATAATTCCAGTAATCTCTGTCTGTCTGTCTGTACGTCTGTACGTTTGTCTGTGACCGCTGTTTCTCGACAACCACGGGTCCGATATACTTTTAACTTGCCAGGTATATTGCTGGGGACCCGAGGATGTGCCTTTTCAAGGTTTCATATTAATCGGACAATTACTTACCGAGCTATGTCCAAAAAACGATTCAACCAATCAGAGAGCAGCGAACGATCGCGTGTGCCGAACGTGGCGGGCACACTCTGCCTCGGATGGCACATTTGAGAGCGTATTCATTTATTTCACGTTTGCAAACTATGTTGGCGTTAAACTATGTTTTACAACTAATAAAAACGAATTTGCGATTCATTCGCTTTCCTGCGCGTTTGTGTACGCGATGGCGATTTCTTTACCAAACTCCGGAAGCCGTTCGCTTTGGACCGAACCATTGCATGTAAATAGAGGGGGGGGATTGTCACCACTCGCAAGCCGTTCGCTTTGGACCAAACCATTTCATGTAAATAGAGGGGGGGGATATAATTTTAGATATATATATAGTACGGGCATGCCCTAGTATATTATAATTTATGGTAATCTATGCAGCACGACATGGTCATCACGGAAAACAAGGCGCCTTTGCCAGCGCAAAACGGCTCTCCCAGGGTCAAACTCGGTATCGTTGTGAGCGCACGGTTCAGCCCTTCAAGAAAAAAGTTTATTTTGTAAAAAGCGAACCACGCGTTAAAACGATATGACTGGTTTTGTTCTCCGGCACGTCGGCGCTCGAATCGGCTCGCGATAAAATCCAACACGTCCTTTGTCAGGGTCGTCTGAACCAACCACGGGGCCTAGAAGGCTGGGACTGGTCTTAAAAGTTAGGTCTCAATCATATCTCGTAATGCTGGAAGCTGCACGTCTCTGTGATAATCTTGTGGACCATGACAAGAGATCGTGCGAGTCGCTCGCAACGGCTTCAAGCACTTCCGCATTCGACCATTTCATGAACGCCATACGCCCCGCCCATCAAAGCGCGTACGTATTAAACGAACATACAGTGGCCCATGTGTTGTCATTTGCGCATGCGCCAAAGTCTTTGCAGGAACATGAAGCATCGGAACAGCGCATTTGCGCATGCGCAAGAGTGAGAACCGCCTGTGCACCATTACACTAACAGAAGCGCTGGCGCTGCGAAGTGCTAGAGGGAGCGCTGTGCTCCCTCCCTTTGATTCCCTCCCTCTTCTGCTAGTGCTTCTGCGCTAATATGCTAATTTTAAAACCCGAAGTGTAAAACCAATTTAAGGTGTGCTGTAGTTGCTCTGAGACGTACTGATTCCGAATATGCCTTTGGTTTTTCTCTGCGATGAGTAGTTCTCGAGTTATAAGAGGACAAACAAACAAACATACTGTTGCGGATATGAGGATTGTGTTTTTTTTATTGTGTGCTTTATTATTATTATTGCTCGATTCTGGCCCCTCCTGCCTCCAGTGTTGTGTAAAGGTCAAAGGGCGTCCCGGTAGTTAATTCCATAAAGCATACATTGAAGGACACTATAATATCCCTGTTCAGTAGTTTATTTCCTTATTCTGTGTATTAGATTAAGGCTTTGTCTTCCATTAAAATGACACTCCATTGCACCAAGTGAAAAAGATAGATTCCCTTCATCCTTCATTCCCATTCCCAAAACCTCCATTTCCCCTTTCGTAATGGCCAAGCCTCAATTTGGCAATTACATCCCCTCCAAAGCCGCCATTGGCCACGAGGCAGGGTCGGGGAAGAAAGGCATGCCCGCCCGTCGTCATCAAGGGCGGAGCCAGAGGGTCGCACGACCAACCAGGGCCGAGGTGAGCACACCGATGGGCGTGTCCTGAAGGCCGGCGGCTTAATCGCCGGAGGCGTTATAAAAGCGCGCGCGCAAGAGTGACCAGGGCTGAGCTGCGTGGTGAGGTCCATGAAAAGAGCTGAGTCGTCAGAGGAAAGCTGCGGAGTTGTAAGGTCCAAGAGAGAGAAGGGAGATCATCCAGCAGCGATTCTTGTCCAAGAGAAGAGATCATCCAGCAGCGATTCTTGTTCAAAGGAGATCATCCAGGAAAGCACAAAGCCTGCTATTCGTCGCCTTGCTCGCCAGCAGCAGCGTCCACCGCAGCAACCACACTCAACAGCCGCTTGGGGCCTGGACGGCGGTTTTGAGCAGGGCCGCGAAGGAACGGCGGCTGCCCAACGCGCCGATCGTGCTGCCGGACCCGTTGGACCTCCCTCTCCTTCCAGCCAATGCACTCTGCAATTCCCCGTGTGAGTCCGTTTCTGTTTGTTCTGTCCTGGGTAGTTAATTAAGTTTGTATAAGCTAGTATTTTCACTGTGTCTCTAAAAGCTTCTGTATATTATTTTATTATCTTTCCTCCTCCTTGGTTTCTTTGAGCCTGTAAATAGTAATAAATAGTAATCGTATTTCAAACCTTTATTTTGCCTTCGTTTTCCTCTTCTTCACATCCGTGTCATCTTTGTCTTTTCCCTCATTGAATATCTGTGGCGCGATACGGCCAACGTTCGAGTGAATCGGGTGAATCGGGGAAACTGTTAGGTCGCGGTGCCTCCGCTCGGCAAACATTACATCCTTAACCGCGGACCGTAACAATACTTTACTGCTTTATATATATAGATAGATGTTTATGTGTCGGTTTGTCTTTCTGTGTGATTAATGTTCGCTCTTTCACGAGCCTCGATCTTGTCTTGTATACAAAAAAAAAAGAAAAAAAGTCAACCCCTTTTTTCAAATTTCTAAAATCCTCAATTTTTATCCGATTGACTTGAAATCTAAATACGATTTGCATATCAGCTTACTGAAACCAACCACCAACTATTTTTGAGGTCAACATAGTCCAAAAGGTCAACATAGGCCAAATTTCTAAAATTGTCAATTTTCATCAGATTAACTTAATCTTTGAAGATCATGTGCATATCAGGTCACTGAATTCAACTACTAATTTTTTTGAAGTCAAAAGGATGCTCTACTGAGTGCCATTCTACTTTGTTCTGTTTTGCCAAGTGTCGCTCTATGAGTGATTTTTACCCTGCGCTCACGAAGCGAAAAGCGTGGTTAAGCATTCAGTTATGTACGTGTGCCGTGTATGCATTTTAAAAATTCATTTTCTTGGCAACCGTTGGTCCAATTCACATGAAATTTTCACCATAGGAGGGCCTCCTCTTGTAGAATAATTTAATGATTAATATGACGTCATAGGTCACGTGGTACAGGCGCCATTTTGGAAAAACTTTGCACCTCTATATCTGAAACTATTCCATGGAAAAAAATTGCGACCTGGCTCATTGTCACCTACTCCCCATGGGGAATATGGTATGTTAATGATGATGTCATGGGTGCCTTCGTTATGACGTCATAATTCGACAAATACTACACTTATCCATCCAATCATTATATATATATTTTTCAGCAACTGTTGGTCTGATGGACATGAAATTTTCACCAAAGGAGCGCCTCCTCCTTTAGAATATTTTAATGATAATTATGACGTCTTAGGTCATGTGGTACAGGCGCCATCTTGGAAAAACCGAAAAATGTTGCACCTCTATATCTCCAAAACCACTGCATGGAAAAAATTGAAACATGGTTCATTGTAAAGAACTCCATATGGGGAATAGGTGTTGTTAACAATGACGTCATTGGTGCCATAATTATGACGTCATAATTCGACAGGGACAACGTTTCATCTGATCAATTTGAAATGTATTGAGCGTGATCTGTACAACATTTATATTAGCGAATATAAATTTATGATGTCATCACTCATGTGGTCTGGCAGCCATATTGGATCAAAGTAAAAAAAAAAAATTGTTCAAAAACAGAAGAGTTGGCTCGCAACAAGTTGACTGCGCAGGGTAAGTATTCTATGAATACCATCGCGTTTTTTTTCTATTTGTTTTTTTGTGCTAATAAATGTCTTTTGAATTCTATATTTTTTGCATTGATGGCTTTGGCATGGTCTTGTAAAATACATACAGTCATACATCATATACATCTTCCAAATAATACTATAATAGGATAAATGCCAGCTAACATAATGCTGTTGGGCCAATGTTGGAAAATAGATGTCACGATTGCAACCAATAGACAACGTCAGGCCAACGTTGGAAAATATACGTCACGATTGCAACCAATAGACAACGTTAGGCCAATGTTGGAAAATAGACGTTGCGTTTGCAACCAATAGACGTTTTTTTTGTTTTTTTTTGTATACAAGATCGAGGCCGGTGTCAGAGCTAACATCGATCATAAAAAGCCAAACTGACACATAAAACATATGCTAAAGGGAGCGGGAGAACAAGATGGAGACTGGAGAGCAGGGACATCGGCAGATCTGTGGGAGGGAGAGGGCTTGGGGGGAGGATGCCTGGGAAGGGGGGGAGGGGGTGGGAGAGCTAAAAAAAAAAAAAAACACATTGATACTGCTTCAGGACTTCAGGAAAGAAGTGGGAATTTCAAAAAAGTGGATTTGGGGTGAATTAACAGGGGTAGAAAAGATCAAGGTTTTGGATGGGGGAAGATAAGAGATGGTGGTGGACAGCTGTTTTTAAGATCTGGAGGGAGGAGTGGGATTGAATAGAGTTAGGGAGTTTGTTCCAGAGCCAGGAGAAAAGAGGAAGGAAAGAGTGAAGGTGAATAGAGAATCTTGATTTTGGCAGTTAGGCCAATTTTGGAAAATAGACGTTGCGTGTGCAACCAATAGACAATGTTAGGGCAACGTTGGAAAATAGACGTTGCGTTTGCAACCAATAGACAATGTTAGGGCAACGTTGGAAAATAGACGTTGCGTGTGCAACCAATAGACAATGTTAGGGCAACGTTGGAAAATAGACGTTGCGTTTGCAACCAATAGACAACGTCAGTCAACGTTGGAAAATAGACGTTACATTTGCAACCAATAGACAACATTATGCCAATGTTGGAAAATATACGTTATGTTTGCAACCAATAGACAATGTTAGGCCAACGTTGGAAAATAGAGGTCACGATTGAATAAACAACGTCACCCTGACGTCAACAATGCGCTTGTGGCCAATTGACCAAATGCCAACGTTGGCACAACTGTATTGTGTTAGCTGGGATCAATATTTTTTTAAAACCAAATCTCGTACATGAACCTAAACATTTTATATACAGTCACGTGAAAAAGTAAGTACACCCCATGTAAAGTTTGGACTTTTTCAACATATTTCAGCATACAGCTAGTTGATCTTCATTTCAACAATATTGATAGATAAAGGTGATATAATATAACAAATGTCATGAAACATTTACATTTTGTAGTCAATTGTATCATTTAAATAAACACAAATGCAAATTTCGCATGTGGAAAAAGTAAGTACACCCTTGGCTCTAATAGGTGGTATTGCCCCCTTTGGCAGAAACAAGCTCAAGTAGGCGTTTCTTATAACTGTCTACCAGTCTCTGACATCAACTGGGAGAAATTTTTGCCCACTCATCCATGCAGAATTCTTTCAGCTGTGCGATGTTTGAGGGGTTTCTTACATGCACACCTCGTTTCAAATCCCCCCACAACATCTCGATGGGATTTAGATGCGAGCTTTGACTTGGCCATTCCAGAACCCTCCATTTCTTTCTTTTCAGCCATTCCTTGGTGGATTTACTGGTATGTTTAGGGTCATTGTCATGTTGCAAGGTCCACCTTCGGTTGAGCTTCAACTTGCGACAGATGGCCTCACATTATCCTCAAGCACCCTCTGGTACAAGGAAGAATTCATAGTGGATTCTATGATGGTGAGCTGCCCAGGCCTTGATGCAGCAAAGCTGCCCCAAACCATAATATTTCCACCACCATGCTTTACAGTTGGTATCAGGTTCTTGTGGTCAAATGCTGTCTTTGGTTTTCGCCAAACATGTCTTCTGGTACTGTGGCCAAATAGCTCTACCTTTGACTCATCTGTCCAGAGCACATTGTTCCAGAAGTGCTGGTCTTTGCCTCGGTGTTCATTGGTAAACTTTCATCTTGCCCTGATGTTCTTTCTGGACAGCAAAGGTTTCCTCCTGGCACACCTCCCATGTAGATCAAATTTGTGCAGCCTCTTTCTAATGGTAGACTCTTGCACTTTGACATCAACAGTGGCAAGAGCTACCTGTAGATCCCGTGATGACATTCCTGGGGTTCTTCGAGACCTCTTTCAGCATCTTGCGGTCTGCTCTCGGGCTGAACTTGCTGGGGCGGCCTGGCCTGAACAAGTTGGCAGTTGTTTGGAATCTTCTCCACTTGTAGATGATCTTCCGGACAGTCGAATGATTGATTTCAAATTGTTTGGAGATCTTTTTATATCCCTTCCCAGACTCGTAGGCATCTATAACCTTCTTTCTGAAGGCCTCAGAGAGCTCTTTTGATCTAGGCATGGTGACGCCGCACACTTCAACAACAAAGAGCAAACCAAACTAAATGTCTGAAGTTTAAATAAGACAGTTTCCTCCAATATCCTCTCCAACGATGTTCTAATCATTTGCACCTGAGCTGGTGCACCTGCTTCTAATTTTAGATATTTGAAGTAGTGATAAATGTAGGGGTGTACTTACTTTTTCCACATGCGAAATTTGTATTCATGTTTATTTAAATTATACAATGGACTACAAAATGTAAATGTTTCATGATATCTGTTATATTATATCACCTTTATCTGTCAATATTGTTGAAATGAAGATCAAATAGCTGTATGTTGAAATATGTTGAAAAAGTCAAAACTTTACATGGGGTGTACTTACTTTTTCACATGACTGTACAAGCATAACAATAACAATCAAAATAACAATAACAATATATTTTGTAAGTTGACTTTGTTTCAGTTCCAGGGTCCATTTGACCCAGTTTGCTGAAAGTCATCTGTTGTTTTCTCCATGCACGCTAGGGCTAGTGACATATAAATATTAAAAATAAATAAATAAATGTATGATAGAGATTTTATTTTCTATTTTTTTTTGTATACAAGATCGAGGCTCGTGAAAGAGCTAACATTAATCACACAAAAAGTCAAACCGACACAAACTGACACATACAACACAAAATAAGGGGAGCGGTAGACAAGATGGGGAGAGAGGGGGAAGGACACAAACACAACATTTGAGAGCAGGGACATCGAGAGAACTGTGGGAGGGAGAGGGCTTGGGGGGTGGGGGGGGGGGGGGAGGCGGGAGAGGTATAAAACATATGGATACTGCAAGGACTTCCAGGAAAGAAGTTGGAATTTCGAAAAAGTGTATCTGGGGTGAATTAGCGGGGGGTAGAAAAGATCAAGGTTTTGGATGGGGGAAGATAAGAGATGGTGGTGAACAGCTGTTTTAAAGACCTGGAGATGTTTAGGATAATGAAGTGTGGAGACAAAGTAAGTCCAGAAGGGTTATTCAGCAGAATAGACAGTGATAGGACCAGGTGCTCTAGTCTGAGAGTAAATAAGAAGAAGGTTAAGACAGATTTCTTTCACTCAGAGAGTAGTTAATGCATGGAAATGTGCTCCCTGGAAATGTAGTAGCAGCAGAAACAGTAGATGTTTAAATTGGAATTAGATAGGTACTGTACATAGAAGCTCCCGACGTGGATATCGGGTTCTGAGGTTTGGGACATGGAATGTAGGGACAATGACAGGGAGATCAGGAGAAGTGGTGGAAGTATTGGTCAGAAGAAGAGTGGACATATGTTGTGTGCAGGAGACAAGATGGAAGGGAAGTGGTGTGAGAATGGTGAAGGGTAGGCAGGGACAGAAATACAAGTTTGTGTGGCAAGGGTGCCCAGAGGGCGTGAATGGTATTGGTGTCCTGTTTTCTGAGGAGTTTGTCGACAGTGTGGTGAGTGACGAGAGTGAGTGATAGGTTGATGATGGTGAAAATGATGATTGGAAAGCTCTTGGTGAACGTCATCTCGGGATATGCTCCGCAGGTTGGTCGGAGCGATGAAGAGAAGGACAAGTTCTGGTGTGCAATAGAGAAGCTGATGGAAAGCGTGAAAGATAAGGAAGTTGTTGTGGTAGGAGGAGACCTAAATGGACATGTGGGAAGGAGCATGGATGGTTTTGATGGAGTTCATGGGGGTTACGGATATGGTGTGAGAAATGGAGAAGGTGAAAGGATTTTGGAGTTTGTTGATGGAGCTGATTTGTTGATTTGTAATACTCAGTTCCAGAAAGAGGATAATAAGCTTGTTACATACACGTCAGGTGGGTCGACAACAACCGTTGACTACCTGATGGTGCGTAGGCGAGATAGGGGGCACCTCCGGGACACAAAGGTGATCCCGGGGGAGGAGGCTGTTTCACAGCACCACTTGGTTGTCTGCGACATGAGGTTGAAAGGTGCGAAGAGAGCTCGGCGGGTGAAGTACCAACCGAGAATGAAGGTGTGGAGGTTGAAAGAGGTGACAGTGAGGGAGGCATTAAAAGAGAGACTGAGTATGGTAGAGGATGATGTGGTTGAGCTTGAAAGTGGTTGGATGTCAATGAAAGATAGTCTGTTGGGAGCCGTTGGTGAGATATGTGGATGGACAAAAGGACCACCGAGGCACTCGGAAACATGGTGGTGGGATGATGAAGTTGGAAAGAAGATTGACGAGAAGAGGAAGAAGTTCAAGGAGTGGCAGAAGGTGAAGGGTACGGGGGCAGAAAAGGAAGAGCATGAAAGTTATAAGGCAGCCAAGAAGGCTGCAAAGAAAGAGGTAGCAAAGGCACAGGAGGCATGTAGTAAAATGTTCGGAGAACGCTTGGATTTGGAAGAGGGTCAGAGAGCGGTATTCAGGATTGCAAAGCAGATAGCGAAAGAGAGGTGTGATGTGATGGGGGTGAGTTGCTTGAAGGATGAAGTGGGACAAATCGTTGTGGACCCAGATGGAATTAAAGGAAGATGGAAGAGATATATGGAAATACTGTTGAATGCAGAGAATGAATGGGATGGCAACATAGAGAGTAACCCAGTTTTAGGACCGGCAGAGAAGATAACTGAGAAGGAAGTTGAGGAAGCGATAAAAGCAATGAAGAGTAGAAAAGCGGGAGGGCCGACGGGAGTTGTGGGAGATATGTTGAAGGCAGCGGGAAATTGGGGTGTGAAGAGAATGACAGAGATCTGCAATCTGGTGGTGAAAGAAGGCCGCATTCCAGTGGATTGGGAACTGAGTACCCTTGTCCCTCTATACAAGGGGAAAGGTGACCCTCTGGACTGTGGCTCGTATCGAGCGATAAAGTTATTGGAGCATTGAATGAAGGTATTGGAAAGGGTGTTGGAGAGGAGGATAAGGAAGAAAGTGAAGATTGACGAAATGCAGTTTGGATTCATGCCAGGAAGAGGAACGACAGACGTGCTTTTTATTGTGAGGCAATTGCAGGAGAAGTACATGGAGAAGAGGAAGAAGTTGTTTCTTGGGTTTGTTGATCTGGAGAAAGCATTCGATTGGGTTCCACGTGAAGTAGTGACATGGGCATTGAGGAAGTTAGGAGTGGAGGAATGGTTGATCAGAGTCGTGATGGCAATGTACAAAAGAGCGCGCACAGCTGTAAGGACGAAGGACGGGAACAGTGGTGAGTTTGAGGTGAAGGTGGGAGTGCATCAGGGGTCGGTACTAAGTCCACTACTATTTGTAGCTGTGATGGAGGTGCTGGCTCAGAACGTAAAGGAGGGTTTACCGTGGGAGTTGTTGTATGCAGATGATCTGGTGTTGATTGCAGAAAGTATGGATGGACTGAAGGAGAAGATGAACAAGTGGAAGGAATGTATGGAGACAAAAGGTCTGAAGGTGAAAATCGGGAAAACAAAGGTGATGGCAAGTGGTAAAGCATGTGGTGAGGTGGAAAGAACTGGGAAGTGGCCATGTGCTTTGTGCAGGAAGGGTGTCAAGTGAACTCAATTCAATGTACAATGTGCGTTGAGTGGGTTCATCAAAAATGTAGTGGTTTGAGAGGCTCATTAACAAGTGTGGCAGCTACATTCAAGTGTAAGGTGTGCACAGAGGGAGCTGCAGATGGAGGAAATGTTGAGTTGGATCTTGGAGACGGCGTGAAGCTGGAAGGTGTGAAAACATTTTGTTACCTCGGAGACATGCTGAATGGAGAAGGTGGATCAGACTCGGCAATGGTTGCTAGAGTGAGATGTGCATGGAAGAAGTTTTGGGAACTGAGTGGCGTGCTGACGAGGAGGCGAGTGTCGTTGAAGCTGAAGGGAAAGGTGTATGCTGCATGTGTGAGAAGTGTTATGATTTATGGGAGCGAGACATGGGTAATGAACGTAGAGCAGCAACGAAGGCTGGAAAGGGTGGAAATGCGAATGGTTCGGTGGATGTGTGGAGTATCGTTGAGAGAGGAAGACAAATGATGAATTGCGAAAGACGATGGGAATAGAGCCTGTGATGGATGCTGTGAAGAGAAACAGTTTGAGATGGTTTGGTCACGTGTTGAGGAAGGATGAAAGTGACTGGTTGAGAAGAGTGATGGAAATTAATGTGGAAGGAAGTAGAGGACGGGGAAGACCGAGAAAGACTTGGCTAAAGATGGTCGAAGAAGAAATGCGGGCAAGGGGGTTAACAAGGGGAGATGCAGAAAATAGGGCAAAATGGAGAAGATTGTCATGGGGACCGCAGGGCTAACCCCCGCTCTTGCAGGGAAAATGGCCTTTAAAATGCCTGTTGTTGTACATAGAAGCTTGGAGATGGAGGGGTAGAGAGATAGTGTCGGGACTTGCAGGCAGTTTGAGTATGGATGGGTGATTGAGTACATCTTTCGTGATTGTGTTGTCTTTGAGAGAGTCTCGTCAAAGGAATTGTGCGTGGTCGGTATTCTACATTATCCATCCTAAAGCAGCCTTCGCCCATCCCCTCCTGCCCCCACCAAACTTTTTTCCCATATTTTTATTCTTAACACCCTGGTGATGTCCCTGAGCTTGCCACACTTTTCTCTTCCCCCACTTAACTCCTCCCCTATTCCCTCAATTAAATTAAATCGTTAGCTTCAGCTTGACGGATTTATTTAATCTGGATGTGTTGATGTTGAGCACATGTATAATGGGCCTGTTTGACTTCCTCAAGTGTAAAATTTCTTTGATATTCCTTATGTATTCTTCTCGGTAACCCATCCTGGCTAAACTTCCAACGTCCAGGCTCACTGCACCTCAGCTCTTTTCATTTCTCGGTTATATCGTCTGTGGAACTGCCTTCCATGCAGTGGCTGTTCGATACCACTTTTCCCTCCAGGGGTTCAATCAGGCTTGAACCTGCCATTTCACTTAATCCCTTATCCTTTACCCCACTCTTTATTGTTTAATCCTTCCCGATCCAAACATCTTAATTTCAGGTAGCAATGTTTCCCAGCCTCCTCATTTCCTGTTTGTTCATTCATTTGCTTATTGTGTTCAATTGTTTCCCTTGGCCTCACTGTCATCAGCTCATACCTTCTGTCACCTTGCCGTCCATTAGCCTTGATCTTGTAAAGAGAAAACCTCTTATAATACAATTGTATAATTCCAAAATATGTGCACGAATGTTTTTTTTTTTTTGGTATAAAATCAAATCAGAGTTGAAGCGATTTTCGCAATGATAAAACAAATATTGTATAGAACGGGTGATGATATCTCCAATCTGTTTTGTCAGTTCGTTTAACCTCTGGCTTTAGCTCGAAGCTGTCTTGGCTCTGGACTGCACTTACTTGATTTCCCTCCCACAGGCAATGCAACGAGCTGGAATCGTCACTGCTACGTTTGTGCAAAGTAATCCGATATGTCAATTATATTTTAATTGCCAAATTGTGTTTCTGAAATTTCATCTTCAAGAAATGTTGATAAATATATTCGCTCTCGTCTTCGGAGCAGCGCATATTCAGGCTTTACTATTTGGCCTGCATCAGTGGAGGAGAGCTCCTTTTCGACATGTTTATGAAAATCTGACAACCCATTGCGATGTTGAATTTCTCGATGTTGAAATAAAAATTTTTTTAAATAAACGTAAACGTAAATATGGTGCTTTCGAACATCGTAAGAATGATTAACAATGTGACAAGTACAGATACATTCAAAGTACACCGCCCCCGTGCCAAATCAATAAATAACATCCTCCAGCACAGAATTGCCGGGGGCGCCTAAAGCTCTTTTCTTTCTCGTAGAAAAGGCAAGAAAGAAAAGGGCTGTTCGCCTATGAACCTACGCCTACGGCGCCCGGCGATACCGCCGTGCAGCACATAGAGATGGTATTTGGGGGGAGAGGTGTACAATAAATTGGTTGATTAATTGCGTAATTAAATAAATAAATAGTAATTGTAAAATAATTTCTTAATTGGCTAATAACATACCCCAACCACCAGTGTTTCATCCGAAGTGGTAACTTAAAAAAAAAAATTAATTAGGTCATTAATCAAAAAAATTAAATAAGTAATTGACAAATAAATAATTAAATCTATTAATTAAATAAATAATCAATACATCAAAATACCCTTTATAGCCACATCACATGGTCATTGTCGTGTCCAAATATTTGCTTCCGAGCTCAAAAGGTGCTTGAGATATTGCCCAGATGAGAGAAAATAAATAAGTGATTAATAACGAAAATATATAAATAATAATCGTAAAATTATTAATCAATTGGCTAATAGAATATCTAAACCACCACCATTTCATCGGAATCTGTTACTTAAAAAAATTAATTAAATATGTCTAACGGAATAATTAAATAATTAATTGATTAATCGATTAATCATTCAATCAAAATATCCTTTATAGCCACATCACTTGGTCATTGTCATGACCAACTCAAAATGTGCCTGAGATAATGCCCAGATGAGAAAGGAAATAAATAAGTACTTAATTAATCGATAATAATTAAGTAACTCATCAATTAATTGATTAATTAAAAAACAAAAAATTTACCTTTTTGAAAAGGTACTTCCTCACTATTTTGCCCAAATTTCAGCTTCCGAGGTCAAAGGATGGCTGAGGTATCGCCCGAACAAACAAACAAGAAAAAAAACCGGAGTGAAAACTGAGTACTCCCTTTCAGTGCACGTCATTGCCGAGCCCCCTTCAGTGCCCGGAAATTACGTCATGCAGCGCCTGGAGATGGCATAGGAAAGGAGAGGTGTACAACAAGAATCGACACTAAATTTACCTACTTCATAGCACATGCAGATGGTACTCATGATTCATTCATCGAGGGCTTTCACAGCTCTTGTATAGTTTTCACATGAGCTCCTGCTACTTGCACATTCGCTCCCATAAGAACAATATAATTATTATCCATGCTAAACAGGTACGAGGTAGTTGTTCAGCTTTTTGGTTGAGCCTTCTATATTGTATCCCAGTTGCTCCTGGATTTTACTGGCTTTATCTGATGTTAATGTTAACAAATACATAGGTTATGGAGACTTTTTGATGATTTTTGTTGGAAACCGGTAAATATTTATGGAAGTATATTGGCAGACTAATTGAAGTTTTATCACAGATGCAAGCTGGATTAAAGTTTTGTTGACTGTGCCAGGTTACATTGAAAGACATAGCTCAAAGTGAGAGACCATCAACTGTAAAAAAAAAAAAAAAAAATGCCATACTGTACAAGTGTATTGGCAAATAACAATTCACAAAATTTCTTCTTGTTCATGTCATCCTCCCATCTTCATCTGTTTTAAGTCCACCTGCCAGGCAGCAAAACTATCGAGATGCCATGGCTATCGTTACCAGGTATGGAAAGCCTGATCTTTTCCTCACCTATACGTGCAATCCCAAGACAACAGAGATCACAGAAAACCTTAGGCTTTGTGAACGGTCTGAGAAGGCCGCACTTTTAAAGCACTCTTCACATGGGTAAATTTGTACCCTCCTTCCGTTCCTCCTCACAAAATGGAGGGGCCTGTTAACCCCCCCACCACTCCCCGAAGGATGTATATGCAGTATATCCTTCCCTCCCTCTCCCCTTATCTCCTCCCCTCCCCTCCCCTCCCTCACCCCCTATCTCCTCCCCTCCCCTTCCCTCCCTCTCCCCCTATCTCCTCCCCTCCCCTTTTCCCCTCTTTCACCTCTCCCCCTTTCCACCCTCCCCCTCCACTAACCCGCCCCCTAATCCTAAACCTATCCGATCGGGATAATTAATAATTTTTGTATTGATTTTTAAGGAGTAAATAGGAGCGTCAATCTTGCTGTATGAAATGTGTTTGTGTTTGCTCTCTAAAATTACAGCATACTTATCTCATGTATTGTCTTTTTGCTGAATCTTACCATTCAGTAACTCAAAAATTAATATCCAGGATTCGTTGAATTCCTGTATATTCAATGTTCTCAAGCAGCTGCATAAAATAAAGAGACTAATTGGGGTTGGGGATGGGGTTACAGATTCCAGTGGTGAAGATGACAGTCATTGTTGAAATGCCAGCCTGGACCAGTTACTAACGAGAAGCTATTATGGCCAAAGCATCACCATTGTTTCAAAATTGTTGTTGGAAGGACTCATTTACATGGGCGTTGCCCCACATTCAATCCTGGTCATTGCCTCACTGTTCAGAGATCAGCAAATTTGGGGCATATTGTTTTATGGTCGCTTGCATCATCTGAATACTGTATGCGCAGGGGACGGGGTTTTGCAATCACTTGTGTGTGTGTACTTTTTTTTCTTTTTTTACCATTTGAGCTATTGTCATCAAATTTCCACCAAAGCTTTGTTATGATAATATGGAGAAGGCAAATTAATCATTTTCTCAATAGGCTAAAGGTGGTCAGCGTCACATTAAAATCATTAATTTTCCTCCAATTGAACTGACGTTTCAATTTAACAATTTGCAAATTGACTGAATTGGTTCACCAATCAAAAGCTACAAGCCGATTGTTGTTTTATTTTTTTTAGATCAAAAGGTCAAAGGTTATGGTTGCGTAATATCACCGATTTTCACCCGATTCACCTTGATTGGAGATTGGAGAAGATTGTCATGATTGTCATGTCATGTCATGATTGTCATGGGACCGCAAGGCTAATAGTCTAGTAGGTAGAAGGGGGGTCTGTGCACCCCCGTGAAATCAATTTCGAATCAATGTCTCTATATCAGAAAAAAAATGCGTAGAAAACGATTAGCTATGTTTAAAAATTCAAAAAGTGTCCCACGTATCATTTTATGCAAATTTATGCAAATTCGTGTCACCATTACAGAAAAATACAATTTTCACTATATCTCAACCAATACTGCAGATAACTGCACAAATAAGATATCTAGACACATTTTGAGGGTCAAGGATAATTACAAAAAGCACTCAAAGATAAAGTAAATGTATACATGGTAACATGTTAACCTGCAAATTCTTAAGTGCCTGTAATATCAAGAATTTGATTTGTCACTATATCTAGGTCAACGTTACACATTAAGAGTGACTTTGATGGCAATTTTACCATATTGGTGCTATATTTGTGACTAAATGACTTTAACCACATCCATCATCCATCATCCTCGCTTTCAATGAAATCATCAAAGTCAAACCCGTCCTCTTCTTCTTCCTCATCTTTGCTGTCCATCTCTTCATGATCTCCACAGTCCAGTAGATCAACCAGAGAAGCTTGTAGGACAGGACCACACCGGTTCCAACAGTCCTTCATCAGTCAGCGTCCATCCCTGTCCTTCACTGTTAGTCTAGGACCTGACTAACATATGTATGCAAATAATTTAGGAGAGGATAACTCAACTGTTATAGGCTAATATCACCCCCAGGAACAACCTGGGATGTGTGCCAAAATCTCTATCCGGGGCGAAAAGCCCGAAAACGACCACGCCCTTTTAAAAATGACCACGCCCTTTTTCATAGGAAGTGCTATTTCCGACATAGCTCTATCTTCTATACCGTTGGAGCTACAGATTTTCTGAGGTGCTTAAAATGTTCAGAATGGCCATGTTTAGGAGGTCATATATTTCCAAATGGGTTTTCTATGAGAAAATGACTAAAAAGCCCGAAAATACAGCCATTTTTAACATGATTTCATACTAATATTAAGCATATTCATGATATACAAAGGCCACTATGAGCCTCCATACATTTTATGATTTTGAGCTCCCTGATTGGCTGATAGTTTCAGTCTATAATTATACCACAGTGAGGTTTGTCAGTGTGAGTCATGTAAAATGGTAAGTTTTCACATCTTATTTCAATTTTAATGAGCAAACTCTTTAGATTTGTGATGCCTAATTAGTAGTTTTAGAGGTGATCAATATAAATGAATCTAATTTCACATGGAATTTTATAAGCAGATGAGAAACCTATGTGTTTCTAGTTTCTCTGTCTACTGACGCCTAGAGGCCTAGTATTATGAGTGGTGGTGTGCTACACTGCCCAGCCTACTACTATACGGGTTACTCTGCCTCGCTATAGGGCCTAGGCCTGGCTAGACTAGGCCAAGTAAGCTCTACTTAGCACTACTGTACGCCTAGTAGAGTGTAGTAGTATTATTAATTACTACTGCAACTAGCTAGGCCCAGCTTGAATAACCTAGGCCTAGAGGAGCTAGGCCCCATGGCTAAGTGGGGATCTCCGGTTCTCACTATTCCAGGGCCCGCACTGCCCATTCAATGATACACGAGGTCCTCACATCTATGATGTTAGAAGCATTCCTCTCCAAATACCCTGAGAGACGACCGGAACTAGAGGCACTGCAGGTCAACTGTCAGTCTAAAGAGCTCACGGGCGAAGAATTGAACACCACAAAGGAGTGCGCTGACACCATCCAAGCAGCCTTTCAAGTCTACCTTAAGGAAAGGGCATCGCTGTCTCAGTCATTTGATTACTGGAACACATACGTTTCCGACCTGTTCCCAATACTCAGGAATCTCACCAATTCTCTGCGCTCTGGAGACTGGATTCTCTACCTCAGTGCTGTGGAGAGGGCAACTTCACTGTTCTTCTTTTTTGGGAGAACAAACTACTGTCCATGGACACCATTATTCCTGCAGGACTGCTATCAACTGAAGGAGAAGTTCCCACTCCTGTACGACTCTTACATGAACGGTGGATTTGTCGTGAACACGACCAAGAAAGGTAGTGGAGTGCCCTTTGACCAGGTGCTAGAGCAGTGCTACAACCGGCCTGCCAAAATAAGTGGTGGGATAATTGGGGTCACCAGGAAGAAGGAGGCAGTAGCTCTGTGGTGAATCATCAAGCATAAAAAAGACCAGTACGTTGACCTCCTGAAGATGAATTATGATGTCGAAGGAGAACTCTCACTTCACCACGACTTCAACCCAAGTACTGCAACTAAGATAGTTGGGATGGTGCAAGACATAGAGGATTATCTCCTGAAGGTATGTAGTCCTCTACAAGACCAGGTAGCGCTGAAGAATATTCTCACTGGAGAAATTGTGACCAACGTAATCGTAGACAAGTTGTTGTGCTGTATCAAGGAGGGCAGCGCTGCTTGTGCTAAATTTATCGATGATCGACTCAGAAATAGGTCGATATCGATACACTCAACTATTAGCAAAATCAAGTTTACATCCCCTAAGACCACCTTAAATTTGGCTCCCAAAGCAGACATCAAAGATGAGACAATCAAAGCGCTCATGTTTATTGAGTATGGGCGTCACCGGGGGTTCACTGTTGAGGAGCTACTCCAGCATGAGATCACCAACTCTGCGTTTTTCTTGGTTGACAAAGATGGTTACTTAAGGAAGAGTGCCAAATCACAACTTGGGACTGAGCTGCTGAAGTTGTGCCCACTAATAGATAAAAAAGGGCCAGAAACCTCCCCACAAACCCATGCCATAGTTATCGACTTCATGGCCATGGTGAGAAAAGTCCCCTTAAAGAAGCTTGATCCACCCGTCAAGACATTCCATGACTTTGCTATTGCCTTGACATCTATGGTCACCAAAGCTGGGCACAGCTGTGATGAGATCCACATCGTTTTCGATGCTTACAGAGAGGACAGCATCAAGAAAGGAGAGAGGGGGAGAAGAGGAAAGTCAACAGAAATGGTGATCCTTGATGTGATATCACCGAACCAAAATGTTCCAGTGGTATTAGAGAACTTTTGGTCGTCTTCCATCAGCAAAACTGCTTTCCAGGTATTCTATGTTGAGTGGCTCACCACCAATTATCAAGGCACCAAACCGCTATACCTTGGTATATCACCACAGTCATGGTTGGTGTCAGCTGGGTGTGCTTCTCCATTCCCTCGGCTCAACTGCACACACGAGGAAGCTGATGACAGGATGATGTTTCATGTGCAGGACATTCTAAGTCACCGGTCAGGACCTACATCCTTGACGCTGTCATCAGGTGACACAGATGTCTTTGTGTGCCTGTTATACCACATCACAGTCAATTGGAGAGATATTGGCCTCCAAGAGCTCTGGCTCGTCCGCAACTCAGGAGTGAAAAGATCAATATTACCACTCCATGATATCTGCACAGCGCTGGGAGACGAGCTCACAAAGTGTCTCCCAGCACTCCATGCGCTGACTGGGTGCGATACAACCAGCAAGATATCAACTAAACTTGCAGCTCTGAACGCTGTCTGCAAACTAGGGAATTCCTCTCTGATCCTGAATTTCGACTGCCCACAGCTAACAGAAAGCACAATAGAGATGGCGGAGACATTCTTGGTCAAGTGTCTCAAACCATCAACAGACCTGGAGATATTTGACGACCTGCGTGTCGCTGCATTTGATAGCAATGCCCCCAAGATGGACTTTGAGAGAACCGCTTGCACGTCAACTAATGCAAGAAAACATATCCAAAGAGGCTATTACCAACAGCAACTGTGGGTCCAAGCCCCATTTAGAGACGCCACCTTGATTATGAATGCCGAGTCTTATGGTTTTGTAAGAAGGGGCAGTTTATTAGTCCCTGAGATTGTGATCTCAAAACCCGAAGGCCTGCCAGATCCCTGTAGGTGTGGCAAGTGTGCTCGTAAGAATGGGTGTCCATGCAGGGTAGCTGATTTCAAGTGTTGCAAGTACTGCAAACGCAAAGGAGGTGATTGTTGTAAAAACCCTATCACTGAATGAACACTGCTCATCATCCTCATAACTGGACTCTGTTGTGTTACTCTTCATGTTCCTGTTCCCGACCCTGGTTTATGTGACACATAAACAGTACTATTGTGGTGTTCAAAGTTGTATTGTTGGCTGTTGGGCAAATTCCCTGCTGATCTTTGAAACATTAAGCTCTCTCGGTACTGCTGCCTACTAAAGTAATAAGTTTTTTTGTTTTTTTTTTTCATTTTAAGTTAACATTCCATTGATAATAGTATGATTGAAAATACAATTTCTTTACAATAATCAAATGCTCGCTTTCTTTACTATGATATGGCAATTCCAGTATGTAGGTAGTTGTATGGTAATAAGTTGACCTAACGCTTTTTAGTCATTTTCTCGTAGAAATCCCATTTGGAAATATATGACCTTCTAAACATGGCCATTCTGAACATTTTAAGCACCTCAGAAAATCTGTAGCTCCAACGGTATAGAAGATAGAGCTATGTCGGAAATAGCACTTCCTATGAAAAAGGGCGTGGTCATTTTTTAAAGGGCGTGGTCATTTTCGGGCTTTTCGCCCCGGATAGAGATTTTGGCACGCATCCCAGGTTGTTCCTGGGGGTGATATTAGCCTATAACAGTTGAGTTATCCTCTCCTAAATTATTTGCATACATATGTTAGTCAGGTCCTGGACTATGTAGGGTTTTGGCTTTTCTATGAGGGTTCATGAGCTCGCTTGTACAGTGCAACTTTGCGCTCGTCTCCAAGTCTTCCTTGCCAGCTATAACCATACTGAGGAACCGGATGAGGTCAGCAGGTAGGAACTTCTCAGAAGTGAGCTCCTTGTCGTTGACTGTTGGGGGCCACGGAAGGTCTTTGGACTCATTGAAAGCCTGTAGAATATTGCAACGAAGGAGAGCGACGTCTTGGTACTTTTTCGCGCTTCCGAGAGTGTAAGCTCGTACAATAGCGTCAGAAACAGTTATTTCCGAACTGTACACAAGCCAGAATGAAATTGCATCAATTTTGTCATGATCGACCTTTGTGAAGGAGACATGGTCTTTGATTGGGTCCTTGCGTCGGTGTTTCAGCAGTTTCACAGAGCGATAGTTTGAGTTCACATATCCATTCCTTTTCAATTCTTAGACAAAGAGCAAGCACAACGAAGATAACTGTAAGATCTCATTGTTTTGGACGACATGAGTTTGAATGTGCTCCAGTAGTGCGACGAATGCTTTCTGGTAGGCGGCTGACATGTGAGCATGCTCGGTACTATTTGCTTCTTCGGTTTTATGAACCCTGCGCTCGTCGTTAGCAAATGCTGTGCGGAAAGATCTTAAGCATGATGGATGATGTTTGGCCTCAACAGCAAAGAGATGTTTGCCTTTCACTCGTCGATGAAGTTGAACCAGACCCATTTTCTTGGCCCGTGATTCAATTTGCTCCCATGCATTTTCTTTGTTCTTCCAAGATGAGAAGACTTCAGGTCGCTCAGTTTTGCGGTTTCCCCTTTAATCTCTACTTTGTCACAGAAAATGCACTCTGGTGGGAAGATGGGTCCACCGGAAGACAATCTACGAGGGGAGTGATTCCTCTGCGAAGTTGATGCTTCTGGTTGTGTATCATCTTCCAGCAGATTGAGTTTAGCAGTAAAGCGCTGATAATACCGACGGTGATACCCAACACTTTCCAGATCATCAGGAAGGGTTGCAGGTATCTGATCGCACACTGTTTGCATGCGATATGGGGACTCATGTGATTGGCGGAGACGTCGGTCCCGGATCTTATGAAGCTGCTGTAATTTTTCACTTGCAGTTCCTTTAACCTTACTGAGGGGTGTAAAACTACCATGATCAGATATGGATGGCACATGAAGGATGCATGTAGGCAGAGACCGCTCAGAGACTGCAGAATCTTTTTGCTCACGTTTTCTTTTGGGCATGATGACAATACAGTGTGCATTCGTCTTTCATCATTGCTTACCTGGAATTTAAAAGAAAAAGTACATACAAGTATCAAGTACAGATTTGTAGGCCTAAATTTACACGGCCATATAAGTTTCTAAAAATCACCTCCAAATCGTGAATCGCTGACCTACGTATTAAATAGGCCCCTAAGCTCAGCCTAAGTCATCTGATGCAACTTATGCAACCTAATCCTATCAAAATTTTATGAAACACCGAACAGTATTTTTTGCTTGTTTGTTTGTTTTGTTCTTTTGTTCCTTTTTTTTTTTTTTTTCAAGTTCTGTGACCCTCAAAATATGGGTTTAGGGACTTTATTTGTGCGTTATGTGGAATATTGGCCAGGACATGCCAAAAAATTGATTTTTTTGCAAATGGCAGCCCTAATTTGCATATTATGACGTCATGGAGACATCTGGTCACTTTAAGAATTGTTTAATCATAATCTTTGACCCTCAAAATGGGTCTCGATATTTTATTTGTGCAGTTATCTGCAGTATTGGTTGAGATATATGTTCTTCGCATGTGGAAAAAGTACTTACTTTTTCCACATGCGAAATTTGCATTTATGTTTATTTAAATTATACAATGGACTACAAAATGTAAATGTTTCATGATATTTGTTATATTATATCACCTTTATCTATCAATATTGTTGAAATGAAGATCAAATAGCTGTATGTTGAAATATGTTGAAAAAGTCAAAACTTTACATGGGGTGTACTTACTTTTTCACGTGACTGTAGATAAACAAGAGGTGAGAGTGGAGGGGGAAGTTGCAGCCAAAGTTACTCCTGGGAGGTTGGAGGTGTAACATCAGTACATGGACAGTGAGAAATTGAGTTATTTATGTGAAGTGCAATTCTGCCACCAGGGTGGGGTTCAGGCCTGTCAAATCGGAGGAGACAATAGACAGGGAAAGACACGAAGGAGTTACGGACATCTTGTGGGAAGAATGATTCTGCTAAACAGATGATATCCTATTTGTCAGCAGCGACCTGGATTGAGATATCTGTCAGGTTGGATGGTAGGCCTCGGATGTTCGAGGTCCACATAGTGAGGGACAGGGGATGAGGCATTGGGAGGTGCGGGGAACTGATGAGGGGTGGGATGAGGATGAAATTCAGAGGGGGGGGTGGGGGGGTTGGATGAGGAGGAAGCCGAGAGGGGGAAGTATTGAGGGGTGGGGTAGAGGGAAGCTTTAAGGGGCTGGGGTGAGTGGGAAGCTTGGAGAGGGTGGGATGACGGGGAGCCTTGGAGAGGACTCGAGGAGAGTTGAGTGGGAAGCTTTGAGAGAGTGTGGTTAGGGGGAAGCTTGGAGAGGATGTGGTGAGGGGAAGCTTGGAGAGAGTGTGGTGAGGAGTAGCTTCGAGAGGGTGTGGTGAGGAGAAACTTCGAGAGGGTGTGGTGAGGGGATGCAGAAAGAGGGGACATGAAGTGTAGGGATTCTGAAGAGGGTGACACATAGAAGGGGTGTGGTTGAAAGGAATTAGGCTTGTAGGTGACATCTGCAAAACGGGACTTCTCAAGATTCCAAAATTTAACATTCTGAGATAAATATCATTGGATGGGTGGAAGGAATACCTATTGAAGGGACAGTGAAAGGTCATGCTGTAGGAACGAGAGAAGAGTTGATGTACCATGCGCTTAGATGAGAGATAGGTTTGCAAAATATGCCTTGTGAAGAAGAAGAGGAAAATAGATTTTGATGAAGACAGACACGTGGGGTACTTTTGACAGATAAATAAGGAAAGTAAAGCATTTTAATGTATTTTTTAAGGAAAAAGGAAGAAACCATTCTTTCAATGAAGATTCAGTTTGGAAATATTGACTAAACGGAGGGATAAATAAAGAGATCCTTTACTTTTCCCCCAATGTGATATGCTGACCTTATCTCATACGGTAAGACTTTCAGTTTATAACGGATGATAACTTTCACATTGTTTTTGTCTTCCTCTGTCCTTTTCTCTGGGTTACTACTCTCAGATTCAGTCAGCCCGAGGGAAAATCAGATTTCTCCTTCATTCCCTCTCAGCTGTGGCGTTTTCCAGCACTTCAGCTTAGAATGTGAAGCCTTGCTACAACCATTGGGTTCTCCAACGACCGGGCCTGTTGCTATGTGTGCACATCTGATCTTGTTCAGTTCATTTCCCATCGCATCATGTCTTTTCTTGCACTTTTCACTGCTTTTTATATCAAATGTAAAATTCTCAACTTTTTCCTCAAGTTTGTATTGTTGAGATTGCAGAGGGTTCATAAAGTGTAACAAATTGTCTAGAGTCTTGTTTCACATTCTTCAGTACAGGCGAATACTGCCCGGACCGCTCGCAAATTCAGTTATGGTCTCATATAATTTCATGGACATATCCTGACATGCACAGTGAACACAGAATCTGCAAGATTCAAATGAAATCGCAGTCATCCTTCTCAACCACAGCATTGCAGCTTTCAGACAGAGAAACATTTTTACTTTGTGATACTTAGCCGCATCTGTGTCAGCAAATGTGCTTGGCATATCCTTCCTGCCTGTACCTTCACTGCTGGCCTTGTGAGTCGCCATATTAGATTGATACTTTGATTAAAGTTATTCCCGGATGGATGGGAATTTTTCACTAATTATGGGGCTTTTCTTCTCTCAAAAAGCCTGGAAATTGCCACCAGAGTACGCCACAAGCACAGATGATTGAGGGAAGTGACAAACATCTCGAGCAACGAATGACTTTCAGCGAGTTTTTTGCTGTTATGAGAGTAGACGCTGTGGTTTTAGACCAGGAGCCCAGAAGGTTTATTCAAGTGAAAAGCGCCGAAGCAACTGACCACGTGGGTTGAAAGGGTTCTTTCAACCCATCCCCACATCACAAAAATGCATTGCTGCCGGGTCAGGGCCGGTGCCTTCCCGCCCAAATCGCCCAAAATAGGGACGCCATTACCGAAAATCCTATTTTCATCAATATCTGGAAAACTATACATGGCAGCATCACAAATCTGGTGTCTACACCCATGTTTTCATGGTCAATCATTATCAAAATGCATTTCTCCTTAGCCAGGGTTGTGTCTTTCCCAACCAAAAGCACCCAAAGTGCCCAAAGTAAGGAAACCATTGCTGAAAATCCTATTTCCCTCAATATCTGGACAACTATACATGGGAGTATCACAAATCTGCTGTCTACACCCATGTTTCATGTCTACACCCATGTCACATGGTGATCTGACTCTGATAGGAACATTTCAGGATGAAATACATAGTTTATAAGCACTACAATAATTTTCTCAATGTAATGATTATCCATGAAAACTTAGGTGTAGATACCCAATTTGTGATCTTATCACTCATTAGTTCTTAATTCACATAGGATGCCCTCTATGGCTTTCCGTAGTTTTGGAAAAAGTCATAGCAACTGCTTTGCAATGGTCACAGCAACAGCTAATACACCAGATTTTGTTGAATTTTTGGTCAGTAATAATGGCTGACCAACTTTTGGGAAATAAGAGCATTCTTGAAATGTTCTCATATAACTACTTTTTAAAGCTATGACTTTTTCTTGGGTTTTGAACAGCATGGTGATCAATTTTTCCATGAAGGGTATAAGCTTACAAATAAAAATTGTAACTAGAATGTTTCTTTGTTAAATACTTTTTAGCGAGCTTTTTTTTCAATTAAGTCCCAACAGTGAGCTACAAAAGATATGTACAAAATATGCAGACTTACCATAAAATAGGTAGTTTCTTTACCTTTTGATACAAACAATGGCATGCAGAACTTCCACCCAATTAGATGAGCTGATGGTTGTAGTAAACAAAGCCTGAAGTCACTGTGCTGCCCTCTAAAGCTGGTTTTTTTTTTTACTACGGATACCCAGATGTGTCCAATTTAATTTAATAATTTCGTATTATCACCATCTTCCGTGATCATGGTCACGTTTTTTTTCCAGTCAATCCCTTTTTCTCTGTTCCCTTTGATACTCTGTCAATGAGAAGGTCACCCGTCGGTGAAGTGATGTGAGTTGACAAAGTGGAAGACACAAGGTGGCCATCTTGGATTTTGACGTGGCGACCCAATTTTCAATAGCATTCTTCCTTATGCGTATATACACCCACACACCAGATTAGAAGTTGGTACTTCGCTTATTTTTCAAGATATTTCGCTCACAAAGTTCAGACATACATGGTGGCGGCCATCTTGGATTTTGACGTGGCGACCCAATTGTCAACAACGTTCTTCCTTATGCGTAGATACACCCACACACCAGATTAGAAGTTAGTCGTTCGTTTATTTTTCAAGATATTTCGCTCTCGAGGTTCAGACATATATATGGTGGCGGCCATCTTGTCGTTTGACGTGGCGACCCAATTTTCAATAGCGTTCTTCCTTATGCCTCCTTGCACCCACACACCAAATTAGAATTCGGTCCTTCGCTCACACACGCACGTATGGACGGACGCATGCACGCACGGACGGACGGACGCACATACGCACGGAGGGGAAAACCATAGTCCCCCTTTCGCTCCGCGGTGCAACGGGGGACAATAACCTGGTGATAGAAAGAAGAAAGCTGAGAGGATGTCCTAAAAAGACGTGAATTGAGACTGTCAAGAAAGATATGGAATACTTTGGTTGGCATGAAATTGGCGCAATGGATAGATCCATATAGAGCAATGCCATCATTTGACCAACCCCCTGAAAAAGAGGCAAATAGTCATAAAATGTTTGTTGTTGTTGTTCTCTCTATCCTGGTTGAGAGTTTTGTCTTCGTTTTGTTGACCGTGGGATATAAAGCAGAAATCATATTCATGGCTGTCAACCCCCTCATGTCTGCATCCCGCAAAATCTTCTCCTCCCTCTTCATGTGCCACCCCAACCGCACATCCTTCCATCCTTTGCCTGAATGCATCCTGCTACCCCCACTTGCATACCACTCCCACCACAATCCTGCCACACCTTACATATGGTAAGGCAATCACAATGAAGCAGCTTGCTATCTTATGGAAGGCTAACATAATTAAAAGCAATATTTGGTCACTTTGCAAGGTTCCCAAAAAATGTTTCCATCCTCATGTGAGCCGCAAAAAATGTTTCCATCCTAATGTGAGCCCCAAAAAATGTTTCCATCCTAATGTGAGCCCCAAAAAATGTTTCCATCCTAATGTGAGCCCCAAAAAATGTTTCCATCCTAATGTGAGCCCCAAAAAATGTTTCCATCCTAATGTGAACCCCAAAAAATCCTATGACAGTTGTGAAAAGAGTAGGTTATGTTTTGGACGGATTTGGACGAAATTTGGTGGATAGGTTGGGTGTGTGACAAGGAAGAATTGATTCAATTTTGGTGAAGATTCAAATCCAGATCAGAGAATTTGAAAGTAATTTTTCACCATTGAAAGATGGGGGCTAAAAACGATATATATTTATACAACTATGTCAAAAAAGTTGTGGACGGATTCTGATGACTTGGTGGACTGGTTGGTTGTGGGACAATCTGGTTGGTTGTGGGATTTTCGAGGACGAATCGATTTG
>NC_136261.1:146228150-146375650 GCF_964187855.1 Myxine glutinosa | reverse complement strand
ATTTATGTTCTTACCTCTGACACAAAACTTGAGTTTGCTGCAAATAGTTCCAAACCCTCTGCTGTCTCCAAATTTAATTATCTCTCTCGTTCTTGCTTCCATTTCCTTGCCCATAATGTACTCCTTGATAACAACCTATTTCAGTATCTACATACCCGTTTGAATCACCTGTAAAAACTCCTCCTCCTTCTCTGGAAAGAGACTCACCAATACCTCTACTACTATTCAATAATTCCTCTTTTTCCTGCTCCAGCTTCCCAAGTGAGGCGCATACCCTGAAGTTGAATTCAGCAGATCTCCCTCAACATATCCGTAATTCACCCTGACATCCACATCAAGCACCTGCTGTGCCAACTCCCTCTCCAAATCCACATATACTATATTCTTCTTGCTCTTCCAATATAAAAAGCTTAAATACTTGAACTAGCTCTTTGCACTATCCTCTGTCCACCTCATATCTTACAAGCAAGTCTCCTGCACTCTTCTTATGATCATAACATCGATGCTTCTACAATCTCCCTACCTTTTCCTGTCAAAATACCACCATTCAAAGACCCAAATTCCAACCTTCTTTTAACCTTCCTTCCTTTTAACCTTTTAACTTTTTAACTCACCGTTGCATTCCTCCATGTTTTTCCCATCTGCTCCATCTTCCCTCAATCGATCTGCATCTCCTTTTATCACAACCACCTCTTTAAATTCGGATTTGGACAAGATTTCCCAGTGGGGCAAATGTAATCAGGTTAAATTTAATGCTTCTAAAACTAAATTCCTTCCCATCTCTCTCTCTCTCTAAAACTCCTCTCAACTCTCCAATTAGAGGGGTCAATATATGGTTGAACCCCCCAAAAATTGATACAAAAGGTTTTTCAATGGATTCTGGTACCATTGGGCATGCTAAATAACATACTAAAAATCTAGTAACATCTGACTTCCGGAAAGGGGTCATTTTCAAGATGGCGTCCAAGATGGCCACCAGGAGCTTAAAATGGCCATATCTCAATTATTATTCAACCTAGAAAGGTGGTTTTGGTGTCTAACCCTAGGTTTTAGGGCCCAAGGAATCCAATTGAATCAATAAAATTACCATCAGTTAATTATTTATTAACAAGTCCAAGATGGCATCCCAAGGTGACATCCTGATCCACTAAAATGGCTCTGTCGAATAGTAGTCAACCTAGAGAGATTTTTTCAGTGTGTATACCTAGGTTTAAGGCACCCAGGAAATCATCAAAATTACTTAAATAAGCACAAAGTAATCAGGTAATCCAGTAAGCCAGGTTTACCAGCCCATTAGGCATTTGTTGTCTTATACAGTTAGTCGCTATTCATCGTCATCCTCCGACTCCTCTGGAAGACACTCCGCTGCTCTTGTAGACGATATGGACTACCATGGACTACTTACTGCCTGTGGACCGTGCCAACTTGAAGAATGTGACAATCCACATAACAAGTTTCTTGGTGGAAGTTAAAGATACCATGATGTCCTTCGCAAAGAGTAGCCCAGCTATCTCTGCCACGATGAACAAATTACAAATTCCTGCTCTAACCTTTAGGTCAGGTGAGTCTTTTGGGACTTCCACTGGTAACATGTAACCCAGTGCTACCTGCCACATGGCCGAGTTGTCGGCGACTAAACCGACACCTCTCACTGGCTTTACTCGTGAGGAGAGTGACTGTGACATCCTGCCAGGCCTAAAAACATCACCTGTTTTTTCACCATTCATCACCATTCACCATTCACCATTCACCTAAAAACATCACATTAACAAAAGCAATTGTTAATATTAACACATGTGAGCTTGTCAGGCCTGTTTGTCTTCTTTTGCAGTATATGATTGTGTGTCACCATTTTGTTTTAAACAGCAATATGCTGGAACATGTGTTAATCGTCTGCCGACATTTAATCGATCAAATCCTTTCCTGAAACACTGAAAATCATGTTCAGCACACGCTTTCGCTAAAATGTTTAGGTTAATCAATTTCCGGAAAATTTGAAATCATTTCATTTACATATTAGTCACCATTGAATTTGCTGATGTTTTGGTTTTTCCAATTTAGTGATTAGAATTGTTTAAAAAAAAATGTTATCAGGTGATATCCAATGCATTTTCGCAGCTTAATGTTATATTTTAAATCGATGCAATTGAGATTTATGGAGCAAACTGTATTGGCAATACGGGTTCAATTTAACTTTACTTTGAGCAGGATATTATCACTCACTTGATTAATGGAACCCTGAGTTGCGAAAAATGTAATTATCAACATTCCATTGCATTTCTTCCAAACTCCTATAAAACGGCAGCATTTACCCACTATTACATATGGGATACATCCTGAAACTGAATCAACCATCAGTTCATCGATTACATCATAATTTCTGCTAGTTTTCAATAAATAAGGTCGGCTCCTTTCACAATGGTGGACCCATAACAGAAATAGCTATTGCATCCAGTGAAACTACATTTGCTTGTTTATTTATTGTACATGCAAGAGTGATTGTTTCTGTTTCTCAAATATTTGTAATTATTCAACAAAAATACTGCACAAAACATTTTCTATGTGTCTGGTAAAAAGCAAACGCAGGCAAGGAATGTAAATTAATAGACGAGACATCACAGTGGATATTTCTCGATATTGCTATGGAATGGCCTCTCTCGGACCTGCTTCCCGACTTTTTACCCTGAAGCCGAAGCCGACGAGCCACGGATACCTCTGCGACCCACGGGTTGCTCAGGTGACTAAAACTGGCAGGGTCCCTGCGTCTAATTTCCACATTACCTTCCCAGCAAATTAATCCCCCCAGATAAGGAGCCGTGCTCTTGATGCCCCACTCATATTCAAATATCGTACGGCTGAGCGGAACCGGAAGTGTGACGTCAGCTTGTCTGAATGTAGCGAAACTGCGCGACAAAACTCCCATGCACTATTTACACATAAGTGGCTAACGTCGGGTGGCCACATTCAATAGATAAAGAGACACTTGGGCAGGTTGAAAATGAATGGTTATATTAACAAAAGGCACGTATTTACAAGCAATGCAGTGTCACACAAGGAAGTCTTACATTTATACACACAAGCTCCTTAGAGCTTAGACCGCTGAGACCAAAGATGGGATGGAGCCCTAACACACCCCATTACCAGCTATTTAGAATGAATAGTGAAGAATATTATCTGTGCCTTTGTTTATAAATAAGTCATGAATTGTGTATGCAACAATGGTTCAACTGACCCTGTGATAAAACTACAAACATGGGTGCCTCATTCACTCTGGGAAATTGGACAAGTAAGAGTGATAGACAGAGAGCTAAAGAAGACAGGGCTAGTTGGCGACCCTTCGCCCACCTGACGTAAGCCTGTGAGCTTACGGTAGTCCTCGATGTGAATAGGGAAGAGAGGGAGAAAGAAGAGAGGTTGATCATCGAATGTGCTGTGTGGGGAGAAATTGCGGTGAATGCTTTATAATGCGTTAGAGGAAATCGTGAATGCGAGACAGTTCCTCAGCTCTGAGTGAGTCGATGGTAAGCAATTGTTAATTATTTTTGTGCGTTCTAAGTGAATGTTTAGAATTAGGGAAAGCAAGAGAAAGATCGTGTAAGTCAGTATGTAATCACCAGCATGTCCAGGGAAAGAGCTCTGCGGCTTGTTTGCACTCCTTTCGTGGCTGGCTTGATCGCTCCCAACAGAGCCTGTCTGTGCAGCGGCTCATGTTCACCTGGCTCATTCCTTGAGGAATCCCGGCTCCCATTGCTCCCTGGACATACATGACTCCGAGTTCTGGGCTGCCCGGACTTATAAAGCCCTCAGCCGAGGCGTGACCTAAGAGCCGACCAGTATCCGGATGTAGCCTTCACATTGGAGCTTGGCTGTTGTCAGGCCACACTTATTTATTAAGCTTCTGGTGGCGACACCATCTGTTGGAAACCTCGCCCATATGCGGTTCTTGCTACTCCGTCGGGTGCTGGATGTCCCCAGCCCTACCGGATGATGTTCCTTTGATTGTGATTTGTATTGTGGTTTTGTAATGAAATGTGGGGTTGTGTGTTGCAAAGGTGTGTATAGATGCGCTGAAAGGGGTGTGGGGAACGAGAGCGATTAAGAGGGATGGAGGAAGAGTAGAGTGGCAGAGGGCAATGGATTAAAATCCAAACAGCGGAATGCACTACAGCAGAAGAAGAAGAATTGTGTGAGAAGTGCAAGAGCAGGGTATCAGAATGTATAGTAAAGCTCAGTAATTGAAATGGGGAAGGATTATGAGGTGGTGGTGTGTAGCAGACTTTAAATCATGTTGGGGAGTGATTAAAACAATGGAGTCCGAAAAACAATACCACAGGTGAGAAAAGATAGGTGTAAAAAAAGGAGGATAGAAGTATGGGAATGTGGAACAGAAGAAGAACCACCTTTAGAGGCTATTTTTCCCTGCAGAGCAGGGGCTGGCATTTTTTGGGCACCGTGGGCCCCTTTTTGAAGCAATGTTTTATGGCCGGATGCCCTTCCTGCCGCCAACCCTGTTGGTCCCCTCTTGCGACACACAGGGAATTACCAGTGAACTGTTACTCAATTTGCCGACCTCGGAAGGATGAACAGGCTGAGTCAATCCTCCTGGCTGTTAATTCAGCAATCGACCGGGATTCAAACCCAGGATCCTAGGATGCCAAGCCGGCACCCTAACGATTAAGCCAAGACCAGGCTCCCGATGTATGGGATTGTGGGGAAGAACCAATCAAATGTAACAGTAGATACACAGAATACCTCGATGAACGATCCTGAATATTTACCCTGTCATCGTTCCAAGAGAAAATTAATGAAAACTGAATGTTACATTCCTAACAATGACATCTAACTTTAAATTCTACACAGCAATTGGAACAAACACCCAAGCTATTACGTCTGTTGAAGCCACAAAGCAGAGCACAAAGGCTAATGGCAATGTGTAAAATCATAGCCAAGGGAAAACATGCATTCCAATCAGTGTTTTGGGAACAGTTCGTGAAGCGGTATAAGCTTGTCGGACAAAGGAAACAATTAGAGCAAGTCACCTTTCCAGTGCGTGTACATTAGTCTGAGGTTGCTCAACGTTGTCATGCAGAACAACAGCTGATGCCATGCTTCAATACAAACCGGTCACAATTACTTGGTTTTAGCATCCCTTGATCACCTGCACAACCCCATTACCAGCTATTCAGAATGCATAGTGGAGAATATTAACTGTGCCTTTGTTGAGAAATAAATCACGAATGGTGTAGCGGCTTGAAAAGACAAGATCAACAGGTTGTTTGGCCATTCCTCTTCAAGATGAGGAAGTGTTGGAGACTTGGAGTGCCTGTGAGTGTGCCTCTAATTCAGACATTTGTCCATGTTATAAGAGTCACCCAGCAACAAGGATGGTGCGATAGGTTTTCGGGCAAACATCCTTCTGCCTCTCTCCATAAAAAGGCATCACCACTTTTGACAGCCAGATAGTGTGCAAGGATTAATAAAATGAAATTGCTGGAGCAAAGTTTTGGGGGGTGAACGTTGAGCTCTTAACGACCAAGTGAGTGGGATGTCGGATGTCATATGAGGGTGCTGTGTGGGTTGACATGATACAAACTCTGCCATTTTGGGGTCTATTTTATGACACCAGTCTGAGGGAATACAAGAATCATAGCCTACACTTTTCCTTTTTCTTATTTTCCTTTAATTAATAAAGAATTTAATGGAATTAAAGAACTAATTAAGCCTGGTGTTGGCTTAATAGTTAAGGCGGCTGGCTTCGGGTCTTAGGGTCCTGAGTTTGAGCCCTTGTCCTTCCATTGAATTAACACCAGGAGGGTTGACTCAGCCTGTCATCCTTCCGAAGTCGGCAAATTGAGTACCAGATGACTGGGAATGGGGGGCAATGCATCAGCGGCACAGCCATGCCCCCAGAAAATGATGCATCAGTGGCACAGCTAACAACTCGGCTGCCTACAAACCACCGCCACCAAATAACTAATTTATCTATGTTTTTAAAACTTTCTTTTTTACATTAACTGTTATAAGTGATGGAATCTTACTGTAATTCACCAAATGTCTGTCTGTCTGTTCCCAGGTACCGTAACAACGGCTGAACCGATCGCAACAATTTTTGGTGGGTAATTCTGGGACCCCTGGAGTACTATATTGGCTATATTGTTTTTCCAATATTTTTCCAATTTTTCCAAACACGATGGAATAATATTTACCGATATGAACAGTGATGTGGTTTCGATTTTGATGATTTGCGTGTGATATGATTTAACGGATGTTTATATAAATCGTTTAAAATAAAAAAAGCCTTCAATTTCTGATATTTTGCGTTTTCATTTAGGCCTCCCAATTGAATCCCCGCCCATAGGGCGGGTGCCGTTGCTAGTAATGGATAATTTCACAATTCTCGGTGCAATAATATGTTAAAACTATAATATACTGTATGGTGACAGTTAGTTGATCGTAGTGTTAGTATTTTTTTGATTTACGCAAATATACAAAAATGAAACATTATTCAGTCTTTTAAAGCACTTTGATGGACACAAACCAACAAACCATGTTTTCAAAGATACTTAAGCAATCCCTCTCATTGGCATTTCACTCGCTTGTCATTTTCATGTAATGCTCTGCAAACTATGGAGGAAAGAATAATTGTTGTTTGCATATCATCAGGCAGCCCAGTTTGTGCGTTATGAAAATTTAATGGCAGTATAAAAATAACAGACAATAATATTACTTGTGGCAGTAGCAAAATGTCAGACAAAAATATTATCATTTTTATCAGAAAATAATCGATCACTATAATACTCTGCTACAGTCTGTTTGTCTGTTCATGGGTGGGGCTTCAAAAACAAATCTCCACCATTTTGTTTTCTCCGCATCGCTCTGTGGCTGTTGTCCTCTGTTGTCCATTTTAAGACTGAATAAACGGCCTAGAACCTTCTAGAGTCTAGACGCACACCACACAAACATCTATAGTCTTCTTGCAAAACACAGACTATACTTTCTTCAGCAAGTAATGCGCAAACTCTACCCACGCAGGTGGTGGGGACTCTGCCAGTACTGTATTATCCAAAAATACTACAAGGTTGGCGCTGTTGTCTTTCTGTGCTCAGAAGTCCTTATTAAGAGCATTTTTTTTGCATGACTGTCATCCATAATCTATTGCATGCATTCCATTAGTGCCTGACACCATTTTCTGTGTTAGTATAATGATTAGAACAGCAAGGAAACATGAAGGGTTATTAATTCATAACCGTTTAATTAATTTATAATTGGATATCACAGGCATTAACACTTTATCCGAAATGATATGGTAGATATTAGGGGTAATATTGCGCCATTCCATTTTCAGAGCAAATGCAGGTTCAGGGTGAATTTTGTTCCACGAATGTTCTTGAGTAGTTTGATTGTATTTAGGGTGGGGCTGTGCGATGGCCACCGCAGATTTTTCTAGGTTGTCTCTGAATCATTTTGTATGCAGGCACAGAACATGGCAATGTGCTTCGTTATGTTGCCAGATGTAAAGGCCCTCCCTGAACCAAGGGGCACTCTAGAAGCACCACAAGCACCACGATTCAATTTTTCATTCCTCCAAACAAAACCCCATCTATTGACCATATCTCCCAGCGATGTCAACTGCTCCAGCTAGTCAGCTGAGCCAATACCAAATTTCCAATCTACCTGGCCAATTTCGCAGGCTCTATGTCTTCCAGAGCAGATATGGAGTTTCATACAGTACTGAGCAGAGCATTCATATTTCAACACATTAAAATACAAAGCATTTTCATTCTTAACATTGCTCCCATCACCATTATAGCAGCACCTTAGGCTGCATCCTACCAGAGGGGGTTGTACATGGACAATCCACACCCTTCCTTTGGGTCCTGCTGCCCCATTGCTGACCAAAGCTGATGCTCCGTCCATCAGATCCCATTCCCAGTCACACACTGGGATACTTGTGGGGGAAAGGAGGGAGAGCACAGACCACACTCTCCTCGAGAGGTTACTGAGCCTGCAGGCACACACAACACTCCCCTACCACCAATCCTTACAACACAATTCCCCCTCCAAATTTACCAAATGTTTTCACTCCTCCTGCGAGATGGGGCAGGCGTGTTCCTCTCTGCCCTGGACTGCATCCTCACTGCACAAAACAAATTATATTTTTCCTTTTAGTCACAAAATAGTCAGGTTGACTATGTCAATAAATTATATTTCGTTCAAAATCATGGTAGATTAGCAAACCTATACATTTTTGGAAAGGTTATAGCATAAGGAAACTAAAAATCAATGTTTACATTTGGAGAGATACCTGTATGGCGGCCATTTTGGATTTTCAAAATGGCCACTGTAAAATACATATTTTGTTCTATTTCTGCCTCTAATTACCCTAAAAACTTTTAAAAATATACTAAACCGATATTTTCAGGGACAAGGAATCCAATGAAAGTATCAAATTAGTGCTATGGGGAATGGTAAGACACGAATCAAAGGTTTTGAATTGCAAAATACTGTCTTTATATTCGCGATAAGTTGCATAATCAAATACATGTTATCATTTTGTACAGGCAGTTAATAACATAAAAATGTGTCACAATAATTCATATCACCAAACATACACAGGCAGTCAGCAAAATCATATATACACATGCAGTCAGTATAACTTCACATCTACACAGGCAGTCAATGACAAAATATACACAGGCAGTCAATGGCATCAAACATACACGATTACAGAATATGCCATTTAGAGTTCGTCATCACTGTCCTGTGTGTCGTATCCGACAATATAGTCCGCATCGTTTTCACAGTCCGTTCCACACAAGCAAAGGTCGGTCAAATTGATTGGCAAATCGAATTGGTCGAATGGTCGATCGAATCGAATTCGATGAATCGAATCGAATCGAATTGGTCGAATGGTCGATCGAAGCGATTGGTCGAATGGTCGAATTGGTCGAATGGAATTGGTCGATTGGTCGAATTGGTCGAATTGGTCGAATCGAATTGGTCGGAATTGGCAAATGTAAACATTGATTTTCAGATTTTCCATGTAATAACGTTTCCAAAAATGTATAGGTTTGCTAATCTACCATGATTTTGAACGAAAAAACATGGTGAACCTGACTAAAAATCACATTCTGCACATTTCATTCCTCCACATTTTCATCCCTTCCACTTGGTCCACGTGTGGGCTCTCATAGTCACTGTGGCCCGTCAATTCTCCGATTCACCTGCATCCGCCCAAAGCACAGCATGACGAGTCTTGGCAGTGGGACAAGATACTTTTTATTAATTTCCAATTCATTAATCTCTCCTCTCCAGTGAGGAAGTTATTCAATTATCAGTTATTCAATGGTACAGCCATTCTTCACTTGTATGCACACAGCCAAGCAGTCTAAGGGCCCTTCTCCCAAATATAAGGGCTCAGTAAATACCATTTGACTATCTGTGGAAGTTTATGTGGGCCCTACTAGGGCCTTACCCAATAGTGCTCTCAATTAAGCACAATAGCATTTCACAGATGTATAACATGCTCCAGTTGCCCTGTGTGCCCAATTGCAGCTAGTGAGCAATGGCTCGATGGTGTCTGGGCCTCCTTGCTCCTCCCCGAAGCTGCTGCTGGCCTTGAGACACCTGTTCTTCCTCATTCTCATTGCCATGAGTATCTGTCTGCTCATGACTCTCAGCACATAGTACATAAAAACAAAAACAGTCATTAAACAAAATATTCCACATTGGCCTGCTTTAGCTACGACTGGCGCTATCTCAATGTGATTCTCCATTGAGGGCCGAGCTGATGACGATGGACTTTGACTCTACGTTGTCCACACCCCATGGCTGGCGAGGCTACACACACACACCCCACGCCTGGAAAGTCCAAGCACCCCTCAGCAAGTGTGGCCTCGCACGCCATGGCCAGTGTGGTCCACAACTTGCGGCCAATGTAGGCTCATAACCCGTGGCAGGTGTGGTCTCGCACCCCATGGCCAACCTCCCACACCTTTGCCAGTGCAGCCACCCACACCTCAGTGCCATTACAATGTGCAGGCACACCCACCTCACACCGTTCAGACATGTCATCACAATGCGCAGGCAAGTCCACACACCACGTAAGCACACCCAATACAGGTGCAGGCACCCACACCTCAGGACCTGGCACACACTCAAAACATCCCATGGAGGCTCACATACCGCAAGTACCAGCTCGATCCAACAAGGTCTAATCACACCTCAGTTTGGCGCCATTTCTTGCACTAAGAAGAACTTCTCCCCACCTCTTGCACTGCTCTCTTCTCTCCCTTGTGGTCTCTTTGCTTTGCCAGTGGCAGGCGACATCCACGCTAATGAGACAATTATCTAGACCATTATCTGTTTTATCTCAGTCCCCAACACCATTTAATTTCTTCTCTCCATTGTTTAATTTCAGCCCTGTTCTGTTTCTGCATTTCGCAGGCCTTGTACCAGGTGCAGCATTTAGCCCCTGAATTAGCCATTTGTACCTTAAGCTTGTATCAGACTTTGGAAACATGGCCTGGATCGACATCGACGGATCCTCCTGCCCCATGACTCTCGAGCCTGTGGGAGAGGGGCTCCTCTGCATGACGTTCAGATTATTAGGTGAGGTGCCTATACTGCTCACCACGCATCTCTCATGTTAACCTTATATTTGACCTCACACACCACCTCAACTGTCATTTCGTATATGTGCTTTTATTTCAAGAAAAAGGGACGTCTTATGAAATTTAAAATAACCAAACGACCTTTCGCACAAAAATATATACCGTAATGTTCCCTGGAGGGAGAAGGTTCAAATCTCATTCCTAACGCAAATGTTGTGTTTACAGCCTCTGCCAAAACTGTTGATAACTAACAAAAGTACCGGGCTTTGCTGAACAACTCAGAGTCGTTTCGTGATGGGTATATTAAGAGGGGGATGGGGGAGAGGAGGGGAGCGGAGGAGGCAGATAGGAGATGGGCGATGGAAGGGGAGGAGTGAGGAGAGAGGGTAGAGAGGAGTGAGGAAGGGTTGGTGAGGAGGGGAGGGAGACGGGTGGGAGAGAGGAGTGAGGGAGGAGGAAGAAGTGAGGTGACATGTGAGGAATGAGGAAGGAAGGAGAGGAGGAGTGAGGGGATGAGGAGGAGTGAGGAGGGGTGGGGAAAGAAGAGGAGTGAGGAGGGATAGAGTATAGTGAGGGGTGGGAAAAGGAGAGGAAGGGAGTGGGGTTGGGAAAAGGAGAGGCAGGGAGTGGGGGTGGGGAAAGGAGAGGAAGGGAGTGATGGGTGGAGAGGTGAGGGGTGGGGAAAGGAGGGGAAGGGAGTGAGGGGTGGAGAGGTGTGAGCAGGGAAGGAGAGCAGGAGTGAGGGGAGTAAAGTGAGGGGGAAGAGGAGTGATGGGCAGTGAGGATAGAGAGGAGTGAGGATAGAGAGGAGTGAGGATAGAGAGGAGTGAGGATTGAGAGGAGTGAGGGTTGGGGAGGAGTGAGGAAGGAGAGGAGAGTGAGGATTGGAAAGCAGTGAGGGGTGGGGAAAGGAGAGGAAGGGAGTGATGGGTGGAGAGGTGAGGGATGTGGAAAGGAGAGGAAGGAAGTGAGGGGTGGAGATGGGTGAGCAGGGAAGGAGAGCAGGAGTGAGAGGAGTAAAGTGAGGGGAGAAGAGAGTGAGGGGAAGAGGAGTGATGGGTGGTGAGGAGAGTGAGGATAGAGAGGAGTGAGGAAGGAGGTGGGGCGATAGGAGTGTGAGGTTTTTACCCATTTTTTAAAAACTCGTCGTGCAGCATCATGCTCAAGATGTCCAAATATCATACACGTCTATGCTCGTGGGTTTCCCATGGCTTTAATAAATCAAATCAAATCACCAGTCTAACTAGAATGGCACTCAGTAAAGAGCATACTCTACTCCGCCTGGTTGGCCATATCACTCAATGGTGAAGAATCACTTTAAAAATTATACTAGCTGGATCCGGATCCGGAACTTCGCCAAAATTCAATCGATTCTTCCTTGTCACACACACACAACCTGTCAAACAAGTTTCGTCCAAATCCATCTACAACTTTTTGAGATGTCCTGATATGTATTGTTTTTGGCACTATCTACCAATGGTGAAGAATCACTTAAAAAAAAAAAAAAGATTCTCATATCCGAATCCATATTCAGATCTTCACCAAAATCGAATTGTCCTTGTCAAGACACCCAACTGGTCCACCAAGTTTCGGCCAAATCCATCCACAACTTTTTGAGATATCGTGCTATTTATTGTTTTTGGCCCTATCTCCCAATGGTGAAGAATCACTTTAAAATTCTAGTATCCGGATATGAATCCGGATCTTCACCAAAATCGAATCTTTTTGCCCTCGTCACATATGCTACATCTCTGCCAAATTTCGTCCGAATCCGTCCACAACTGTTTGAGATATTTTGTTCACAACCGGAAAAACCAACAGAAACAAATGAAAAATCGGTCAGAGACCGAGGACTTGCCGGAATGTAATTTTTTATCGGCCATTTTGGACAAATATGGCGGCCGAACCACGTGACCGATGACGTCATCATTATTTGTTTTCTAAACTAATTTATTCCTTGATGATGCTCAATAATTTTCATCTTGATCGGATGAAGTTTTGTACCTGTCGAATTATGATGTCATAATGGAGGCACCTATGACATAATCATTCATATTTTATTCCCCATGGAGAGTTCTTTACAATGAGCCATGTCTCAATTTTTTCTATTCAGCACTTTCGGAGATATAGAGGTGCAAAGTTTTTCCGTTTTTCCAAGATGGTGGCCGAACCATGTGACTGATGACGTCATCATTATTATTTTTTTCTCCACCAGTTTATGCTGACATGGCATTCAAGAAATTGCATCTTGATCGGATGAAGTTTCGTACTTGTCGAATTATGGAATTATGACGTCATAATGGAGGCCTTTGGCCGAGAGAGTTAAAAATTGGGCACAGTCTATTCCAGGGCAAGACAAATATGTGTGTAAAGTTTGGCGATTCTATGTGCAATGGTGTAGACGTAGTGCTGCGCACAAACAAACAGACAGACGGACAAACAGACAGACAAACAGATGAAAAATCGGTCAGAGACCGAGGACTTGCCGGAATTTACGTTTTTATCGGCCATTTAGGACAAATATGGCGGCCGAACCACGTGACCGATGACGTCATCATTAACATATTTTATTCCCCATGAAGAGTTCTTTACAATGAGCCATGTCTCAATTTTTTTCTATTCAGCACTTTTGGAGATATGGAGGTGTTACGTTTTTCGGTTTTTCCAAGATGGCGGCCGAACCATGTGACCTATGATGTCATCATTAACATATTTTATTCCCCATGGAGAGTTCTTTACAATGAGCCATGTCTCAATTTTTTCTATTCAGTACTTTCAGAGATATGGAGGTGCACATTTTTCGGTTTTTCCAAGATGGCGGCCGAACCACGTGACATATGACGTCATCATTACCATATTTTATTCCCCATGGAGAGTTCTTTACAATGAGCCATGTCTCAATTTTTTCTGTTCAGCACTTTTGGAGATATAGTGGTGCAAAGTTTTGCCGTTTTTCCAAGATGGCGGCCGACCACGTGACTGATGACGTCATCATTAACATGTTTTATTCCCCATGGAGAGTTCTTCACAATGAGCCATGTCTCAATTTTTTCTGTTCAGCACTGAGATATCGAGGTGCAAAATTTTTCGGTTTTTCCAAGATGGCGGCCGAACCACGTGACTGATGACGTCATCATTTGGGCGCAGTATATTAGAGGGCAAGACCAATATGTGTGCCAAGTTTGGCGAATAAACGTGCAACGGTGTAGACGTAGTGCTGCAAACAGACAAACAGACAGACAGACAAACAAACGAACAGATCAACATACTTGCCGGAATCTATTCCGGCAAGTAATGAAAAATCGGTCAGAGACCGAGGACTTGCCGGAATGTACTTTTTTATTGGCCATTTAGGACAAATATGGCGGCCGAACCACGTGACCGATGACGTCATCATTAACATATTTTATTCCCCATGGAGAGTTCTTTTCAATTAGCCATGTCTCAATTTTTTCTATTCAGCACTTTCGGAGATGTGGAGGTTTCGGTTTTTCCAAGATGGCGGCCGAACCACGTGACATATGATGTCATCATTAACAAATTTTATTCCCCATGGAGAGGTCTTTACAATGAGCCATGTCTCAATTTTTTCCATTCTGCACTTTTGGAGATATAGTGGTGCAAAGTTTTTGCCGTTTTTCCAAGATGGCGGCCGAACCACGTGACCGATGGCATCATCATTAACATATTTTATTCCCCATGGAGAGGTCTTTACAATGAGCCATGTCTCAATTTTTTCTGTTCAGCACTTTTGGAGATATAGTGGTGCAAAGTTTTGCCGTTTTTCCAAGATGGCGGCCGACCACGTGACATATGACATCATTAACATATTTTATTCCCCATGGAGAGTTCTTTCCAATGAGCCATGTCTCAATTTTTTCTATTCAGTACTTTCAGAGATATGGAGGTGCAAAGTTTTGCCGTTTTTCCAAGATGGCGGCCGACCACGTGACTGATGACGTCATCATTAACACATTTTATTCCCCATGGAGAGTTCTGCACAATGAGCCATGTCTCAATTTTTTCTGTTCAGTACTTTCGGAGATATAGCGGTGCAAATTTTTTCGGTTTTTCCAAGATGGCGGCCAAACCACGTGACCGATGACATCATCATTTGGGCACAGTATATTAGAGGGCAAGCCAAATACGTGTGCAAAGTTTGGCGATTCTATGTGCAACGGTGTGGACGTAGTGCTGCAAACAGACAAACAGACAAACAGACAGATGAAAAATCGGTCAGAGACCGAGGACTTGCCGGAATGTACTTTTTTATTGGCCATTTAGGACAAATATGGCAGCCGAACCACGTGACCAATGACGTCATGATGAACATATTTGATTCCCCATGGAGAGTTCTTTACAATGAGCCATGTCTCAATTTTTTCTATTCAGCACTTTCGGGGATATGGAGGTGCAAAGTTTTTCGTTTTTTCCAAGATGGCGGCCGAACCACGTGACCGATGACGTCATCATTAACATATTTTATTCCCCATGGAGAGTTCTTTGCAATGAGCCATGTCTCAATTTTTTCTATTCAGCACTTTTAGAGATATAGTGGTGCAAAGTTTTGCCGTTTTTCCAAGATGGCGGCCGACCACGTGACTGATGACGTCATCATTAACATATTTTATTCCCCATGGAGAGTTCTTTACAATGAGCCATGTCTCAATATTTTCTGTTCAGCACTTTTGGAGATACAGTGGTGCAAAGTTTTGCCGTTTTTCCAAGATGGCGGCCGACCACGTGACATATGACATCATCATTAACATATTTTATTCCGCATGGAGAGTTCTTTACAATGAGCCATGTCTCAATTTTTTCTGTTCAGTACTTTCGGAGATATAGAGGTGCAAAGTTTTTCGGTTTTTCCAAGATGGCGGCCGAACCACGTGACATATGACATCATCATTAACAAATTTTATTCCCCATGGAGAGTTCTTTACAATGAGCCATGTCTCAATTTTTTCTGTTCAGCACTTTTGGAGATATAGTGGTGCAAAGTTTTGCCGTTTTTCCAAGATGGCGGCCGACCACGTGACATATGACATCATCATTAACATATTTTATTCCCCATGGAGAGTTCTTTACAATGAGCCATGTCTCAATTTTTTCTGTTCAGCACTTTTGGAGATTTCGTGCTGCAAAGTTTTGCCGTTTTTCCAAGATGGCGGCCGACCACGTGACATATGACGTCATCATTAACATATTTTATTCCCCATGGAGAGTTCTTTTCAATGAGCCAGTCTCAATTTTTTCTGTTCAGCACTTTTGGAGATATAGTGGTGCAACGTTTTGCCGTTTTTCCAAGATGGCGGCCGACCACGTGACTGATGACGTCATCATTAACACATTTTATTCCCCATGGGGAGTTCTTTACAATGAGTCATGTCTCAATTTTTTCTGTTCAGCACTTTTGGAGATATGGAGGTGCTAAGTTTTTCGGTTTTTCCAAGATGGCGGCCGACCACGTGACTGATGACGTCATCAGTAACATATTTTATTCCCCATGGAGAGTTCTTTACAATGAGCCATGTCTCAATTTTTTCTGTTCAGCACTTTTGGAGATATAGTGGTGCAAAGTTTTGCCGTTTTTCCAAGATGGCGGCCGACCACGTGACATATGACATCATCATTAACATATTTTATTCCCCATGGAGAGTTCTTTACAATGAGCCATGTCTCAATTTTTTCTGTTCAGCACTTTTGGAGATTTCGTGGTGCAAAGTTTTGCCGTTTTTCCAAGATGGCGGCCGACCACGTGACCGATGACGTCATCATTAACTTATTTTATTCCCCCTGGAGAGTTCTTTCCAATGAGCCATGTCTCAATTTTTTCTATTCAGCACTTTCGGAGATATGGAGGTGAATTTTTTTCCCGTTTTTCCAAGATGGCGGCCGCACCACGTGACCGATGACGTCATCATTAACATATTTTATTCCACATGGAGAGTTCTTGACAATGAGCCATGTCTCAATTTTTTCTATTCAGCACTTTCGGAGATATGGAGGTGCTAGGTTTTTCGGTTTTTCCAAGATGGCGGCCGACCACGCGACTGATGACGTCATCATTAACATATTTTATTCCCCATGGAGAGTTCTTTACAATGAGCCATGTCTCAATTTTTTCTGTTCAGCACTTTTGGAGATATAGTGGTGCAAAGTTTTGCCGTTTTTCCAAGATGGCGGCCGACCACGTGACATATGACGTCATCATTAACATATTTTATTCCCCATGGAGAGTTCTTTACAATGAGCCATGTCTCAATTTTTTCTGTTCAGCACTTTTGGAGATATAGTGGCGCAACGTTTTGCCGTTTTTCCAAGATGGCGACCGAACCACGTGACTGATGACGTCATCATTTACATATTTTATTCCCCATGGAGAGTTCTTTACAATGAGCCATGTCTCAATTTTTTCTGTTCAGTACTTTCGGAGATATAGAGGTGCAAGCTTTTTCAGTTTTTCCAAGATGGCGGCCGAACCACGTCACCGATGACGTCATCAATTGGGCACAGTCTATTCCAGGGCAAGACCAATATGTGTGCAAAGTTTGGCGATTCGCCGTGCAACGGTGTAGACGCAGTGCTGCAAACAGACAGACAGACAGACAGACAGACAGACAGACAAACAGACAGACAAACGAACAGATCAACATACTTGCCGGAAAAATTTTTCCGGCAAGTAACAAACAGATGAAAAATCGGTCAGAGACCGAGGACTTGCCGGAATGTACTTTTTTATCGGCCATTTAGGACAAATATGGCGGCCGAACCACGTGACCGATGACGTCATCATTAACATATTTTATTCCCCATGGAGAGTTCTTTACAATGAGCCATGTCTCAATTTTTTCTGTTCAGCACTTTTGGAAATATAGTGGTGCAAAGTTTTGCCGTTTTTCCAAGATGGCGGCCGACCACGTGACTGATGACGTCATCATTAACATATTTTATTCCCCATGGAGAGTTCTTTACAATGAGCCATGTCTCAATTTTTTCTGTTCAGCACTTTTGGAGATATAGTGGTGCAAAGTTTTGCTGTTTTTCCAAGATGGTGGCCGACCACGTGACTGATGACGTCATCATTAACATATTTTATTCCCCATGGAGAGTTCTTTACAATGAGCCATGTCTCAATTTTTTCTGTTCAGTACTTTCGGAGATATAGAGGTGCAAAGTTTTTCGGTTTTTCCAAGATGGCGGCCGAACCACGTCACCGATGACGTCATCAATTGGGCACAGTATATTAGAGGGCAAGCCAAATACGTGTGCAAAGTTTGGCGATTCTACGTGCAACGGTGTGGACGTAGTGCTGCAAACAGACAAACAGACAAACAGACAGACAAACAGACAAACAAACGAACAGATCAACATACTTGCCGGAAAATTTTTCCGGCAAGTAACAAACCAACCAACCAACAGATTCCGGCAAGTAACAAATGAAAAATCGGTCAGAGACCGAGGACTTGCCAGAATGTACTTTATCGGCCATTTTGGACAAATATGGCGGCCTAACTACGTGACCGATGACATCATCACAAGGGTCGAATTACTCTGTAGGGAGGGTACAGCAATGTTTGCCTTTGATGACTTCAAATTTTTTGGGGCACCAAGGCATTTTCTTTTGGGTTTGGGGGGCACCAAGGCAATCTAGAATTATTCTTGTGGGCACAAAGGCAAAGTGTGTTGGTAACTTAAACAGGCAGGGAAATGTTAATGACAGAACAAGTAAATCAACTTAAACTTTTTAATAATGTATTTTTAGAATATAAACCGTTTCAGAAAACTCAACTCAACTCAGAACTGCATTGTCATTATGGCCATGTAACAAAGTTTAACCTTTGTTTGACAGAGTTGAACTTTTGTCATCATCATCATCATCATCAGACATCATCTTTACTCAATACTGACTCAGTCTTGAGTCAGGTATACATGATTACAATTCAATCACCCTTGGGGGAGAGGGGTGTAGTATCAGGCCTACGTCCAAATGCACTCATAGAATGCCACCTGGCAACGCTACGTGTAGGATCAAAGTCGTCGGGGTCGGGCCCTTCTGTGCTGATGCGCAGAAGGTGTTCCTGCATACCCAACCCCAGTTTTAGCCTCCAATCCCCAAGAATACGCTTCACTGCTGAGAACTGCCTCTCTACATGTGATGTGGCCACTGGGCACACAAGGCAGATCCGTACCAGATGAAGTATATTAGGGTATTTGTGGCCCTTTTCTGTCAGAATGGTCTTCCATAGACCTAGGAAATTGGACTCCTCTCCATGATTTCTGCTGATGTCAAGCTTCAAGGACCCATTCTCTTTGTATTTGACTTGGATCACAACCATTTCTTTCATCGATTTGCTGAAAGTGATTTCTACGGTAAGTGACTTTGGCATTGCCATAGGCAGCAAGGGTGTCCTTGCCCTTTGGCATGTTGCTGGGGTCAAACACCTCAAACGCAATCAGGACCTCATTCTCATAGAACTCGTTAAATCTCTTGTCCAAACGATCAATCACTTTATCAACTACAGTTTTCAAGGGTCCAGCCTGAAACTCCTCAACAGATGGTACTCGAGGACCATTGCTGAATGGTTCGCAAATCATTTGACATCCACTCTCAAGATGATCAAAATCATCATTTTTTGCAAAATTATGTCAGACTAACATCTGAATCATCCATATTTTGCGTGATTGTATATCCACGATCAATATTTTCATACTAAATATCGGGCGACAATTGGCGAAAAAATTCAACAGTGTAAGTACATCGTATCACACAGGTCGCCATCTTTTCTCAATGTTGCTCAACACGGCAAGGACCATGCCCGATATCGGGGCCAAAATATCTTACTTCGCATCATCAGATTGCAATGAAATTCCACCACAAACTAGATAACATGTTGGAAAAACGTCCAACATACCTTTTATTTTGTCCGGAACATTCGATCGTTGATTTGAAAAGTGCTGAACACAAGGCAAACTTTCGAGTCGATCGTATGACAGAAATTGAAGAGGTCTCGTGTAAATTCGAAAACGAGGTTAGAAGCGCGAACAATTCCACTACGTCATCGGCTATGACGTACGCGGAAATACCCTCCGACAGCCAATGAAAAACCTGCATTTCTTGGAGATCCCTACAGCCTCTCGTAGACATGTGCGCACAGGTACAGCGGCAGATGTACACCACCGCTGACCTTGCGGGATTGTAACATACCTATAGTCGGGACGGAAGCAATCAGAAGGCCGTCCCAACCATGAGTATTACCCCCGCTAATACAGCGCGGTTGGTAGGCAACGACGTGGGTGTGCAAACATCGGCAATAATAGCCACGCTGTAATTTATGCGCTCATAGTAGCCCATAATGCTTTGCGTTTCATTGATGATGCTGGATGACGTATGGGATGACGAATGGTCGTAGGCGGGGCCAATAGAAATTATGGGATGTCCTTGAACCTCGTTTCCCAATTCCCATACCCAAGGACGATAGTAGGACTGCAACATTCTGTATTCAGTAAGAGAACGGGAAACGAGGTAGCCTAGACAATGTATATGCTTACTACGCTAATGTTCCGACATGCAGTGAGAAAACGAAAGCCGACGAAGTCAGTTTGTTGTTTTCATCATTACTTTATTCATACTTTGGTCTCTATTATTATGCTTTATTGACAAAAAGGGCACAGCAGCAACTGAAGAAAAAGGGCACTGCAACTCTCTGCCGTAGTGATCATGAAAAGTTCGGGGACAGCACGGCAAATAGCTTGGGCACGCTGGCTTTTGCCATCGATGCCGTCGATAATTTCGACCCCTGTCATCATTATTTGTTTTCTAAACTAATTGATTCCTAGATTATGCTCAACAAATTTCATCTTGATCAGATGAAGTTTTGTACTGGTCGAATTATGACGTCATAATGGAGGCACCTATGACATCATCATTAACATATTTTATTCCCCATGGAGAGTTCTTTACAATGAGCCATGTCTCAATTTTTTTTATTCAGCACTTTCGGAGATATCGAGGTGCAAAGTTTTTTGGTTTTTCCAAGATGGCGGCCGAACCACGTGACCGATGACGTCATCATTATTTTTTCTTCTCCACCAGTTTATGCCGACATGCCGCTCAAGAAATTTCATCTTGATTGGATGAACTTTTGTACTTGTCGAATTATCGAATTATGACGTCATAATAGAGGCCTTGGGCTGAGAGAGTTAAAAATTGGGCACAGTCTATTCCAGGGCAAGACAAATATGTGTGTAAAGTATGGCGATTCTATTTGCAACGGTGTAGACGTAGTACTGTGCACAGACAAACAGACAGACAAACCAACATACTTGCCAGTATCTTTTCCGGCAAGTAAAAATCGGTCAGAGACCGAGGACTTGCCGGAATGTACTTTTTATCAGCCATTTTGGATCAAAATGTGTCTGAAAGGATTTTCCTATCATGTGAACCCGGGTTACACTCCCCCTAAAATAAATTAATTAACTATGTAAAATGGTCAAAAATCACGGGGCAACCCAGGTGGATCCGAGCGTGTTTATTTATTTTACACATGTGAATTGCATGTCCATGCACACGTGAAATGAAGTTTCTTTATTAATCCTGGATGTGAACACGATTGATTCAGCCTTGAAAACTCGTGCGAAAACCAAAACATTTTAAACTAAAGATTTCACGATTTTATTACCTCTAGAAATGAAACGCATCTTCTTTGGACGGTGTATAAAATCGCTCCGAACGAAACAGGCATTGCGTTGTTTCCTTTGCTTGAGTTGTAATCAAAATGTACCTTTGTTTCTTCAAAAAGTAATTTATGATCGAAGACGTGTTGATTCAGTCTAAAAATGCACATCAGTTACAGGTGACTTCATTTTTAAACTTGCATGTATCGAATTTTTTTCGCTTTACAAAGTAAAAATAGATGAAAACCAAACGTTATTAATAAATATTGTATTCCATAGTTAGTTTACATTATACCGGCCTTCTCATTAAAAATGCATTTTTTTTCTATAAACGTTAACTTTCATCGAATATGTCTCGTCTGTGTTATTTGGGCGGTGTATGATAAACCGTGCCGATCTTGGCTATTTCCTGCCCGTGTGTTAACTTTCAGCAAATCTCCTTGCCGTTTTTTGCAACCGAGTTTAAAACCATGTTAGCGACTGTGAAACATGAAATCAGATGGTGAATTAGAGTCGAAATAAAACTGTGAGAGAGAGCAAGACACCACAGGCCAAACAAAAGAGGCCTCAAAGCTATGCGAGGAAACAAAATGGTGGTGATTTGTTTTTGAAGCCCCTCCCAGACCGGGTGTAGCCACTCCCCCAGACATGTTTCACAGACAGAATCATCGGAGAATAGTATATAGACTAGTGGGGTCACCCGTGGGAATCCCACGGGCATGGACGTGTGTGGCATTTGGACATCTTCATTTAGATGCTGCACATTCAGTTTTACAAAATGGTTACTGGCAATTTATCAGATCTACATATGATGTAATCTACACAATTTATTTACTTCTGATAACGTGTGAATGCATGTGAAAACATGGGAAATACAGTTTGAAATGTGTAATTAGATCTCATTTAAAATGCGACTTCAAAAGGTCAAATCCTCTCCCTCCCCGCCCCCATCCCTCCCACATCACGCACACTGCACCGGGGAGTGGGTCACACACACACACACACACACACACACACGGGGGGGGGGGGGGGGGGGAGTGGGTCACACACACACACACACACACACACACACACACACACACGGGGGAATGGGTCACACACACGGGGGAGTGGGTCACACACACACACACACACACACACACACACACAGGGGAGTGGGTCACACACACACACGGGGGAGTGGGTCACACACACACACCCATGGGGGAGTGGGTCACACACACACACACACACAGGGGAGTGGGTCACACACACACACCAGACTCTCAGAATGAGCAGCATTTGTTTGCCGAAAACAAGCCTATGAGCTGTGTTTGATGAAAAGTGCCACTTTCATTGAATTTTCTATGATGTGACACAAGGTTGTGGTGGAGCACAGTGAATTATTGTCTGTGAGTGCTGGCATGTACACTGACAAAAAAATTGGAATTTTGGCATGGATACCTACTTGGTGAAAAAGTTTGTAATCACAAGAGAAACATTTAATGGTAACTAAAAATGAAGTAGCCATGCTTAGTGGTTTTGGGGTGTTATCAAATGTGGTGGAATGAATCTGCTGTTAAAGTGCACAAAATGAGCTTGAACTCAATTTCCAAACAGGAAACTTGCTTTAAATATTACATGATGAGTATTCACCTCATACCGACAGTGTTCTGAATAAAGCATGGTGAATCAGATGTTGTATTAACCACGCACCAAACTTTATCAGTTCAGGCGTTTTGCTGATTTGATGATGAAACATGACAAGGAAGAATTAATTCATTGAAGATGGACATTTGACCAAGCGGGTTTATAACACAATATGAGTTCCCTTCCAAGGAACTTCAACACAGCAGGAGGCCTTTAGTCACAACACACCTGCAGAATGTTTGCCAACCTATGGTTGCTTGTCCATGCTCTATCCTTTTAAAATGCTGAACATCAAGCGAGAAAACAGCACGCTTTCCAAGTTCAATCTGGTATGACTCAGCAGGGAGCGAGTTTGAACCACCAACCTCGGAGACTCAGAGTGGATGCTCTAAACTGAAGACAACATTACGCCACTGCGTCTGGTAATCTATTGTAGCGGTTACTGGTAGCATGACACAATTACCCTGCACCGGCCGATGCCGCAACCGGCGAGCGGTCACGTGTCCGGACTCGCCCGGGTGTGTTGAGACTTGCCTTTACCGGGCGAACACTTGCCTTGCATACCACGCCCCGTTGAGAGGCGTGGCTTATCTATTTGCATACCACGCCCCGCCTGAGAGGCGTGGCTTTTGTGTGTTGAGTTTCTGATATATATTGCCGCCCGTTCGATGGGCTGATTCAGTGCTTTGGAGTTCGTTTGAGTGAGCTGGGAATAAATAGCTTAGCGAAACCTAATTCCTGGCGTCGTCCATTTTGTCCGATTTTATCATGCGAGCACAGCTCCCACAATTGGTGACCCTTTTCTACGAACACGGCGATGGAGTCAGCTGTAGCTTTGAAGCTCCCGGGCTTTTGGGAATCTCACGTGGCCGTTTGGTTTGCTCAAGCGGATTCTCAATTCGCCCTGCGGAACATTACGGAGGACATGACGCGCTACCACCACGTGGTCTCCGCGCTCAACGCCTCCTCCGCTTCCTGGGTTCTGAGCTTCCTACAGCACCCGCCGGACGCCAACAAATACGGCGCGCTCAAAGACCTACTCCTCGGTGCGTTTGGACTCACGGAAACTGAACGCGCACGACAACTACTCGACCTCCCGGAGCTGGGCAAGGCCCGTCCGTCCGAAAGCATGGACCACATGCTTGCTCTTCTCGGTGACCACAGCCCGGACTTCCTCTTCCGCGAGCTGTTCCTCCAGCAGCTACCCGGGCAGGTACGGTTAGCTTTGGCTAATTCGCCCATCACGGACCCTCGCGCCCTGGCCAAGGAGGCCGATAAATTTTGCTCGGCCAGGCGACACGTCGGAGCGGCCGCCTGGGACCCTGGGCCGACCGAGGCAGCGCCCGCGCCACGACCGGCACCTCCACCGGCCGAGTCAGCGCCACTGGCGGCAGCGGCTGCCGCGACACCCCGTCGACCGAACCCGACGCGATCGCCGGAGCCTCCACCAGAGCGGACCATGTGCTATTACCACGCCAGGTTCGGGCAGAAGGCCAGAACGTGCTGCCCACCGTGCACTTTCGGCGGGTCGGGAAACGACCAGGCCGGCGCTCGCTGCCTGCAATGAGCGTCGGCCATTCAGGCAGCCTTCTGTTTATCACGGACACGGAGTCCGGGCGGCGTTTTTTGTGTGACACCGGTGCTCAGCTGAGCGTGATACCAGCCTCGGTGGAGGACAAACAGGCCGCGCTTTGCGGCCCCACTTTGGTCGCCGCAAACGGTTCCTCCATCCGCACCTTCGGTTCGCGCAGCGTCGCATTCTGCTTCGGGGGCCAGCGCTTCAGGTGGGACTTCATCACGGCGAACGTGCCCATGGCCTTGCTGGGTGCAGATTTTCTTTGCGCGCATGGGCTTTTGGTCGACGTCAAACGGTGTCGGCTCATCAACGTGGAGACCTTCAGCTCGCTCGCTTGCTCATTGAGCGGCTCCGCTCCGACCAAGCTAGCCTGCGCGCTCCCGGCCGTGGACGATTTCACCCGCCTACTCGCCGAGTTTCCCGCCCTCACGCAGCCGACGTTTTCGGCCGTCGCCGTCAAGCACGGCGTCGAACACCACATCCTGACCACAGGTCCACCGGTCTACGCCATGGCTCGCCGCCTCGACCCGGCCAAACTTACCGTAGCGAAGGCGGAATTCGACGCGCTGGAGCGATTGGGAATTGTGCGGCACTCGAATAGCGCGTGGGCCTCGCCCCTGCACATCGTGCCCAAACCGGGTGGCGGATGGCGACCATGCGGTGATTACCGCCGCCTCAACGACGCCACCACCCCCGACCGGTCCCCGATACCACACATACAGGACTTTTCCGCCCGTTTGGCGGGGCGGGTGATCTTCTCCAAGGTCGAACTCATTCGGGGCTACCACCAGGTACCTGTCCGGCTGGCCGATGTTCCGAAGACGGCTGTAATTACACCTTTTGGCCTCTTCGAGTTCCTCCGAATGCCGTTCGGCCTTAAGAACGCGGCCCAGGCCTTCCAGCGGCTGATGGACAGTGTGCTGCGCGATCTCACCTTTCTGTTTGTCTACCTGGATGACATTCTCATCGCCAGCACTTCCCGGGCGGAGCACCTCGTCCACCTGCGCATGCTTTTTGAGCGCCTTGGCCAGCACGGCCTCATCATCAAACCGGCGAAATGCCAGTTTGGCGTAACGGCCGTCGACTTCCTGGGGCACCGCATCACAAAGCGCGGGGCCGTCCCGCTGCCTACCAGGGTGGAGGCAGTCACAAGTTTCCCGCGCCCTTGCTCCATCAAGGCCCTACAGGAATTTTTGGGGATGGTAAATTTCTACCACCGGTTCGTGCCTCGCGCCGCCCAACTCATGCGCCCCCTGTACGAAGCCCTCCGGGGCAAGCCGGCCAAGCATGTCGTCGCCTGGACCACAGAGATGGACGCGGCGTTCACGGGCGCTAAGCTGGCCCTCGCCAACGCGACCATGGTGGCGCACCCGGCGCTCGACGCACCCATCGCCCTCACCACGGACGCTTCCGACTACGCGGTGGGTGCCGTGCATGAACAGTGGGTGAACGGGGCTTGGCAACCGCATGCCTTCTTCAGCTGGCAGCTTCGCCCTAACGAGCGCAAGTATAGCGCTTTCGACCGCGAGCTCCTCGGCCTTTACCTGGCTGTTCGCCACTTCCGCCATCTTTTGGAGGGCCGCCCGTTCACGGCGTTTGTGTACCACAAACCCCTGGTCTTCGCCATGGCCAAGGTTACGGAGCCGTGGTCGGCCCGCCAGCAGCGCCACCTCTCCGCCGTGTCCGAATTTACGACGGGCATCCAGCACGTCGCGGGCAAGGACAACGCTGTGGCCGATTGCCTCTCCCGGTCCGGCGCGAACGCCGTCCACCTGGGTGTGGACCTCGCCCGCATGGCGGCCGACCAGACCGCCGACCCCACGGTGCAAGCCCTCCGGACAGTGGACACAGGCCTGCGGTTGGCCGACGTCCCCTTCGAGGACACAGGCACAGTTCTCCTGTGCGACGTGTCCCTGGGCCAACCTCGCCCCATCGTGCCCACCGGATGGCGGCGGCACATTTTTGACGCCCTCCACGGCCTTTCCCACCCGGGCCGGAAAGCATCACAGAAGCTCATGGCAGCGAAATTCGTCTGGCACGGGCTCCGTAAAGACGTCCGTGACTGGGCCAATGCCTGTGTCGCCTGCCAGGGCGCGAAGGTCCACCGGCACACCCAGGCCCCGTTGGCACCATTCGACGTGCCCGCGCGGCGCTTCGACCACGTCAATGTGGACCTGGTGGGACCCCTTCCCTCCTCGCGGGGCTTCACCCACCTCCTCACAATGGTGGACAGGACCACCAGGTGGCCGGAGGCCGTCCCGCTGGCATCAACAACATCCGCCGACGTGGCACAGGCCTTCATTGGCACCTGGATTGCCCGTTTCGGCGCCCCCTCGGACATCTCCTCCGATAGAGGCCCACAATTCACCTCCGAGCTTTGGGGAGCGGTCGCCCAGGCCTTGGGGGTCAAGCTTCACCGCACCACGGCCTACCACCCCCAAGCCAACGGCTTGTGCGAGCGGTTCCACCGCTCGATGAAGGCCGCTCTCAGGGCCAGCCTCCAGGATGAAGGTTGGGCCTACAGGTTGGGCCTACAGGTGGGTCCTATTGGGCCTCCGAACGGCCCCTAAAGAGGACCTCCAGGCTTCCACCGCCGAGCTGGTCTACGGCCAGCCACTGCGCGTGCCGGGCGAATTCATCCCTGACGCCACTGGCCCCTGGTCCGCGGCTCACCAACGCTCGGTCCTCCAGGAGGCTGCCAGGAGATGTGCCCACGTCCCACCACGGCTGCCCCCAACCCCACGTCCCCCCAGCACTTCGCACTGCGGAGTATGTTTTTATCCGGCACGACGCACACCGGGGACCGCTCCGGCTGCCGTACGATGGACCTTTCCGGGTCCTGAAGAGGGACGACAAGTCGTTCACCATCGACATCGGCGGCAAGGCGGACCGCATCTCCGTGGACCGCCTCAAGCCGGCCCATTTGGACCTCGGCGAACCTCCACGGTTGGCCCTTCCTCCACGTCGGGGCCGTCCCCCGTCAACCAGGCCCCCCGCCCCGCCACCTACCACCCCCACACGAATCGTCAGGGGTCGTTTCGGCCGGGTCATCAAGACCCCCCTCAAACTGACTCTCCCGGTGCATGTTAATTCTGGGGGGGCGCGTGTAGCGGTTACCGGTAGCATGACACAATTACCCTGCACCGGCCGATGCCGCAACCGGCGAGCGGTCACGTGTCCGGACTCGCCCGGGCGTATTGAGACTTGCCTTTACCAGGCGAACACTTGCCTTGCATACCACGCCCCGTTGAGAGGCGTGGCTTATCTATTTTCATACCACGCCCCGCCTGAGAGGCGTGGCTTTTGTGTGTTGAGTTTCTGATATATATTGCCGCCCGTTCGATAGGCTGATTCAGTGCTTTGGAGTTCGTTTGAGTGAGCTGGGAATAAATAGCTCAGAGAAACCTAATTCCTGGCGTCGTCCATTTTGTCCGATTTTATCGTGCGAGCACAGCTCCCACACTATAATGTAAAACAGGAGTGTCCGTCTGTCGATCCCCAAACCACTCCCTCAGGTTTGAGGCTATGGAATGTTTCTGTTATCCTTCTGTGGAATGTTTTGGGTCTCAGCGGATGTTGTAAGGGAGGTAGGAGGTTTCATAAATTCCTCAATAAAATGATTATTTTGAAATACGATCGTTACGGAGCTTATCCCGAATGTGGAAGTGAACAGCTTACGATATTTCGCTGGTTTGATAATATTTTAGTTTTACATTATAGCTTGCCGTATTAATACTATAGTACTCATTTGTAATTGGAATTATGCTGTTTGGAATGAAAACATAGATATTCAGTTTAAATGAATGAGGCAATGATGTGTGTTTCTACCCGTGACATTTGCGGTTTCTCCATTTGCAGATTCGCCATTGACTGGGTGTAGAACCATTTAGACTGGTACGTTTTTTGTCCAACGCATTCACGAACCGGCTGTCCATGCCTGACGTTTGACGTAGTGTCCAGGATGGAGCTTCAGTGGGTCCAGTGTTTTTCTACTCCCAACCAGAATGGGATGTCATGTGTAATTCCCGTGGAGAGGACAAATCACTCCAAATTCTCATGTGAATTTGCATCTTGGGCTAAACAATAAGTTTTTGGACAAAACAACATTGGCTATTTCAATAGGTAGCATTTTGTGCCTGTCTCAAGTTTCCCAGGGGGGGCATTAAGAATTATCCAAAATGTCTGGACTTTTGTCACATGTAGAGCAAGTGAGATGGTCATCAAAGAGCCAGCTGGGATTTTACCCACATTGGAATACTAATATGGTATTTCTCCTGAGATTAGCTCTGTTTTCATTACCTAAGAATCCAAATCCTTTAAAAACTGCTTCCTCAAAATCTCTATAAACCTTGCCTTCAGGTAGATTTTATCCTCGAACCCCTGCATATCTACCATTGCACCCCACTATTTTCATCAAGGGTCCTGAAATTTCTGTACAGAATCTACCACTAACTATCCTGTGTGTTTATTTTTGCTTCCTATTGGAGCTTAAGTTGAATGATCTCTTCATTTGCGCAATTTTTCTGGTCATTCACATTTGTGACTACAACCATACTTTGTGTCAAATTCTACCACACATTAATTTATTTATTTGTATGCATTTGCAAAATTCACAGCAGGTATATTAGAACTACCTCAATTAGAACTACCTACCCAATTAATTAGAACTATTTGCAAAATTCACAGCAGGTATATTAGAACTACCTCAATCACAGCAGGTATATTAGAACTACCTACCTCAATGGCTGAGGGGCAAATGCATTGTTGTATTGCTCTTTACAGTGTGGGTTAATTTCCTGTGTCTCTTTCTTTCTCTGCGTGGACAATAGCAAACCACACAACATTATCTTTGCCATGTAATTAAATTTCCTCAAAATCATTGAAATTTTGAAACATGGCATTTACTTCAATTTTCAATCTTTCTTTGCATTCTAAACCAGTGGAAAAGATCATAGGGGCCAGGTTGATCCCGATAATGTGTTGGCATAAAACAAATAACTATGTGTTTCAGGGTCAAAAATGTTTGGTTAAATCAAAAAGTGTTCACCTTCAGCTAGAATGTCAGCAATATGTATTTCAAAGGAAATAGGCTTTTGCTTTAATGATCACGAATTAAGGAGCATGATATCAACAAAATAACAAATAATGCATTAACAATTAACATGGATTGTCTTCTGTGGTTGCACACTCCTTTCACAGTTCCATCACTCCCATAGTATTGTGTGTGTGTGTGTGTGTGTGTGTGTGTGTGTTTCGTTGATTGTTATCTCCATATGCAGGTTTCAGAAAGTGGAATGGAGTACTCCCAGGTCTCGAAGTATCCACCTCCGTTTCAGTAAGGATTCATGATTCATGGACCAGTTTATTAAGTTTTGTTGTTCTCAAAGTTTTGTTCCGAGGGCTCTTTTGAGGATCGTCACCGAGCCTTGGACAGCTTCCAATTGCAGTTGATTTGTTGTAATATTCACAGGGATGGTTTTTAAGATCTCCCTGAGGTTCTTTTTTATTCTTGTTGCTCCAATAATCTCTGATACAATTTCGGAGCTCTTCCGCTTCCAGGATATTTCACTTCATTTTTGAGAGCTTGGTATTTGGTCATTTTCTTCATTGTTCCGGGCTTTAGGCCAAAATCGCTGGGGAATGACACCTCAATTAGCAATGCCTTCTTTTCTTTTTTGTTCCTCAGTACTATATCCGGTTGCAATGCTTTGTTTTCTATGTTCATCCTTGATGGGATCATTAGGTCATAGGTGAGCATTACTTCCTTGTTTTCAGTGATTGCTTTGTTTCATGTTTCCATGTGTTTTCTGTAAATGGGATATTAAGACTTTTGCAGAAGTGCCAGTGGATTACGCGACACTTTGTTGTGTCTTTAGCTGTACAGCTGCTCTGACATGAGTTTTTTTTACATCCTTATAGGAGGTGTCTCATACTACGTTTCTACCTTGCAGAACCTACACTTGTCCAATTGACTCAGTCCCACCATTTTCTTAAAGCCATTTGTCCTTGGTCTTGGGCATTTATAATGATTTGTTCTCCATCCCAGTTGAGCTTATCTCTCCTTAACCATTCCAAAGACCCTTCTTTGTCTACTCCCATTCTGCCCAACTCTTTTTTTTTCTTTTTTTTTCTTTTTTTATACATTCCTGCTCTTTCATAATGTTCTCAATTGGCGTTGTATATCTGTTGATATTTTGTTTTATATTTATCTTTTTTGCAATTGTTGGAGCTGTATTTGTTTATTGTGCGTTTCTTGTGTGACATCTTCCATTCATACAGTACCTGTGTTTGAATTTTTTTTCTAGGTGGGTTAGGGATACCTCCTTTGAATTGTTGTCTTTGTGTTTGCTTACATATTGGATTTGGTAGGCTGTTGCACTTTTTATGTATTCGGCCAATCCTACAGTTGTCATTCTGTGCACTTAGTTGAGCTCCATCAGGCGCACTTAGTTGAGCTCGGTCGGGGCACCACTCCTACGCAGGACACTTGAATGGCTCATTCATCCCAGTAAGCTGGTACTCAATTCGCCAGCCTCGGAAGGATGGCAGGCTGGGTCAACCCCATCCAATGTTAATTCAACAACCGACCGGGATTTGAACACAGGACCCTAGAATCCCAAGCCAGCACCCTAACCGTTAAGCTACCACCAGGCCTTTGTAAAGTAGATGGGTCACCTATTTTGTCTCTTTGTACATTCTCTTATTTGATGTCAGGGTAAGAGACTAATTTTCGAAGAGACAAAGAGACGAAAATTTTCGAAGAAACGAAAAAAAAAAAAGGGTGTATCCACGTCCTTGCTCATTAATGAGGTTGTTCAGTGGGTCCAGGGCCAGGCAAAACAGGAGGGGTGAAGGGCTGTCTCCATGGAAGATTCCTCGACGTATCTTCACTCCTGTTATTTCGGTCTTTCCTTCCAAGTGCTGCAATATATCAATGGGTATTTCAATTCACATTGATTTCTCTTTCAGTTTGATCATTAGGGGATTGATCTTGTACACTTGCATGCATTGTATTATCCATGAATATGGGACACTATCAAAAGCTTTTTCGTAGACCATGCTGTGGCTAATTTTGTTCTTCTTGAATGGAAATTTTGAGTATGGCCTTGTTTAGTAGGAGGTGGTCTATTTTTCCAAAGCATCCTCTTTTACATCCCTTTTGTTCTGCCTCTAAGCCTCCTTCTTGTGTTATGTGATGGTACAATGCCTTCAGAAAATATTCACACTCCTTGACTTTTTCACATTTTGTTGCTCGAACCTGAATTTAAAATGGATTATTTTCTTGTCACTGATCGATACATAACACCCCGTAATGTCAGAGTGGAGATTTTTCAGGCATTTTCGCAAAATAATTAAAAATGAAAAGCTGAAATGTCTCGAGTCAATAAGACTAGTATTTAACCCCCTTTGCTATAACACTCCAAATTGAGCTCAGGTGCATCCATTTTCCTTTGATCATCCATAAGATGTCTCCACAACTTAAATGGAGTCCACCTGTAGCCAATTCAATTAATTGGACATGATTTAGAAATAAATACATCTTTCTATATCAGGTCCCACAGTTGACAGTGCATGTCAGAGTATAGACTCTACCATGAAGTCCAAGTAACTGTCTGTCGAACTCCAAGATAGAATTGCGAGGAGGCATAGATCTGGAGAAGGGTATAAAACAAATGGCCATCTGTGATTAGAAAATGGCAAATCCTTACAATATATTGAATGGCTTCAAACCAAAGCTTGTTTTGAACTAAAAGTGAAGAAATACATTCTAAAATTACTTTATAGCAAGAGAAACACAACATTACTAGTATGACAATTCCAACGACAACCCAGGCAACTGATAACGATGGGCTTGATGGAGAGCGCCCATCAATATGTTGAAAGTTTCCAAGAGAACTGTGAGCTCCTTCATTAGGAAATGGAACTACCCAGACTCTTGCTAGAATTGGCTGTTTGACCAAACTGAGCAACCGGGCAAGAAGGACCTTGGTCAGAGGTGACCAAGAACCAAATGACCACTCTGACAGAACTATAGTTGCTTGGGTGAGATGGGAGAACTTGCTGGAAGAACATCACTCTTTGCAACACTTCACAAATCTAGGTTTTACAGTCATGGCCAAAAATATTGGTACCCTTGCACCTTTTTCAAATAATGCACCATTTCTTCCAGAAAATTGTTGAAATTAAAAAAATCTTTTCGTATCCACATATGTATTTCTTTGGTTTGCAGTGGAACAAAACAAAAAAAGCTGAAAAAATTACTAAGTCTTAGCTTATTCCACACAGAAATTCTAAAATGGCCCGGACAATATTATTGGCACCTTTTAGGTGTTGTCCGAAATAATTAGATTTCAAGCAGGTGACTCTCCTTTACTTTGGAATGGAACTCATCTGTGGCGAGTTGCAGGTGCCGGCAATATAAAAATCACTCATTCAACCAGTATGGATAGAGAAAAGGAGTCATTCTGCTGTTTTGTTTTACCATGTGTATCGCAAGGAGCATGGAGAAAAGAAAGAAAACCAGAGAATTGTCTGAGGAGGTCAGACACAAGATTGTAGCCAAGCATGGACAATCTCAAGGCTACAAGTCCATCTCCAGAGACCTTGATGTTTCTGTGTCCACCTTACGCAATGTTATCAGGACGATTAAGGCCCATGGCACTGTAGTGAACCTCCCTGGACGTGGCCGCAAGAGAAAATCTGATCGAAAATTGCAGCAAAGGATTGTTTGAATGATGGAGAAAGCACTTCGATCAACTGACAAACAGATTCTGCTGACCTTTAGACACGATGTTCGACAGTTTCAACTCGCACCATCTGTCGCCAACTCAATGAAAGCGGGTTCTATGGTAGGAGACTCAGGTGGACCCCATTGCTGAGAGACATAAGAAAGCCCGACTGGAGTTTGCCGAAAAACACCTGAACAAGCCAAAATCCTTCTGGTAGAATGTCTTGTGGACAGATGAGACCAAATTAGAGCTTTTTTAGGTAAGCACATCATCTCCATGGTTACAGAAAACAAAATGAATCCTTCACAGAAAATAACACCTTCCCTACAGTCAAACATGGAGGAGGTTCAGTGATGTTTTGGGGTTTCTGTGCTGTCTCTGGCACTGGGTGCCTTGAATGTGTGCATGGCATCATGAAATCAGGAGATTACCAAGGCATTTTGGAGCACAATGTTCAACCCAGTGTCAGAAAGCTGGGTCTCCATCGAAGGTCATGGGTCTTGCAGCAGGCCAACGACCCCAAACACACTTCAAAAAGCATTCAGGAATGGTTCAACACAAAACGCTGGACTGTTCTGAAGTGGCCAGCAATGAGTCCAGATCTAAATCCCATTGAACACGTGGGGAGATCTGAAAACAGCAGTTGGGAGAAGGCACCCTTCAAATCTGGGTGAACTGAAGCAGTTTGCACAAGAAGAGTGGGCCAAACTGCCAGTAGAGAGGTGGAGGAAGCTCATTCATGGCTATAGGAAGAGTTTGACTGCAGTTATTTTGTCCAAAGGTTGTGCTACCAAATATTAATTCTGGGGTGTCAACACTTTTGTCAATGCAATTTCTTTTTATTTTCTGATTTGAAATGATATATTAAGTTCTGAATCAAAAACAAAGGTTCTGTAATATTAACAGTGAAATAATAAATTGTGGAGACCAGATACTTTTGTCAATTTCAACTTAATTTTAGACAAAATCGTGAGTTATTCGAAAAAAGTGCAAGGGTGCCAATATTTTTGGCCATGACTGTATGGGAGAGTAGCCAGATGTAATCCACTCCTGAGAAGAAGGAACATGACAGCAAGCCTGGAGTTTGCAAAAAGGCACGTGAAAGACTCTGAGGGCATGAGGCAAAAGATTCTATGGTCTGATGAGATAAAAATTGAACTCTTTGGCCTGAATGCAAAGTGTTACGTCTGGAGGAAACAGAGCACAGGTGATCACCCATCTAACACCATCCCTACTGTGAAGCATGGTGATGGCAGCATCATGCCATGGGCATGCCTTTCAGTGGTAGGGACTGGGAGACTTGTAAGGATAGAGGAAACAAGAAAAGCAGACCACAGGTTGCAGACCCTCGCCAGGACATGATTTTACTGGTATTTAAGGCTTTTGTGTTAAAACAAATATGGCGGCCGAACCACGGGATCGATGACGTTATCATTATTTCTTTTATTTTTTTTCTCCACCAATTTATCCCATGATGATGCTCAAGAAATATCTTGATCGGATGAAGTTTTGTACTTATCGAATTGTCAAATTATGACGTCATAATGGAGGCCTTGGGCCGAGAGAGTTAAAAATTGGGCACAGTCTATTCCAGGGCAAGACAAATATGTGTGTAAAGTTTGGCGATTCGACGTGCAACGGTGTAGACGTGGTACTGCGAACAAACAGACAGACAAACAGACAAACCAACTGATCAACATACTTGCCGGAATCTTTTCCAGCATGTAACAAACAAACAAACGGACTCAAATGCAATGCCCTCTCCTCTGGCGAGGGTAACAATGAATGGAGTTATTGATCTTTCTTTTGATCTTTCAGAATCATTGGAATCTCCGGCAATGAAGCTAACTCTGAGGGTCTTTTACTCACTCATCACAGGCAGGTTGGTAGTTTTTCTGTCTTCTACCGACTCCTCTCCGGCCTTGCTCCCCCAGCTCTCTCTGGGCTCTGTCCCCCAAATATTCCTGCAGGTCGCACAAGATCTGCCAGCAACCCTCTTATAGTTAAACTGCCAAAATCAAGACTCTCTGCTCACCTTCACTCTTTCATTCCTCTTTTCTCCCGCCTCTGGAACAAACTCCCTCACTCTCTTCAATCCCACCCCTCCCTCCAGGTCTTTAAAACAGCTGTTCACCACCATCTCTTATCTTCCCCCATCCAAAACCTTGATCTTTTCTACCCCCGTTAATTCACCCCAGATCCACTTTTCTGAAATACCGACTTCTTTCCTGGAAGTCCTAGCTGTATCCGTGTTTTTTTTTTAACCTCTCCCACCCCCCACCCCCTTCCCACACCTCTTGCCCCCAAACCCTCTCCCTCCCACAAATCTCTCGATGTCCCTGCTCTCAAATGTTGTACTTGTGTGCTTCCCTCTCTCCCCATCTTGTCTCCCACTTCCTTTATTATGTCTTATGTGTTCGTTTGTTTTTTTGTCATTAATGTTAGCTCTTACACGAGCCTCGATATTGTGTACAAAAAAAAAATGGAGTCAAATACAGGCAAACCCTTGAGGAGAATCTGCTTCAGAGTGCAAAAGCCTTAGACTGTGGTGAAGATTTACATTCCAACAGGACAATGACCCCAATTATACAGCCAAAGCAACACTGGAAAGGCTTTAGAACAAGAACGTGAAAGTCCTAAAGTGGCCCAGGCAAAGCAAATCTGCAAGGAAGATTGGGAGAAACTCCGTAAATCCAGATGTGCAAAGCTGATACAGACGAAGCTGTAATCGCTGCTCAAGGTGCTTCTACGAAGTATTGACTCAGGGGTTAGAATACTGATGTAAATTAGATAGCTCTGTATTTCATTTTAAATTATTTTGTATACATTTAGTTTAAAATTTTCCACTTTGACATTGTAGGGTATTATGTGTAAATCAGTGACAACAATCCTCAATTTTATCCATTTTAATTTCAGGCTGTAACACAACAAAATGTGAAAAAGTCAAGCGGTGTGAATACTTTCGGAAGGCACTATCTTACTATAATTCACCAAATGTCCGTCCGTCCGTCTGTCTGTCTGTCTGTCCGTCCGTCTGTCTGTCTGTCCGTCCGTCGTTCGAAGGTACCGCAAAAACTGCTGAACCGATTGCAACGATATTTTGGGGGGGTAATCCTAGGATCTGCTTCAGAGTGCAAATCGCACTGATCGGACTCAGTGACCTCGGACAAAGACCTTTTATAAGGACATGGGTTGAATCCCTGCTTGAGAGAATGCCAACCCCCTCCCGCCATCACGGTCGTCTCTCCAACTCACAATCCCACGAGATATGCCGAAAGGACGACCCAAAACCAATTATCTTCTTTTTGATTCGTATATAAACATCATTAAAAGTAGATAATGATCTCGGCCAAAGTTCAAATGACGTATGTTTAATCTCTACATGAGAGAATTCCACATAGCTATTTGGGTGGTGTATAAGCTAGCAGATCGCTGTCTCCATCGATCTTGCCAAGGCCATAACACCTATCGGCTCAAAATCCTTTTAACTGTTGACTTGGTAGTTTTACAATGAAGGAAACATTAACAATGTTGTTGAAAGTTTATTTTTTATATTAATGCTATTTAATTTGTGATTGGAGTTATGCTGTTTGGAATGAAAAAAGAGATATCGAGTTCAAGTGAATGATGAAATGCAGTGACGGTTTCTACTTTCTAAACGTGAAATTCGCGGATCGCCATATGCAGATTCGCCACAGTCCCACGATCGATGTTTCTATTCGTGAACGTACCCGTTTGTTTGCGTACGGGTACGTTTTTCATGGAATTCCTTCACGAACTTGCTGTCCATGTCTGACGTGCGACTGAAGGTGCTACAGGAATGTGGAATTTATTGGTTTCATGCTTTAGCATTCACCGTTTCTGCATTGTCTGTTTGCTTCTGGCCTCCCACCCGTGCCTAGCATGGGTACCTCATTAGTGTAATTAAATTGAAATAACATAAAGATTGTAATGGTGGTATAAAAATTTCATTGTGGAAGGTTACCGCCGATGACACAGTGGCTATTACGCCACCTTATTTAACATAATACATTAGTTCTTTGTGCCTGTTGTTTGTGGCCTTTATGACGTCTTTAAACCAGGAAGGATCTAAGTTTCCTGTTTTGAATGATTTTCAATTTCGTTTCATTGCCAGACAGGCAGAAAGAGTAAAATATTATCTCTCCCCTCTCTGTGCATGTGCGATCAGGACAAACTCAGAGACAAAGTACTGCTAAACTACAAGTTCATTTTCTGATTGATGTTCCAATGCATGTTGGAAATATAACATTGAATTGAAATTAAGTTGTTCCTCAATTATTAACTGACGTTTGTGGATGGACAGACAGAACGGAACCAATTGCTTAATACCACATTTTTGCTTCGTGTGTGTTGTGTAACTAGGAAACAATATGTGAAAAAGGTAGATATTCCTCCAACTTCTCTAAATATGTTCACAAATGCTGGAGTAAATGGCCTTCTGTGAGTAGAGAATGGAAAAGCCTTACAGTATATTGAATGGCTTCAAACCAAAGTTTGTTTTGCACTAAAAGTGAAGAAATACATTCTAAAATTACTTCAAAGCAAGTGAAACACAATAGTACTAGTATGACAATTCCAACTATAACCCAGGCAACTGATAACGATGGACTAGATGGAGAGTACCCACGTCACATCCCTTAGATGAGAATTAAACTGGGGACCCTCTGATTGAGTGGGTTCATCAAAAATGTTGTGGTCTGAGAGGGTCATTAACCAGTGTGGCAGCTACATTCAAATGTAAGGTGTGCACAGAGGGAGCTGCAGATGGAGGAAATGTTGAGTTGGATCTTGGAGACGGCGTGAAGCTGGAAGGTGTGAAAACATTTTGCTACCTCGGAGACATGCTGAATGGAGAAGGTGGATCAGACTCGGCAACGGTTGCAAGAGTGTGATGTGCATGGAAGAAGTTTCGGGAACTGAGTGATGTGCTGATGAGGAGGGGAGTGTCGTTGAAGCTGAAGGGAAAGGTGCATGCTGCATGTGTGAGAAGTGTTATGATTTATGGGAGCGAGACATGGGTAATGAACGTAGACCAGCAACGCAGGCTGGAAAGGGTGGAAATGCGAATGGTTCGGTGGATGTGTGGAGAATCGTTGAGAGAGAGGAAGACAAATGATGAATTGCGAAAGATGATGGGAATATAGCCTGTGATTGATGCTGTGAAGAGAAACAGGTTGAGATGGTTTGGTCATGTGTTGAGGAAGGATGAAAGTGACTGGTTGAGAAGAGTGATGGAAATGAATGTAGAAGGAAGTGGAGGACGGGGAAGACCGAGAAAGACTTGGCTAAAGATGGTGGAAGAAGAAATGCGGGCAAGGGGGTTAACAAGGAGAGATGCAGAAGATAAGGCGAAATGGAGAAGATTGTCATGGGGACCGCAAGGCTAACCCCCGTTCTAGCAGGGAAAATGGCCTTAAAATGCATGTTGTTGTTGTTGTTGGACCCTCTGATTGCATTCTATGGATGTTAAATATCCCCCTATGCCTTTTCCAAAGAGAAGTTGAGTTATCACTGCCACCCTGGCCAAATGTTAAATTCCCTGTAACCTTTACTTCGAACATCAGGCCTGGACAGCCGGTTTGTGAAAAACGTAAGGCAAAAACCTTCTGCAGTCGACCCCATAAAAGTTGGAATAATTGGGAGCTTATAATACACTACTCACAATAAGTTAGGGATATTGGCAGGTTCTTCGGTGTGGTTGATTTTGTGTTTTAATTATGTTGAAAAAAGTTGTTGGTCCTAATTCTATGGTTATTAATGAGTGAAAAAACACAGCATTCTTGATTTCAATACCATAACCCCTATAAAAAAAATAAACTCACTCCCACAATATCCCTAACTTATTGTGAGTAGTGTAAGTAGTAGTAGTAGTAGTAGTATTAGTCGTAGTAGTAAAAGTAGTAGTAGTAGTAGTATTAGTAGTAGTAGTAGTATTAGTAGTAGTAGTGGTAGTAGTAGTAGCTCAAACAAGGGAAATACATGTACATTTTCTATGCACACAACTTGTGCTGTGTTTAATGCTTTTCAGCCTAAGGAGTGCAGTGTCAGCAAAACCTGTAATCAGGCTTTGTTAGTATGCATCTGACTGCTCCTTGCCTCAGATTCTCCATTTGCAGCCCCTGCAGCAAATACTTTAGCTTCATGGGAAATGCCTCAGGAGATGAGATAAATGTATACTGCACATCCAAAGGATTCGATTTGATTTGATTTACTATACTTTTTACAGAGCATTAGTGCTGCAGAAGGAGTTTCTTGGCAAAGGTTATACTAGGTAGTTTGCTATTGCCTTCCCAACAATAGTTAGCCTTTGGTATTAAAAAAAAGACTTTGGTATGTATCAGCTGTGGTTTGAAACCACCGACCTCCCAGACTCAGAGAGAAAGCTCCAACCATTATTCCACCGAGGCCGATTGGTACCAGGGAAGGGAATGAATGAATGAATGATCGTTTTAAGGCCATTTTCCCCGCTACAGCAGGGGTTAGCCTTGCGGGCCCCATGACAATCATGGTTCCCTGTTTGAGGCAATGTTTTTATGGTCGGATGCCCTTCCTGGCGCCAACCCTTAGTCGCCCCTTACAATGCGCAGGGATACGGTGTACCTATTCTAAACCGGGGTACACACCGGGATCATTCATCCCAGCAAGCTGGTACTCAATTTGCCGACCTCGGAAGGATGACAGGCTGAGTCCACATTTGAATTTCCCTTGTGAGATATTGATTTATTTGTTGTGGCAATGAGAAAGTTCGCTTTTACTTGTGTATTAGAGACAAAACCAAAATATAAGGTTTGAAAATGAATTTTAAAGAAATCTTGGTGCGCATTTTGTGACACAAATCAAATAAAGGAATAACGCCTCACATTCATCCTGAGAATTCTTCCAAAGTAAATTGCTCTCTCTCTCATGCACAGATTTATCCCATCTCGTCTTCAGTTGTCATACCCTTCCTCCCGTCCATAGTACACGGAATCTTGTGGTGAGGCTGTTGCCCAGAAACAACTTGCCTTCTCCTGGAAAGCAAATATAACGGAAGGAAATCTCATTTCCTTTCACAAAGCCTGAAACAAGTGTGTGTCCAGCCTCAGGAGAGCCAGGAAACAATATCTCTCCGTTCTCAAGACCGAACTCTCTTATCTGGCTCCCTCTTCCAAATCCTGGTGGCATCTGGTCAAATCTGTTTCTGGTGTTTGTTCCCCCTCCATCCCCTCCCTTACCTCAAACGGCTGCAGAGCTGACTCCGCACGTGAAAAATCTGAATGCCTCAACTCTGTGTTTGCCTCTAAATCTTGTGCCCCAAACCCATCCCTCTCTGTACCCACCATACCCAGTCGTACCCTGCTGCTCCTGGACTCTGTGTCCTTTCCTCCTGACAAGGTGGAAAAGTTTCTGTCAACCCTCGACTCTGATTCTGCAACTGGACCTGACGGCATCAGCCCATGGGTCCTAAAATCCTGTTCTTCCACTCTTTCACTCCCTCTCTGTTCTCTTCACCCGCTCTGTTCTCTTCACCCTCTCTTTTCCTCAAAGTCATCTGCCATCTGCTTGGAAATCAGCCAACATCACCGCTTTACACAAAAAAGTACAAAAACATCCTTGCAACTACAGACCAATCAGCCTTCTCCCAATTATCAGCAAAGTCATGGAATCCATCATTGCTTCGGATATGAAATCTTTCCTCTTCTGCAATGGCTTGATCTCTGATCATCAATTTGGTTTCAGACCAGGTCACTCCACTCTGGACATGCTACTTCTGCTGTCCCAACAATGGATGGAGGTCCTCAATGTGAAACAGGAAATTAGAGCTGTCTCCCTTGACATATCACGTGCCTTCGATACGGTCTGGCACCCCGCTCTGCTCACCAAACTCTCATCCTTTGATATCCATGGAAATCTCCACGCATGGCTGGCGGACTTCCTCTCTATTCGCAGTCAACGTGTGGCCCTGAATGGGTTTCTCTCATCTCCTCTTCTTGTTCAGGCTGGAGTTCCCCAAGGCAGTGTTCTGGGGCCTGTGCTTTTTCTGGTCTTCATCAATGATCTCTCTGACTCTCTTGAAAATCCTCTCTATCTCTTTGCTGATGACTCCACTCTCTGCCGCTCCATTCCTCATCCCTCAGATCGGCAGTCCGCAGCCTCCTCACTCTTTGCACACCTGGAAAAATCACAGACTGGGCAAACAAGTGGAACATGTCTTTCAATCCTGACAAATCTCACACTCTTACGATGTCTCTCCGAAAAGACCGACTGGACAACCCTCCCATCCACTTTCTGAATAATCCTCTCCAAGAAGTTCTGACACTCAAGCTTTTGGGTCTCACTATCTGCCATGATCCTTCCTGGGAAAACCACATTTCCAAGCTGGCCTCCAAAGCCAGTCGCCGACTGGGCATCCTCCGTCGTGCCAAGTCCTTCCTTGGCACACCTGAGCTCCTCACCACATACAAGGCTTTCATCCGCAGCTCAATGGAATACTGTTCCCCCCTCTGGGCCGGTGCTCCTGCCTCACACCTAGCTCGTCTTCACGCTGTTGAAATCAAAGCGTTCAGAATCATTGGAATCTCCCACGATGAAGCTACCTCCGAGGGCCTTTCACATACTCACCGCAGGCAGGTTGGTGGTCTTTCCGTCTTCTACAGACTCCTCTCCGGCCTTGCTCCCCCAGCTCTCTCTAGGCTCTGTCCCCCAAACATTCCTGCAGGTCGCACAAGATCTACCTGCAACCCTCTTTGGTTAAACTGCCAAAATCAAGACTCTCTGCTTACCTTCACTCCTTCATTCCTCTTTTCTCCTGCCTCTGGAACAAACTCCCTCACTCTCTTCAATCCCACTCCTCCCTCCAGGTCTTTAAAACAGCTGTTCACCACCATCTCTTATCTTCCCCCATCCAAAACCTTGATCTTTTCTACCCCTGCTAATTTCACCTCAAATCCACATTTTTGAAATACCAACTTCTTTCCTGGAAGTCCTTGGTGTCCTTGTGTTTTATACTTCTCCCACCCCCTCCCCCTTCCTACGCCTCCTCCCCCAAAGCCCTCTCCCTCCCACACATCTCCCGATGTCCCTACTCTCAAATGTTGTGTTTGTGTGCTTCCCCTTCTCTCCCTATCTTGTCTACCGCTCCCTCTTTTTATATATTTTGTTTGTCTGTTTGATTTTTTTTTTTGTGATAAATGTGTCCTTTTGTGATAAATGTGTCCTGCCAATCCAACTCTTTCACGAGCCTCGATTCTGTATCCAAAAAAAAAAAAAAAATTCAACATGCGTACGTGACAAGGTCTCAAGAGCTCCACAGAAGGGACATTGGTCAGAATGTTCAGAGGGAAAAATATGCAAAAGCTTATTGGTGGGTCATACCCAATGTGCCAATCTCCAAGACAGGTTGGCAGGTTTCTTCGTAATAAGCACGTGATAATATGCTTTGCAGTTAGGTTGGAAGGGGTACTCTGCAGGCAAGTAATCGTATGACTTCCTTAGCTGCCAAGCTCCGAAGGAGGGTCAGATTGCTTTAACGTAGGCCTGCTATAATCTGCATTGATTTTCCAAACTTGTTGGAGAGAGCATTCCAAAATGTAGTTTTGGTAAATATTTAACAATTATTGCAGAATTTATTACGGTGGGAGCGAGTTCTGCAACGTGAGTCATAAATCCCAGATCACGGTTTTAGCAGCTTATACAAGATTTGTTTATACCATCTACCAGGGTGACCCATACGCCCCAGGAATAATATGTTACAGTAATAAGAGTAATACATAAAACAGGAGTAATATTAACAGATTACAGTAATGCAACAATTACAATACCTGCTTAGACATCGATGCATCCGTATGACGTCCACCCTTGTTATGACACAATGTCATTTTTCTCCACGTGCGGTGTGAAAACCGATGCAAATTGCCATGTGTTATGGTGCCAAATTGCCATGTGTTATGGTTCCAAAATACAATGTGTTAGGTTGCCAAAATACCATGTGTTATGGTGCCAAATTACCATGTGTTATGGTGCCAAATGCTTCCTGAATGCATTGTTTCAGTTCATCAACAGATGCCACGCCATGTTCTGCAACCTTAGCTTTACGTACCCCCACAGAGCATTGTCACAAGTGGTCAGGTCAGGACTGTGCGGTGGCCACAGAAGTGTAGGCGAAGACCTGCCAATCCAATGATTAGGAAAAAAAAAATTTGAGGTAATTTCATACCACACGTGCGCAGGTGCCCCATCCTGCTGGAAATAAATATCATTGGCTAGTCCAGGTGTGAGGTAATTCTCCAATGTATGCAGATATGACTGCTGGTTGACCGACACATCAAAAAGGGAAAGGAGCAATGAGGTGGTGGGCAGGTAACGCCACCCAAACCATAACATGTGGTGGATGGTTTTGCACTTCTTCAACATAATGTAGATTAGCATCACTCCAAAAGTAAACATTGGGTGGAGATGAACTCAGGTAAATAGCACACTCATCACTAAACATAACCTTTGACCTTTTAAGAATTGTACTGAAGTGCTGCAGCAGTCCATTACACAAGCTGTCAACCTGATTTCATGATCTGCATCTGACGATTCACAAATTACAGTTGGTTTATATGTGTTGTGTTTGTAGGGGGTAGGTAGTGATTATTTTGACCAGGTCGATTTGTATAGATTAGTGTGCTCTGATTGTCGTGAAGAAGAAGAACCACCATGTAATAAGTAGGGATCCGGTAGACCGTGTGTACGGATTAAGGTGTATCTTCATCCCCATTACGAGGAGTGGGGCATGTTAACTAGCTTAGGGAATAAGGGTTAATTAATTCCTTGTATGTTGTTCCCTCTGTGATTTATCCCTATGTCCCTTATGGCACCTCATTAGACACCAGTTGGAATCACGCATTTAATGGCACTAATTAATAATATAACCTACCGGAAGCTGGGACATTGAGCCCTATCGCTGACAACCCCAACTTGGGAGGCACACATAGAACGGGCAGGCCGAGGCCACGCCCCGAGGAGTCATGATTTGTCATGGTTTTGATTAACACAAGGACGAGTAAGAAGCAACTTGCTGATTGGAAAAGCACAAAGGCAAAGACTGAATGACAAAAATATAATATAACAAAAAATATTAATATGAAAAATACTTATAAATTAATCAATTATCCAAGCACCACAGATGCCAATGACTTAGTTAGATTAAATGATTTATCACAATATATATCATTAAATGAAATGGCTATTTATTCAAAAGACTTAGAAATGTTGACGACATCCCCAGGTCATACACAATTCACAGTTCCAATTAAAATTAACTTTTATAAAGAAGGACGTATCGTTTTTTTTTTTGAGAATAAAACATTGTGGGTATATTTTGATTTGGGGTATAACTGGTCTTTTTCAATAAACCTACAAGACCTACAATAATTAAATCAATCGCGTAAAGAAGAATATTATCCACTTGGTGAGGATAATGAGATATGTTGAACCACTGTTAGTTATCAACAAATAAAGGAATTTAATGAAGTTAAAATCAACAATAGTTTCACCATAGTTTATTTAATGAAAACACAAAGAACCTGATTTTTTAATAGTAAGCCGGGGAATACAAACTGATTTAACAACTGGAAGATGGGGAGGTATTACCTGTCATCATATTAATCTCTCATATATTTCTGATACATAAATGACAGGAAAAAGGCTTCAAGAGAATTATCATTTCTGTATCCAAGCATACCTACAAGAAAAGAGTATTCGGTATTTTTACTCCCGCTAGGGAGTAATGCATTCGATCGTGTCCGTCCGTGTGCGTGTGTGTGTTCGTGTGTTTGTGAACAAGATATCTGGAAAAGTTCTGAACGGATTTGGATGAAAGTTGGTGGGATAAGGAAGAATTGATTAGTTTTTGGTGAAGCTCAGGAAATTATTCCGGATCCAGGAAGTTTTTTTGGAAAGTTTTTTTTCTGTTTTCCTTTAAAAACCATTTTCTCTGCAATAATTGGACTGATTAAGAGCAAATTTTTACCATAGGTCTGCAGAATATTTTAATGGTAGTTATGACGTCACAGGTTCTTCAAGATGATCTTCAATCCCTCTTCGATATCTCACCAAATGATGCGTTTGAGAAAATGACGAATGAAGAAGACAAAGCATTCCTTATCATGCAGCGTGAGGATCCCTCAAGTTCACGTATGGGATCTGTGGACAACACTCTGGCAGTGAAGGAAAACAGAAAGCGTATCAGGCTTGAGAATGAAGATAAAAGAAAGAAGAAACATGCTGCTGAGACTCTAACATTGAATGACATTGAACAATGAACAATTGAACATACATGTGCATTGTACATAATTATTTATTAGTTTACGAACAAACAATAACAATAATAAATAATTGGAGTACTTGAAAATAGATAATTATCTATGAATTGATGTATGATGCTAAAAATGATCTATCTTATTATTCATTAAAATTTGTCAACATTTTGAGCAACCTCTAAATATTGTCCATTCAAGCTCAAATTTTCACCACAAACTACTTTCTTCAATAGGAATATGAGCAGGCTTGTGGAGAAATGAAAACCCAATCTTCAAATTATTGGACCACCCTAATGCATATCCGAGAAATGGTTGGGGACGTGTTCAACATGGGGGTTTTTTACAACTAAAATAATCACCAGTTGGCTGTCTTTGATTGCATCGCAAAACAAAATGATATGCATATGTACACCATCACGTATTGCCTTTATGCAAAGTTTGAATAAAGCCGGTCCATACTGTACATTTCTGAGATATGGCTGCGGATTGACGGACGCACACATAGACGGACGGACGAGACCCAATCCATTGGGACATAGACCCAATCCACTAAGTCCAATGTGGGATAATAATAAATGGTGTGCTTGAAAAGAAAAAAAGATACTTATATTGCAACAATAAAGATCAATGATGCTTTAAGAGTTAAAGTGAAGATATGAATGCCATAATAGAGGATTTAAATGATTATTTATACTGGACAAAACTTAGCAAAAAGGAATTCCACCGATAGACCATTTGCTGACTTTTGGTTTGAAATCATATTTCCACTGATGGATTTGAATTTTTTTTTTTTACTCCAACTCATGAAATTTGAGATAAAAAAAACATTGTTGAGAGTTTTAGAAGTAAGATTGCAGCAAGTGATGAAATATGTAATGTCCTCTATAAAACTGCTTTACATGAAATTATTCATTCCCTAGTATTTATAATAAACGTATCCCTATGTAATGGTGCCGTACCTGAGAAAATGTTAATTGCTGAAGTTAAATCAATGTAAAAGAATGGTGACCCACAAAACATTTGCTATTATCGTCAAATCTCATTATAAACGACTTTTTCCAAAATACATGTAATTTTTATTTTTTTTATTTTTTTTACGTTAAAGGTTTCAGTCATTGATATCATCATAGGATCATAGGATAGTCATAGGATATCATCCTTATTGAGGCCAGGTCGTAAATGATACAAAAAAGAACTACACCATCTTTTGTCTTCCCCCATCCAAAACCTTGATCTCTTCTACCCTCGTTAATTCACCACAGATCCACTTTTTTTTTTGGAAATCCCGACTTTTCTTTCCTGGAAGTTCTAGCAGTGTCCATGAGTTTTATACCTCCCCCCCACCCCCCCAAGCCCTCTCCCTCCCACAGATCTTCCGTTGTCTCTGTTCTCTGCTGTTGTACTTGTGTGCTTCCCTCTCTCTCCCCATCTTGTCTCCCGCTCCCTTTATTGTATGTTTTGTGTCCGTTTTTTTTTGTGATTGATGTTAGCTCTGACATGAGCCTCGATATTTTATAAAAAAAATTTTTAAAATACAGAAGTGAAGAGAAGGAAAAATAATATACGTTTTTGAGAAAGTGGAAAACCTGCCTTTTGAAAACGGAGAAACAGACATGAGAAGTTAGGAAAGACATGAGAAGGTTAAAAAAAAAAGTCGAGCTTAATGGTGAAGGGAAACAAACAAACATCATAAAGGCCCACCCTTGAGTTGCCAACGGTCACACAATAATCATGTGACGTAGTGGCTTGCGGGTATTTTGTGGTCCAGATAATGGCGGATATAGACGAGCAGCCAGTTCTTGAGAGCAGAAATTGAAATAAAATTTCCAGAAAATGAAAAGAGAGCCAACATTACAGCGTATTTCAAGCGGGTCGAGCCCTCAGATTGGGAGATAGGTCAGATTGGGAGAGTTGACACGTCAGTTTGATTTAGTCTCGACTATGTTAAGTATGTAGAGCTAGAACCTCCCCAGATGTGAGAGTAGTTATCTATACAAAGAAGAATCAATCCTTTATATAATCAGAGCAACTGTTCAGATGAGAAGAATCTTTGACATCTGAATAGGATACCTAGTTTCTTTGAGGAAGAGGAGATGAAGCAGATGTAAAGAAATGTAGTGGAAGGTAATGTTCAGTCATCAACATATGAATGCATTTCGTTATTCGTAGAAGAAAGAAGATCATTGATAAAAAAGAAAGAAGAGAATAGGAGACAGGATACTGCATAACCCTGAGGGACACCACTCTTCGTAGGGAATGGGGAGAGTTTGAAACATCAATGGATTATGGAGAAAGAACGTTCAGAGAAAAGCTAGTTATGATAGAACAGAGTGAAAGAAGAAAGCCGAAAGAGGGAAGCTTGGATTTCAGACCTCTATGCCAAACTCTGTCGAAGGCTTTCGAGATATCAAGGTCTACAACAAAGGATTCCCCAAAGTCTCTCAGAGAAGAAGACCAGACATTCATAACATAAGAAAGGATATCACTGGTAGATCTTGCCTTGCAAAAGTCATGTTGATGGTCAGATAGAAGATTATGAGATTCAAGATGCTTGAGGATACGAGAATTGAGAAGACTTTGGAAATGGTAGAAGTCAGAACACTAGGACGGTAGTTAAAATGTTTTGAATGATCACCCTTCTTGGGAATAAGCTGTACTAATGCATGTTTCCAGGAAAGAGGGAAAGTTTTTGGTTTTTAAACAGAAGCAAAATAAACGAGTAAGCACAGGTGCAAGTTCTGAAGCAGACTAGTGGAATTAGGAATACTAGTGAGATACCCATGCTATGCATGGGTGGGAGGCCAGAAGCAAACAGGCAATGCAGACACGGCGAATGCTAAAGCATGAAACCAATAAATTCCACATTCCTGTAGCACCCTCAGTTGTACGTCAGACATGGACAGCATGTTCGTGAAGGACTTCCATGAAAAACGTACCCATTCGCAAACAAAAGGGTACGTTCACGTGTAGAAACATCGATCGTGGGTCCGTGGCGAATCTGCATATGGCGATCTACGAAATTCACGTTTAGAAAGTAGAAACCATCATGCATGTCATCAATCACTTGAACTCGATATCTCTTTTTTCCTTCCAAACAACATAACTCCAATCACAAATTAATCATAAAATAAACTATTAACAACATTGTTAATGTTTCCTTCATTGTAAAAACTACCAAGTCAACAGTTAAAAGGATTTTGAGCCGATAGGTGTTATGGCCTCGGCAAGATTGATGGAGACAGCGATCTGTTAGCGTATACACCGCCCAAATAGCTATGTGGAATTCTCTCATGTAGAGATTAAACTCACGTCGTTTGAACTTTGGCTGACATCTTTATTTACTTTTAATGATGTTTATATACGAATCAAAAAGAAGATAATTTGTTTTGGGTCATCCTTGCCGCATATCTCGTGGGATTGTGAGTTGGAGAGACGACCGTGATGGCGTGGAGGGGGTTTGGCATTCTCTCAAGCAGGGATTCAACCCATGTACTTATAAAAGGTCTTTGTCTGAGGTCACCGAGTCTGATCGGTGCAGCCGAGCACCGATGGGCGGGGCTTCAATTGGGAAGCCCAAATGAAAAGGCAAAATATCAGAAATTGAAGGCTTTTTTATTTTAAACGATTCATATAAACATCCGTTGAATCATATTACATGCAAATCATCAAAATCTAAACAGTACATGGCGCCCATTTTGAAAAAAGATTGAATTCTGCAAAACGGAAGCGGCCGCTGCACGTCTTTCTCAGTCGCACGTTTATGTGTAAAGAGTGCGCGCCGAATCTGTAACACGGAAGCGGCCGCTACACCTGTTTCTCAGTCGCTTTGCACACGCTGCCATGTTACTTCGGAGCCACACGTTTATATAGGAAGAGTTCGTCAGGAGTCGATCTACTCTATCCTGGTACGTAGAATAAACAGTATTTGTAGAATTTCAACAAAAGCCACATGACTGTTCATATCGGAAAATATTATTCCATCGTGTTTGGAAAAACTGGAAAATTGGAAAAACAATATAGTCTATTTTACTCCCGGGGTCCCAGGAATACCCACCCAAAATATCGTTGCGATCGGTTGAGCCATTTTTGCGGTACCTTCGAACGGACGGACGGACATTTGGTGAATTATAGTAAGATGAGGAGGAATGCCATCTAGTCTACATGGCTTGTTTGTGTCCAGAGAGAGAAGTAGTTTTTTAATTTGTGAAAATAGATTATAGAGAGAGGTATGGGTTGGTAAGGGATGCATCAGGTGATGTTGAAATGTTAGAATCATCCAATGTGGAATAAGAGGAGAAAAGACAACCGAAAAGAGTTGCTTTGTCAGTCGGAGAGACAGCGATAGTATCAGAATGGAAAAGCAAAGGAAAGGTAAAGTGACAGAAGTTGTTGGAGATACTTGTGGCTAAAGACCAGAAAGACCTATCAGTGAAAGAAGAGGAGGTATTGTCACACTTCCTTTGTATAAAGGAATGCTTCTCTTCATGAATAAGATATTTGCATTGATTTTGAGCGGAGATAAAGTCTGAATGTGAGTAATTACTGCACATCGGATTTTTATGTGAAAAAAGAGAAAATATTTTTTCACATAAAACGGCTTTTTTTGCGCGCAAAAAAATTATTTTGATATTTTCGGAGAAAAAATTTTTTTCGCCCTTTTTCGGGGAAAAAAAAATGCCCTTTTTGGTCGAAAATGTCTGGCAACGCTAAAAAAAATTAGGGAATTTTTCGAAATTTTTTACTGCGATCGAAATTTTTAACTGCGATCGATCTCAAAAACAAAACGTTGCGTCCATTTGCGTGCGTTGCGTCCCCAGCGTGTACAGCAGTGAGGCGGTGTACTACAGTGAGGGAGTGTACACCAAAGTGTGAACAAGTCTCCTATCAAGATGAGTGCTGCTCTTCGTGACAAGTGGCTGAAGGAATTCAACGCTGGCGGCGATGGGGCCACCTTCAAGTACGTGTCGAGTGACACGGCTTTCTGTCGAGCTTGTGAAAAGACTTTCCGGGCGAAGCAGAAGTCTGAGCTGGCCCAACATGTCCGAGGAGACCGCCACAAGAGCAACTTGGCCTTGAAGAAGAAGAGGACGGTCACGCAAGCCACCATGGAGGACTTTGGTGGCGGAAAGAGGCACAAGTGCGACCTCGTGGCTCAGGAGCTGTGCCAGGCCATGCTGGCCGCTGGCATCCCATGGTCGAAATTGGAAAACCCTGCCCTCCGGTCGTTCCTGGAGAAGCACATCACTCTCCAGATCCCCGATGAAAGCTGGATTCGAAAGCACTACCTCGACAAGTGCTACGACGAGGCCTTGGCGGGGATCCGTGCCGACCTCGGACAGCAGCCCATCTGGCTGTCCGTCGACGAGATGACCGATTCGGCAGGTCGATATGTGGCCAACATCATCGCGGGACGCTTGTCCAAGGAGGGGTACTTTCGTCCCCACCTCGTCCAGTGCATGTTTCTGGAGAAGACCAACTCCGGGGAGATCGTGCGCGCAGTCAATGACACGCTGCGCTATCTTTGGCCTGATTTCAAGCCGGAGTGCCTCAAGGTCCTCGTCAGCGACGCCGCGGCCTATATGATCAAGGCCGGCCATGCCCTGAAGGAACTCTTTCCGGACTTGCTGCATGTGACTTGCGTTGCCCACGCGCTCCACTGTGTCTGCGAGACAGTCCGAGAAATGTTCAAGGACGTCAACGACCTGATTGCCACGATGAAGAAGGTGTTCGTCAAAGCCCCGTCGCGTGTTGTCCTTTGGAAGGAGCAGCAGCCCAATCTTTCTCTCCCCCCGGAGCCCATTCTGACTCGGTGGGGGATGTGGATCGACGCCGCGGTGTTTTACGCCGAGCACTTCGAGGCCGTCAAGGACATTGTGGACCAGCTGAACGATGACGACGCGATGGCAATCCGGAGTGCCAAGGACCTGTTCGGAAAGGCGGACATCAAGCTCAGTTTGGTCTTCTTAAATGCCCACGTGTCGTTCATCCCAAAGATCCTTAAGCAGCTGGAGGAGGCCGGCATGGAGCTGGCCAAGGCCTTCCAGCTCCTTGATGCTTGATGGAGGAGCTCGAAAAGATCCGAGGCTGCCGTAAGGAGATCCTGCTCACCAAGTTCAAGGCGGTGCTGCAGCGCAATCCTGACATTGGTGTGCTGAGGACAGTGGCTTTGATCCTGGATGGAGATCAGCACGGATCTGAGGTTGGTGTGCCGGCTGGAGTCAAGCTTGCCGACATCCCCCTCTTGAGGTACTGCCCCATCGTCAGCGTCGACGTGGAAAGGTCCTTCTCCGTCTACAGAAACGTCCTCACCGACCGCCGACACCGCCTCACCAAGGAGAACATTACCAAGATAATGATTTCAAACACCTACTTTAACCGTTCCTAAAAGGGTCTTGTCAATTTCTTCTAGTCCTCTACTTATCAAACAATGCGGTTGCAATAAAGGTACCTGAATGTCATTTTTTACCTGTTTACTAGCCCAGAGTGCTTAATGTTGTGCAGGAAAAAGCTTACCATTTTTTGTTCTTTTTTTGACTGATTTCTGAAAAACTTGGTAATAATAAAAAATGAATAAAACGGGGGGAAAAAATATTTCGGGATTTTTTCACATAAAAAAAAAAAAATGCCGCTTTTCAAAACATAAAAGGCCTATTTTCTTAACATAAAAATCCATAGTCTAGCCTAATTACTGTAGGCATATTTGTCATGAAAAAAAAATTCGTGTATTTTTTTTGTTAAAAGCAAAAACTCACTTGATTTTGTAAGAAGGTATCATAAGCTTTAAAAAAATTTAGGGTGGCATTTTTTCTGAACATTCTAACGGCCTGAAATCCAAGATGGCCACCACCGTAGCAAAACGCTCTAAATTTGACGCTAAAATTAACTTAATGTGGTTTAAATATTTTTGTTTTCAGCATGAACTGCTTGGAACTTGTATATAGAGGTGACTATAATAACAATAACTTCCACCTGACTACTAATCTTTTTATTTTGCACAATTTCAGACAGAGGCTGCCTTTTTTATTTCAACATGGCGGCCGGAAAATTGACGTTCGAATCCAGTCACCGGCAGCAGTTTGTTCGCTTTATAGTGTTAAGGTTCCACTTGTCCATTTTATGGTGTACTAACATATTTTTTTCTTCTTTTGCAGGCTGCAAGTACCCACAGCAACCATCACCCAGGATAACATAGCTTAGAGACCTTAGATTAACCAAAATGGCAGAGTCTTCATCTAACAAGAAGTCAAAAACGGTGGATTTTGAACTATGCTTTATTTGCCAGTTGAGCAGCAAGCAAACAGATTATACAAACTATGTGCTTCGTCCTTCTTTGCCTTCAGTAGAGAAAGTAATTACAACAACTGATGTTCGATGTTCATATGGGGAAACAGAATTCTCTACATTAAAGAATCGCATAAAAGGTTTGTCAGCCCATGAACTGTTACAGAATGGTTTTTCATACCACAAGACATGTTATAAGGATCTCACACATAAAACATGCATTGAACGAGCCAAGACCCGATATGAGAAAGGACAAGCGACAGGCAGCGTCAGTTATATAAAACAGAAGACAAAAGGACGACCGAAAAAATCTGATGCTGCATCTACAAGTGCTTCCACATCACAGCGATCTACCAGAAGTCAGGCTTTCGACAAGGAGATGTGTGTCATTTGTCAGGAAGACAAAGCAGACAAATTGCACGACGTCTCAACTGAAAACATGGGAGCTCAGCTCAAAGCCATTGGTCAACAAACAGACAGAAAACTTTTGAAAGTTAGACTGAGCAATGTTGTAGGCTCATCTGATCTTCTTACAGCAGTTGCTGAGGACATGAAGTATCACCTTCTGTGCTTAGGCCATGCAAAACGAGACATAGAAAAAGCTAACAGACCTCCAAAACAGCATGTTCATTTTGCACAGTTAGTGTTTGACCTGGAGATGCTCGACATGGTGGAAACTGAAATCAATGACCCATCTAACAGTTCAGCTTTGAATATGAACGACATTGAACAATCATATGTTGGTTTGCTAGAAGCCAATGGGTTCCCTTTACCCGACAATCCACGATACAAACCATACTTAAAGCAACTGATTTTGGACAACATCGCTGATGTGCACTTCACCAGGCCTCCAGACAAAACCAAACCTGAGACAAGAATGGGAGACAAGGTGGTCAAAATCAAAGAAGAGCAAGGACTGTTGCAACGGTTCATTGTTATTTCAAGAAGTCGACCAGAGCTGAATCTCAAGGAATGCATCGGAACTTATGAGTTTGGTGTGGTGCCTCGATCACTATTTGCTTCAGATGGATCCCTCCTGCTGGCATACGATAAGGCATCAATACTTCATCATCTTGAGAAGCTGGACAGTAACACACAACATGTTCAAGCTGACAGAAATGAGGCAATCCAAGCAATCCAAGTACCCTTGCAGGTGGCAGACACAGCAGTGGAACATACAAATGTTCACCCAACAGATGAATCGTCAGCACACCGAGTGATCATTATTGATGGGATGGCTGTGGTAAATTCAGTTATCAAAACGGAACAAATGAAAACATGCCAAGACTTTGCAGATGCCTTTCTCCAGATAATCTGTAACATGGCAGCACAATATGATGAGGTCAGATTGGTGTTCGACCGGTACATCAAAACATCGCTCAAGGAACAGATGAGGACAAAGAGGACCAAGGGAAAGTCAACATATTACCACGTGAAGGACAACACTTTAATCCAACATATTTCCCTGAAGGACTTCTTATCAGATATCCGCGCCAAAGGACAACTGACCGAGTATTTGGCTGACAAAGTTGTATGTCACAGCAAGAGCTCCAACAACAGACTGAAACAACTTATGGTGACCTCAGGAACACAAACCAAGGGCAATGTTGATATCCCAGACTCGCTCCTCACTCACAGCCAAGAAGAGGCAGACACTTTGCTTGTACTGCATGCTCTAACTGTTCTCAATGAAGCAGAACTTGTTGTCAGTTCCCCAGACACAGACGTCTTTTTGTTGCTTGTCTACATGTATCCAAACTTACCAACGTCTACAACCTTCCTTACGGGAAAGGGCAGGCTAAAAAGGAACATTTCTGTGCGGAGCATATACAACAACTTAGGACCAAAGCGCGCTTCTGCACTGTTAGGTTTTCATGCTCTGACAGGTTCCGATATGTCTGGTAGATTTGCTGGCAGAACCAAAGACTCGTGCTTCAAGGCATTTATGTCTTGTGATGATGAGATCCTGGATGCACTAGCAATGCTCGGGAATGATGACATTGATCTGCCCGCTGATGTATGCTCTCAGTTGGAACGCTTTGTCTGTATTTTGTATCGATCCAAAATCTACACAAAAGTGAATGAGCTCCGTTGGTTCCTCTACTCAAATCGTGCAGCCGAAGGAGAAAACCTACCACCAACTTCTGGTTCATTGGACTTACACATTCGTCGGGCACATTACATATCCATGATTTGGAGAAAAGCTTGTGAAACTCACCCGTGCCTCCCAGCACCAGCTGCATTTGGTTGGACATTTGATGCAGTTTCAGTCACTTCTCTCCAGTTCGCTGTTTGAATCCACCAGCTCCTGAAGCAGTATTGCACCTCATAAAGTGCGGGTGCAAACGTGGATGCGAAGGAAGGTGCAGCTGTCGCAAGAACAATATCCCATGTACGGAAGTTTGTGGATGCTGGGTTTTCAGCTGCAACAACAAAACTGTCCAACCAGGGATAAATGAAGACTGTGAAGATTGAGGTGTTTCTTTCTATGACATTCACAAAATTATAATTCACTTGATATCCATTGTTAAAAATACTAAATGAAAGCCAGGCATTTAATCAGTATGACTTTTTGCATCTTCCTGTTTGAACGATTTAAGAGATTGAACAGTAAATCAAGTATTTCATCTTATTTAGATCTGTTTGTTGGCTTGTTAATTATGTATTCTTTGTGAAAAATACATGTCTTTAAATAGATACTTTGTTTGTAATTACATGCGAAGGGAGAAGGTATAGTTTACATTGCGGGTGCGTGGTGGCCATTTTGGAATTTGGCATGTAGATCATACATATAACATAAATTTAATGATTCCATTCGATTCCTGGTCTCAGAAAACATATATGTAGACACTTTATTTGTAATTGTATCACATGTACTCGCGAAGATATCGCATTATTAGTGTTCGGCGGCCATTTTGGACGCCATCTTGGATTTCATAGTCTTAGAATGTTCAGAAAAAATGCCACCCTAATTTTTTTTAAAGCTTATGATACCTTCTTACAAAATCAATTGAGTTTTTGCTTTTAACCAAAAAAATACACGAAATTCCAAATATGCCTATACTAAATAGGAAGAATACCTTTTCCAGGTAGGATATGCCACGTCCCTTGCATGAATGGCCACAGAGCATGAATGGTTGAACCAGGAATTAGAAGAAGAGATAGTCTTGGAAGATAAAGGGATATAGGCCTCCATTCCTGCAACAATAACTTCAGCCATAAGCTCTGCAGAGACAGAGGCACAGCCCGAGGAGATGCGGTAATCTTTTCGAAAAAAGTCAAAATAGAAATTCCGTAAGCCAGTCCAATCAGCCCTATTAAAGTGCTAATACTGGCGTTTAGAGAGCAGGCAGAGGAGAAGGAGAAGTGCTAAGTAAAAAGACCTTTACAAGAGTGTGAGCAGATGAACCAATCAGGGATGAAATTGTGCAGCAATTACGTAACAGACTGGAGGTGAAAAAGAGTGAAATTATATAGAAACTAACATTTTCAAAGCAATCGAATATTTTTTTTATATAATGCCACCTCACAAGAAAAACATAATGCCACTCATGCCTTATTCATATTCATAGACAAAGTGGCACAAGCAATTGATCAATTTGCAAACACAGTTGGTGTTTTGCTAGACTTTTCTAAGGCTTTTGATACAATTGAACATACCATTTTTTTTGCACAAAGTATGACATTATGGAACTAGAACGACACTTGGTGGTGTGCATACCTCTGCTAAGCTGAACAGGTTACATTTTGTATCCCACTGATAGGCCGGATCTGGATTCAGACCTGAACCAAAATCTAATCGGCTTGTTCTTGTCACCGAACCAACTCATCCACCAAGTTTAGTCATAACTCGTCCACAACTTTTTAAAATATCATGTTATACTGTATATCGCTTTTCGCATAAGAGGACTAGAGGAAGTAAAAGTCGTAACAAGGTTTCCGTAGGTGAACCTGCTGAACGATCATCATCAGGGAGAGCGAGCCTACACGGAGTGAGAGTGAGACAGAAAGTAAAAACAGCAATCCTTACACGGAGTGTATAAGATAGTTCCAGGCACCATTTTGACGCTCTCAAGTCCGAACGGTAGTAGCATCCTGAGTGGTTGTTAACACTAACCTACAATTTTAAAAACCGGTCCCACCAGATGGGTGTTTTTTTAGGACATACCATCTCCTTACTGGATGGCCGTTGGCTCCCGTAGGGAGCTCATCCGCGTCTGATACGCCCGAGCGGTTTGCGTGTCACATGACTCGTGCCGTTAATTATTAGGAACCCGATCGAGCGGTTTTATCTTTCGCAATGCGAGGCCAATGGTGAAAAGACGCAAACGGCCAAGTTGGAAGCAAACACAGGTTTATTCACAATTGTACAATAGTGGGAAAAAAGAGACACAGGAGAGAAGCTTAACCTTTCTTACTTACAACCCAGACAAGGGCCTTCTGACTCACGCGGGGAAAAGGGAGGAAGAAGAGGATGCGCTCAAAGCGCGGCCGCTTGGTGCAGCTCGCCCCGGACGGCTCGTTGGGCGTCCCCCCTTGGTGATGTTCGCAGCAGGGACGTGGGCTTCAGCCGTGCACGTACGGGAATCTCCGCAGCGTGTCCCGAAGTCGGCGAGGCAAAAGCGCAGTTGCAGGGCGTCCAGGCAGGAGAGATCGCCGAAATATAGGGCCACGAGAGAGATCGTCCTGCGAGAGCGTTTCCCGAGAGAGCGAGGGCAAATGAGAGACTAGAGCCAGGGAGAACGGGGCAGCCGAGAGCGGGGCAGAACGCAGAGAGACCTTGCTCGGGGGTCCGGGGCGGGTCTTATATCCCCCCGGAGCCCCAATAGAATGTTCCAAAGGCCTCCACTGGCCGCCGGGGGTCACGTGTCGTGATAGCCCCCCCCCCATCAGTTACTCCCCCCCCTTAGTCCTCATTGGCTGCCGTTGCTGGCCACTCCCCATTAGCTCCATTGGCTGTTTGCTACTTGCCAGCCACTCCCTCCGGCTCCTCCCTCAGGCCTCCTCGACTTGTTCTAGGCCCAGCACATGGCATTCCAGGCCCAATGAGGCCTACCCTTACTTATCTGCCTCAACGCATACTAACACTGGGAAGGAGACTACTTCAAATTAAATAAGAAATAACTGGCTAAAGCGAGGCTACATGTTGTGGTGCAACTAACTAAAAGGGGAGTTGCCTTTATTTCAAAAACCACAACAATATATATATATATATATATATATATATATATATATATATATATATATATATATATATATATATATATATATATATACATATATATATGTAGCCAGTGGAATGCTAAAGTGCGAGGCCAATGCACATCAACTCTTGTTGTGTCGTATCCTCAAGGGAGACCTCACGGCCAAGTGATAGAGTGGCCTTTTGGAGGATATAGCCAGGCACTGCAAAAGATTCAGATAACACCTCAGCGTGGAGATGAGTTTCACAATGAGTGAGCAGATCCAGAGAATTCAGTTTTAGGAAGAATTGGATGGCAGGGAAATTGCCAATAACCCCCTAATATTAGCATAGCAGATACTTAGGTACTCTTGGTGGTGGGACCCGAAATGCAGGTTGAGACCAAGTTTCATTAGATTGAATAGTCATAGTGTTACAATATATAGAGGAAGAAAGAAGAGGGGAAAAAAGGATAATTAGTTTACCAATCTACATGTCATGTACAAGGCCACAATTAGAGACATCAAGAGCCCAAATGAACCCCAACCCATAGCAGAGACACTCTAATGGCCTCGTGCAAGCAACCGGAAGTAGATGCAAGGGCCACAATCCATGCATGTCCACAGCAGTGCAGCTACCTCGGCATTTTACACCCACTGATACCTCGTACAGTCACGTGAAAAAGTAAGTGCACCCCATGTAAAGTTTTGACTTTTTCAACATATTTCAACATACAGCTATTTGATCTTTATTTCAACAATATTGACAGATAAAGGTGATATAAAATAACAAATATCATGAAACATTTACATTTTGTAGTCCATTGTATAATTTAAATAAACATAAATGCAAATTTCGCATGTGGAAAAAGTAAGTGCACCCTTGGCTCTAATAGGTGGTATTGCCCCCTTTGGCAGAAACAACCTCAAGTAGGCGTTTCTTATAACTGTCTACCAGTCTCTGACATCGACTGGGCGAAATTTTTGCCCACTCCTCAATGCAGAATTCTTTCAGCTGTGCGAAGTTTGAGGGGTTTCTTACATGCACAGCTCGTTTGAAATCCCCCCACAACATCTGGATGGGATTTAGATCTGGGCTTTGACTTGGCCATTCCAGAACCCTCCATTTCTTTCTTTTCAGCCATTCCTTGGTGGATTTACTGGTATGTTTAGGGTCATTGTGATGTTGCAAGGTCCACCTTCGGTTGAGCTTCAACTTTCCGAAAGATGGCCTCACATTATCCTCAAGCACCCTCTGGTAAAATGAAGAATTCATAGTGGATTCTATTATGGTGAGCTGCCCAGGCCCTGATTCAGCAAAGCTGCCCCAAACCATAATATTTCCACCACCATACTTTACAGTTGGTATCAGGTTCTTGTGTTCAAATGCTGTCTTTGGTTTTCGCCAAACATGTCTTCTGGTACTGTGGCCAAATAGCTCTACCTTTGACTCATCTGTCCAGAGCACATTGTTCCAGAAGTGCTGGTCTTTGCCTAGGTGTTCATTGGCAAACCTTAGTCTTGCCCTGATGTTCTTTCTGGAAAGCAATGGTTTCCTCCTGGCACACCTCCCATGTAGATCAAATTTGTGCAGCCTCTTTCTAATGGTAGACTCGTGCACTTTGACATCAACAGTGGCAAGAGCTACCTGTAGGTCCCGTGATGACATTCTGGGGTTCTTAGAGACTTCTTTCAGCATCTTGCGGTTTGCTCTCGGGCTGATCTTGCTGGGGCGGCCTGGCCTGAACAACTTGGCAGTTGTTTGGAATCTTCTCCACTTGTAGATGATCTTCCGGACAGTCGAATGATTGATTTCAAATTGTTTGGAGATCTTTTTAAATCCCTTTCCTGACTCGTGGGCATCTATAACCTTCTTTCTGAAGGCCTCAGAGAGCTCTTTTTATCTAGTCATGGTGCCGCCACGCACTTCAACAACAAAGAGCAAACAAAACTAAATGTCTGATGTTTAAATAAGACAGGTTCCTCCAAGATCCTCTCTAACGATGTTCTAATCATTTGCACCTGAGCTGGTGCACCTGATTCTAATTTTAGGTATTTGAAGTAGTGATAAATGTAAGGGTGTACTTACTTTTTCCACATGTGAAATTTGCATTTATGTTTATTTAAATTATACAATGGACTACAAAATGTAAATGTTTCATGATATTTGTTATATTGTATCACCTTTATCTATCAATATTGTTGAAATGAAGATCAAATAGCTGTATGTTGAAATATGTTGAAAAAGTCAAAACTTTACATGGGGTGTACTTACTTTTTCACGTGACTGTAGATCAGACTCTCAATGCATTACCATCGACTTTGGGATCCTGTACTATTGGGTGGCCATGATCTGCAGCATGTTTTTATCCTCTACCATTCAGAGTGATCAGGCTCAGGTTGTCAAACACAGGGCTCGATGTACATGAATGTAACGATAAACTAATGCTCCCTAAAAACAGAACAACCAGCCCTTTACACTGGCACAAGACAAATATAGAAAGTATTCCCCTTCCCAGTACAAAAGGGCTGGAGGGGTTACTAGTCTGCTTCAAGACAACAAATTGTGCCTTTACCACCATTTTTGGTAGACTGACGACCAAGGCTAACAAGCTCAACCCACCCAGGTATGAGATCAGAGTTGTCCTTCTCCTAAGCAGATTGCCGAACAAGGCTTATGAGTACCACTTACCCGAGTTTGAGATCAGAGTTGTCCCTCTCCTATGCAGACAGCCATTCAAGGCTAACGAGCTACACCTGCATGGAGCACCAGGTTTTAAGGTGATGGACACTCACATACACCCTCTGCCTTTAGTTAGGAACACAGTCGGCACGAGAAGCCAGGCAGTAGGATTTAGTTAGGAGAGGCTCTTTGAGGCGCTGTGCTATATTTGGGTAATTTCAGAGGAGATGGAGAAGCTCAATCAACCAACCCAATCTCAGCATATTCCCCAACCAATTATGACCCCAGATAATTTATTCATTGGTTATCTATATGTTATTTATTTATTTACTTACTTACACACTTACTTATGTAATTCATATTTATTTATTTACATTTTTTTCTATCTATTTATTTAATTATTTTATACTCCATTAATACAATTTGATTTACTTTTATTTAATTGAAAAAATATTTATTCATGATTGATTGATTTATTTACTTGCTAATTTTTTTACTGAAGGGTATTAGCGCCTAGGCGGTATCAACGGGCAAAGAAGACCCATACAATGGTATGAAGGAACGAGTTGCAATGATACAACAGTTCACCGCATTTCTCCAAGGCAAACTGTCTTGTTCAAGGCACGGATGCGAGTGTGTGTGTGCAGTCCGACCAGCATCCAGAGATGATCAAAGCTTTTTGGTACTGTGTACAAAATCGTTCCTATGATGCATGGTACAAAATCCATGGCGGTCTTCGGGTGCCGCACCGAGAGAGTGTACGCGTGGGCCTTGGCTGGCACCTGAACCAGGACGCTCCCGACAGGGATGTCTTCAATGTGATCAGGCCTCGATGCATGTGTTTGCATTGTCACCCCAAATTAAGGTGTCAGGATGGCGTGTAGGTGAAGCGATTCAGAGAAGCGCGGGTAAACGGTGGTAGTAACTACCACTAACCACTCCCTTAAATGAGATCGTATTGAGTCACGGTCGAAAGACATTGGTTGATTTATTGGACTCGATTGATGAAGAATTGGCATGAAAAATATAGTTATTTATGCAAATCCATTTCTCAACGTACTGTTGTTGTAACTAAATCAAAATATTTGTTATATTACATTCAATTGTTATATTACATTCCACCTTGATATTGTCTCGGCTGAATTACGACAGTTATTTGTGGCAACTCCATAAAATTGCAGCTGGACAAAATATTGGTGTTACAAAAACGAGTTATGATAATTACGAGTATTATGTGCATTGAAGGTTCACAAGCACATTCAAATATTGTTTTTAAAATTATAATAATTAAGATTCTGAAAATATACAGACCTACATTTAGGGTTACTAATGTTCTGGCTGAATCAAAATGAGACACCCCAAAACCTGCTCAATTTTTTGTATAAAATGAAGTTGTTTGAGGTAATGGCTTGAGTGCTTGGCTAGGCAGTTGATGCCATGCCCTCTGCTTGTTAGGGCAAGGATTTAGAATTTTCCCATGGTGCTGGTGATGGCTTGCCTACTCTTCACGGTGAACACCATGGGATATTTAACATCCACCAACTAATGTCGTAAAATAACGTCCATACGATTTACAATAACGATTTAACATCATCGGACAGCACACACTATGATGAATTACCATGCCTGTGAAATACCAGTTTGACAGTTTGTAATTGGGACTGGATTTGAACTCAGGCTATGTGGGATTTGTCCTGTATCAAAAATAAGACAACTTTCACTTTGTTGACAAATAACCATTTATTAATTACATACGTACGGAGAGAAATGTTTGATACCAGGCAAGTATATTTCTGAATCCCACTCACAACTGTATCCAATATATATAGCCAAATTGTTTTACTACAAAGGAAGGCAGAAGGCGAGCTGGAGCATGAGATAAGAACAAAAGCTGATGTAACGAACCCTTGGCTTCACATTTTTGCACAAGGTCAAACCACAGATAAAACATATTTTGGCCAGCTCAGCACAAGCAGGCATATTACTTTTGGCCTTACTCCACCAAATCACATAATGCATTCACCCACCATGCTCCTGGCCATGGCTGTCTCTGATTGGTCCAGAGATGACAATTATTCATTTTAACTCCGATAGCTACACTGCTTATAGAGGTGAGTGTGCGTACCTCTCGTCTAGGCCATCCCATCAGCCCACTTTAACATGAAGCCATTTATAATCACCCAACAAGACAAGCTAATATGTACCATTTACAACAAACACGAACTTCCTTTGCAAACAAAACTATTATTTACACTGGACCAAAGTTATGGAATTTGCTTAAATTGGTCCTGAGGCATACTATCAGTGTTAATCGCTTTAAACCCAGTCTCAAAAGTTTATTATTAGAGAAGTGTATAACAAATTGATCTAATAATCACTGGTAATAAATGAGCAATGCGTTAAGTGGGCAATGCGTTTTTTTAATGTTGTGTTAACATCATAATTGTTATGTTAATGCAAAGTATTGCATACCAGGTTATTTCACCTCCTGCACCCCAACCCCATTTGCATTACTTTGTATTTGTTTTGCTTCTAATTGTCCACCTCATTATTTTCATTATATGTATCTTATTTCACAATGTTTCTTTATTTCTGTCTCTGGATTTTTAATCACAATCCATTATCATGGGGCCTTGAAATATTACAAGCCATGCTTTTCTTCATGTTTCTCCATTGTTCTCATAATATGATTTATGTTTCTTGTATTTGATTAATTCAAGAATGGAAATAAACTGACCTGAATGGAACAGCATATTTGTTTTCATCTGCTTACTCTCTTGACTTTGGGTAAACAGCTGAGTGTTTATGTTCCAACTCAAACAAAATGCGCAAATTATGAATTGTGCCAATTAAATTATCTTTAACGTTCATTGGAGACAAATTGCTTCCCATCTCCAGGGATGTAACAGGGGACACAGGGCAGGGATGTAAGAAAACTTTCTTATCCTAACAGGATAGCTCAGAGGAAGAGAACTCACATTTTTCACTTTCCTTTTTTCATTCACTTTCTTGTTTTTCTTCTTTTTTTCCACTCACTTTCCTTTGAAAGACACCAATCCTTGGATATTTTCAAAACGAATGCAATGGCCATTTATGGTATTCAGATAAAAAAAAATTATCATCAATGTGTCTTGCCATATGGTAATCGCAGTAAAACATCTGTCATTGACAAGAAGATGTCCATGTCACCATGGTGATGTCAAACTTTATTCCTTTAAGTATCTCTGCAATAACGAAAGACATTCTAGTGTAGCAGCATAGCAAACCTGTTGTGCATTTTGTGATACAAGCACCAAATTTGGCACAAATGTACATTAATATGTTGCGAACATTTTCAGATATTGGGCCACTTGAAATTCCGTAATTTTTTTTTTCAATTTTTTTCAAATTTCGTAATTTCAAATTTTTCGGGTGACACCGTCACAATTTCGGTCTTCGAGGCCAGCCGATATAGTGGGGCGGCTTAGCCCAAATATTCAAAAGAATTGTGCATTTTGTGATACAAGCACCAAATTTGGCACAAATGTACATTAATATGTTGCGAACATTGTGTGGTCAGCAATGAAGACGAGAGTCTGAATTACATGTATGCAAAAGACCTTGTGAACCAGTGAAGCAAATACACGGGTAAGCATGAATTAAATCTAGGGCATGATATAATTTCCATGATGTTTACCTCTACACTCAATGGTGGAAGGAGGTAATGTTTTGATCCCAGCTTGTCTGTATGTCTGTTTGTCTGTTAGTCCACAAAATTCCAGACAAAGCTTGTAGTAGTGGTAGTTGTAGTGGTAGTGGTGATAACAGAAATTGTTATATAGAACTGAACTTATATTATTATTATATGCAGAAAATAACTTCATTTCTATATGCCCTGCAGTGGACAGGTTAATTGGTTTATGCACTGAAGGGGTCACCCTGGTGTGCACTGCTGTGTTCTGCCTCACTGAGTTGTTCAGGTATGATGTACTCAGCACAAGCTTCCGGTCGGCCCGGAGGTGGGGGTGCGGGGCCTGTCACGGAACGTCAAAACAAACGGCCTGCCGGGGCCGCCCAAAAGTCGGGCGTGAGGGGCGCGTCCACTAATGGAACGCCTCTCGCTTCCCAGATCGAGGGCCACGTGGTCAGGAGAACCTCGTCCCTTCTGGTCACACTTTGCCTATCGGCCGGCCTCGAAGACCGAAATTGTGACGGTGTCACCCGAAAAATGTGAAATTACGAAATTTGAAAAAATTTGAAAAAAAAAATTACGGAATTTCAAGTGGCCCAATATCTGAAAATGTTCGCAACATATTAATGTACATTTGTGCCAAATTTGGTGCTTGTATCACAAAATGCACAATTCTTTTGAATATTTGGGCTAAGCCGCCCCACTATTCAGTTTGAGACATTCTGGAAATTCTACAATAATTATGGACATGGCATGACACATGACGTAAATTATTTAGGCAGGTAAGTGCTGAATAATATGTCCAAATTTGCAGATGGCATGAATTTATAAGGTAAGTTGAACAGCACAGGGCAGAGTGACCTGATGTAAAGTTACTTCTATGCCCTAGGGCCTCGACTCCTAGAGGGATGGGCCAGGGGATAACAAATTAATTTAATGTTGATAAATGTAGGCAGTTTTGGGAAGCAGAAAAATAAACTCAATTTGAATTATTGTTCAATGGAGTACTTTGGAGTATAATACACAATACATGAAAAAAATTCAAAATAGGAAACATCAAACGTCAAAAACTTTCTGCTTGTTTTATGGTGGGGAATTCTTTACCCTCCCCCCCCAACCCCCACCGCCACCCGCCACCACACCCACCTTTCCTACCTCCAATCCCGTTCCATTATGGTAAAGGCACAACATGTTCCTAAGCCTACATGGCACCAAGCTGCAGACAGAAAAACACAACAGAAACATGATGGCTAAAAAATATTTTTGGAGTTCAGAAACAATGATGGCAATAACTGCAATAACTCCTCCTCCTCCTCCTCCGACAGCTTTCTGAGTATGTTGGGTAGAAATCCAACATAAACGTGAGTAGGTGATAAATGTTGCTTCTGGGACACCTCCGTTTAACATGGGAAATCCCTATCTAATGTCATTTACCCCCTTGTCTTTTTCAAAAATCATAAACACCTCTATTTCTCCCTCTATGAACCTATAATCCTTCTCACCTTATGAACCTATAATCCTTCTCGCCTTATGAACCTATAATCCTTCTCACCTTATGAACCTATGATTTTCTTCCTTTATGAACCTATAATCCTTCTAGCCTTATGAACCTATGATCCTTCTCACTTACATGTAATTTTTACCCTATTCCCCCCACTACCCCCTTAATGTAGTTCCTTAGACCACTCTACTACTGAGCCTATAAATATATTATCTCTTTCTAACTTTTTAAAGAGTTCCATTCTCCTATAGAACTCATCCCCATCAAGTATATTTATAAAGTATACAGGTTCCTTAACCTTTTGTTGTGAAAGTATAAAGTGGTATGTTTCACGGAGGGTTCTTGTTTGACCTCCTCGTCTCCCACATACCATTTTAAAATTATAATATTTATTATCCGATTGATAACCATTAAAGTTCTCACTCCACTCTAATATATTTTTCTTCCCGCCCTCCATTACCCCACTTAACAAATGAATATGTTTATCCGTCTTGAGAACCTTCTGACCAGTGATTCTCTCAACCTCTTGAATCTGAAATTTTTCACATTCGTTATGTTTTCCATTTATATACCAAGGTTGATTACACCTCCACTCTTTAGTCTGGTTGATACTTGGTTCTATCATTTATATAATAGTAAAAAAGGTGGCGGTAGCCCGTTAAAATCCCTAACCCCCCTTTTTAACTTATCACTTATATATATATCTTATCACTTATATATATCTTATCACTTATATATCTTATCACTTATATATCTTATCACTTATATATCTTATCACTTATATACTTATATAACCATAAGGGAGACTATCAATTCCATTTTCTAAAATAAACCTCTTATCATCAAAAGCCCCCAATGCTTTCTTATTCACCTCTTCTGAATATAATTGATGTTTATAACTTCTTATTCCATTAATCTTTCTAAATCTTCTTTCTTTGTTGTTAAACAGTTATAATAATCCTTAAAGTTTATTGTTTCTTTAATGACATTTTTCTTTACACCTTTTAACTTCTTATCAGTCTTTTCAACGTTATTCACAATGTATTTATAAGCATAAGCCTTCGACCTCAATCCCACAAATTCACTCATAACATTTCCTCCCAATTCATCCTTGAACTTTCCAATCACCTTTTTATTTTTAGAAGAGAACAACTCACTCTCTGGACTGTAATTACTTGTATCATAGATATTAATGTCCTTTTTCATGTCTGAATAAACATCATCAGTATTAATTTTCAAAATAAAACTATCAGTATCCATATACAACAATGACACATTATCCTTATACTTTGATTTTAGATTAATATAAAAGTAATCATACATTAATGACTTTGACAAGTCAAGAATTGATGTTCCAATGTAAATAGGTTTGTCCATTTCAATACTCTCTTTAACCAAATGGATCGCACAAAAATTCTCAGTAAAGACCTCAGCTCTAGTAAAACTCGGTCTATTAATTAATTTTGATGCTTGTTCCCAAGATGTTGCTAGTCTGATATTTTGTCTTTTCCTCACATTCTCCATGGTCTTACCAAAGACCGCATTATTCATCAATTTATAAAAGTCTTTCTCAAAATTTGTTTTTGACTCTGTTCTTCTTTGTGTATTAAAATCAATGTACCCCTTTAACCAATGACTTTGATTGAACTTTAGAACCCTGTGGATCTTCTCTACTCTTAGACCTTTTGATAAATATTGTCGCAAATTTCTTTGGTGTAGTACATAATTTTTCTTGTTATATAATGTAGTAAGTAATTTTTCTGTTGATTCACCTATATCAAACGATCGTTGATAATCACTCAACCATTCTTTCTTTGGACTTTCTTTCTCACAAGCAAATGGAAGATCTTTATGTTTGATATGAAGTTCTTCAGGATATTTTAAATCGACCTCAAAATAATAACCAACCTTTGAATCATCCAATTCTTTTTGTGTAGAGATACATACATCTTGTAAAACTTTTGTGTAGTCTTTTTCCTTTACCCATCTTAGTTTCCCATAAGGAAGAGCTTGAGACATTGCCCAGCCATACAAGTTGTTTGCGTCATAGTACATCAAGTAAGAACTCTCTTTCGTTGAATCATAATTTGGAAGATATTTGTTATTTGCTTTTGCGTATCTGCTCGAGCATACTTGTGAAATTCCACCTCTTTTTGCCTTTTCAATCATCAAAAGCATATCGACATCGGTTATCAAATCCAAAGCTTGTTTTGTCATTTTCAACATCGCGCTCCAAGCCAATCCAGGTGCTGTGTAGTAGTGAGCAGGATCCAATCCATATCCAGTGCGACAAACAGATCTAAAGGCTTCAAATACATCGGCCAATAAAAGCACATCAGTTTTGAGATACAAATCGTGATACTCGCCAAGATTCTTGATGTTATATTTTTCCCAAACATTTTGTGCATGTACATAATCTTTATCAGATATATGACTGTTGTTTAATTTGTTATCGAAATTTTCTTTTAAAGGAAGTTGTGTTTCATTGAATCTCTCAAATGAGTCCATATAGTCATAGAGGTAAATTCCCTTTTGTGTTAGAAAATCTTTATCTGAAAAATACTCTGAAAGACATGGAAACTCTTTAAGATTTTGAACCAAGTTAGCCAATGGACTTGCCATGAATTTAAATGTATCAAGAAATCTGATATGAGTAATAGGAGATGTGTGAATTGTTTTTGTGAATGAAATGTATTTCTGATCCGTGTTAGGAATTGCTGAAATGTGTCCAGATGTCTTTGAAAGTTCATTAATAAATAGATGCGTATCATAATGAGCGTTGTTATGAAGAAAGACAGGAATGAAAGAGGGGAGTTGATAATTAATATTACAACTTTGATGAGCTGGACCTCTATATTTACCAGTGAGATGACAATGATCTCTAACCTTTAGACCTTCACCAATTTTTTCCTCACAAATATGACAAACATTGTTTTTTCTAAATTCCCTTTTCTGTTCACTCGTCAAGGACATTGGTTTATTAGTTTCTCTCATTATCTTGGTTAATCGGACACAGTCTCTTTCTAGTCGTTTCACAAACTCCTCTGGGGATTTGAGCCTCTATACTCCTCTAACTTGTTATATTTATCACCAACGGATGATTTGATATAATAACAAAAACCGCAAGGAGTATGTTTTTGATATTTATTTGTGTATGATTCTTTTGGATCTGGAGAAGCAGTATCTATTTTTTCTAGAATACTTTCAAAATCAGCATATATAAGAAATGGATGTTTGATCTTTTTCTTTTCATCTTTGAATGTGATATTTGAGCCTTCTTTAGGCATATTGATTACCGTTGATTTATGTTCACCACAATAATTTGAATGTTTATCTAATCTTTCTTGTGTATGGAAGAAGTTAAGACAACGCAAACAAATATATATTTTATTTGTTCTTTTACATACTTGTGGTTTTATTAATTTAGCAATATCTTTAATGTATGTATAATGTGAATTTTCCGCTGAATTAAAATATAGAAGATTAATATGAGTTTGTTTACAATTGTCAGAAAGCTTTAAAACCTGAATGCTGTTTGTTTCTGTGAGACCATAAACATTAACTGATAAATTATTTATCTTTTCAAATTTAGGAATATAATTTAAAGCCATAGGAAACTTTAGATCTTTCGTATTTAATGTATTCTCATATTTTTTATAATGAGATACTCTTTCATCATGAAAATGTGGAGGATGTAAGTGTGCTAGAATAGACCAGAGAAAACATTTATTGTCTTTATTTTTGATATTGATAACTGCTTTTCTATTTTTGATAACACTGGGTAAATCAATGTCGGAAGAAGCTTTTAGAGGATCTGATTTAAGAATATGAATGTCTATGTAAATAATTTTTCCAATATTGAATCCACTTCCTACGATTGAATTATCCACATCTTGCTCTTGTTTAATAAGTTCATCATAGACTCCTGATGTTTTAAAATCTTGATATGAAGATATAAAGTGTGGCTCAGTTCTCATGTATGGTGTATCTATAACTCCTTCGTCCTTTGTCATTTCTAATTTTACTCCCATATAAAATTTAAGTGGTTTCATTTCTTTTAGTGTTTTTTCAATCAACGTTTGAACAGCAGGTTTAACTATTTCTACAGCATCAACTATAGACTCTGGTTCAGGAGGTTTGAAGTTAAAGACTCTTATTTTAATATGTCCTTTGAATGCGCCATCAGAGTTTTTAGTTGTGATAAAATTTGATAAATGTAGAATTGTTTTAAGATGTATTTCGAAGCCTTTCTTGAGGATATTTTTATTACATGCAGAACAGTGTTTTGTTTCCTTCTGAATAGGAGATAGTAGGTGAAGTAGATTAAATGTGTGTTTGTTAGTTTTAAGGTGTCTTTTGTATTGTTTATATTCTTGTTCACAAACGTCGCAATACGTTGCTCTGATCATATTTATTTATATAGTAAAATTATACTTAAAACAAAGTGCCTTTTTTAGAGGCTTTTTAAAAGATGAAACTGTGCTTAAAGTAAAACACCTTTGAGCTTTTCAACTCGTTTTATGTATATAACTTTACTTAAAGTAAAACACCTTTGAGCTTTTCAACTCGTTTTATGTATATAACTTTACTTAAAGTAAAACACCTTTGAGCTTTTCAACTCGTTTTATGTATATAACTTTACTTAAAGTAAAACACCTTTGAGCTTTTCAACTCGTTTTATGTATATAACTTTACTTAAAGTAAAACACCTTTGAGCTTTTCAACACGTTTTATGTATATAACTTTACTTAAAGTAAAGCGTCTATGTATTAGCCAGAAAGTTTAGATACTCTAGTTCATCAATTTCAATTTCACTATCTGAGTCATCAATAAAGCTACTCTCATAACTATCATTTGAACACAAACTATTAGTATCATAACTATCTTCAGATCCTAGACTCTCAGTATAATAACTCTCAGAGTATTGACTGTTAATATCACTCATTTACATACCATTAAACTTCCATCAATATCTATATATTTTCTTTCATTAGAACTAATAACCACAATATTTTTTACATTAAATGTTATTTTCAAATAATCTCTAATAATCAGAGTACGGAATGATAGTTCACCACTAATATTCATATTATTAATTTCACCCACATCTTTGGGTCTATTAAAGAATATACAAATGTTTCCTCTAGAATCGTTGATGGTCTTATCATTCATTTTCAAAGCTTCTTTATCAATGACCTTTTCAAGCTTTGAGTAAATTGTTAGTAGTAGTGGAGAAACTTTTGTCAAATTTACTTTAATAGAGTTATTAATTAACATAGCTTGTCCCGTAAATTTAATAAAAGGACACATGTTATTCTCCATTATGGGTTTAATCCAAAAATTTCCATATTTATCTTTGTTCAATTTAACATCTTTGACATATTTTTCTATATCTTCCACCGAAGTAGAGATTGATTGAAATTTGTCTTTTGTGTTTTACTTTAAGCACAGTTTCATCTTTTAAAAAGCCTCTAAAAAAGGCACTTTGTTTTAAGTATAATTTTACTTTATAAATATGATAAATTCTGAAGGATATTTAGAATTTCCAGACTCTCCATATGATAAATTAGAAATCTGCCACCATTGTGGTAGAATAGGGCTTAATAATGAGGGTTCATATAAACAATGTATTTTCTGTGATTTAATTTTAATTAATGATAATAAAAAATATAGAAAAATATATAACTCTTTTAAATTAGAACCAAAAATGAATTACTTTACAAGATTAATAAGAGAGATGAATGTTAAGTATTATGGTGAAAATACACCATTTCTTACAAGGGAAGAGACTATTTGTATTGAGGAAATGTATAAGGGTTTAATGATATTTATTATTCAAAAGAATTTTAATGGAAATGTTAATACAAGATACTATATAAACAAAATAATGGATTATTTTGAAATTAAACCTGAACTCAGGATAAAATATAGAGTTTCTCAAAAAACTCAAAAAAAGTTAGATGACTTGTTTTCCAAATATATAAATGAATGATTTTTTACCCGTTTGGGAAAATAAGATAAAATTTAATAACCATAAAAATCTTCCAAATTCATTGAGATGTCTAATAGTTGGTTCAAGCGGATGTGGAAAAACCTGTTTACTTTTAAAGATGCTCCTTAGTCCTAATTTTTTAGATTATGATAATTTAATAATTTTTACAAAGTCAAGTTTTCAACCCGAGTATCAACTACTCTCACAGGGTTTTAATGCGGGTCTTAAAAAGGAAGACATTATCGGTTTATTTAAACTTCAAAACAAACTAAATGATTATAATATTGATGATATAATACAATTATTTTGTGATACACAGAAATCAAAATCAAAACCAAAACCCATAACTTGTATTCTCAGTGATAATACGGATGATATACCTTCACCTCAAGATTTAGATAAATCAAAAAAGAACCTCGTTATCTTTGATGATTGTGTCAATGAGAGAAACCAAACAGTAATGAATAGCTACTATACAAGAGGGAGACATTCTTCTTGTAATTGTATTTATCTTAGTCAGTCATATTTTCAACTCCCTCGGCGCTCAATAAGAAACAATGCTAATACTTTTATTTTATTTAAGTTTAATTCAATAGATACAAATAATTTTTGGAGAGATAATTGTTCTACATTATGTAGTAAGAAGGAATTTGAAAATAATATGAAACACACGATTGGAAAATATAAATATATTGTTGTGAAACAAGATGAGATACTAAATGATATTTTTCAATAAATAAATACAGAAAATGAATACCGAAGAAAGAGTAAGAAAGTTTAAAGAACATCAAGAGTTGGTTTCAAAAGTTGTAAAGCAACAGGAAGACATAAAGAAGAAAAGGAGACAGAAACTAACTGGTGAAGAAGCCTTTGAAAGAAAACAAGAGAAATTTTTGAAACCACTTTTAAAAACTCAACAAACGATTTCACCTACAGTTCCCACGGTAGAATTTACTCCGAAAAAATTTCAAATGCTCAAAGATTTTAGTCAAATGACAGAGCAAGAACTTGGAGAATTAGAATATGATGATGAAGGATTATTTCGGCATCTTGAGAAGGTAAATAAACTTTCCAATTATATTGTAGAAGCTCTTCAAAACAATGAATATTTGAAGGGTTCAAAAACCAGAGCAGGTCTCATTCCAACAGAAGAACCAGCACAGTTCCATCTTGTGAAAGAAAAGTTATTGATATTTAATGATAAATTGGTGTTCTTAAGTTCTGACCAACCAAATGTTGAATTAACCCCAAGATTAATGTTTCTTCTAACAAAAGATGGACATGCTAATTCACCTTATTTTGATGAACCGCTTGAAATGGAAAGAGAGGAAGATAGAGAGTATATTGAGTTGCTAAACGCACTTGATTATGGAGTTTCTGTTGCTGGTAAAAGTAAGAAGAATGAGAAGGAGAAACATATTATTGATGCTTTAAGTAAGCTTGGTTCAGGTGTTAGTTTTCTTCCAAATGACCCATCACAATTAGTTAATAGGTTATTATTGTTGTTAGGTAGTAAGAAGGCTGGAAACAACAATTGTTTTAATGAAGCATCCGCCATTTTAGATCAGTTGATGAATATGAAAATAATTAATAAATGTCAATACAAAGATATTTTATAAGATATTAAATAAGATGAGAAGCACAATTCTTAGTTTTAATTTCACAACGAGTGATTACACAGCTTCATTCCCTTACCCACTACAACTTGACCCCACAAAAGAATATGAGGCTTCTTTGTTGTCAATGGAGACTTACAATACCCTTTTTAATATCACAGAGAAAAACAACAAGTTTAGTTATAATCCAGGAAGTGGATATAAAACTATAACCGTTTCACCCGGTGCTTACGAGATTTCTCAAATATCTTCAGAAGTCTCTCGCCTTATGAAAGAAAAAGGTGATGACCCAAAAAATATTGTAATAGATATTCAAAAACACACTTCAAAATCAACTATTAAACTTAAAAATAATTATAAAGTTGATTTCACGATTGAAAATTCGTTCAGAGAGCTATTGGGTTTCTCTTCTAAAAAGATTGAAACTAACGGGACGTCTTACAGTGATAATGTCATTCAAATATCCTCCGGTATAAATTCAGTATTAATTCATTGTGATTTGATTGATGGTGCTTATAACGATGGAATAAGAACAAATACAATATTTTCATTCAGTGCATACTCAACCCCGATTGGTTATAAATTTAATATGGAACCAAAAAATCTTGTCTATTTACCTGTGTCAGGAAAAACCATATACAGAGTAAATTTTAGGATAACCGACCAAGATAATCGTATGATATCCTTTAATGATGAAATTATATCCATCAGAATTCACCTACGTGAAGTTTTTCAATAAATAAATAATGGTTATTGTGAGAAAACACGAGTTGGGAAAATATAAAATAATTACAGGAGATGGGATGTTCCTTTCACCATACTATAAGGGTGAAGGTATGTTTCTTGGTAGAGGATACTATAAACCAAAGAGACAACGGGGTGTGGGACATCAATTTAGAAATAAAGGAGATGGGATAATTGATACTCTAATGGGTATTGGTTCAACCATCCTTAAACATAAAGACCTAATTGGTTCAACTGCTTCAGCCGTGGGCTCAGTTGCGGGTGCTATAAAGAGTATAAAAGATGCTCAAAAGGAGTCTCATAAATTACAAGCAATCAAAGAAATTAAAAAAGGTAAAACTCAACTATCTTCACAAGAACGACAAAAAATCATTAAAATACTTGGGTCAGGGTTTCAACGATTTTAATGCTATATAAATACAAGTATGGAAGCGATTGATAGTATCTATGATTTGGATGATACGATTATCATTTCAAACTCTACTAAAAAGGAAGACTATTTTAAGGTAAATGCTATAACAGGAACAGACTGGAATTCAAACAGAACAAAAAGTTTTGAAATAAATAATCAACAAACTTACTTGAATATAGCTGATAGTTTCTTGCTGTGTAAATTTAAATTCACTAAGGCTGTGAATAATACTAATGCTACACTCGTAAATGATTTCTTCTGGAAAATGTTTGATAGTGTCCGCCTGTATATTGGAACACAAGAGGTTGAAGCGGTTGATTATGTCTCTGCTATATCTGAAATGATGAAATTTACACTATATTCGTTTAGTGATAGAATGGGTAAGGGAGCTGTTGAAGGTTTTATTCCTGATATGTCAACGGGAACAAATGCTGACCCTGGTTATAGTCAAAGGAAGTCAATGTATAATGATGATACAAAAGCAGAGAATAGTTTTACCGTAGCAGTACCTCTGAAAGGTATATTTGGATTTTGTGATTATGATAAAGTTTTGTATGGTCTTAAAATTAGATTTCAACTACAAAGGAATGATAATGTAAATAGATTGCTTTTTGGGGCTGAAAATGCTTTTGGCGACAATAATAAATTTGTTATTAATGATTTGTGTTGGTATATTAGTGAATATACTCCTAATCTTAAAACGGAAGAGATGTTAAATAGAAGACTTAACTCAAAGAAACCGCTAAATGTATCATACCTTAAAAGAAGATGTCAACACGTTAAACTGGAACACACTACCTACACTTGGAATTTGGGTGTTCTTGAAGGAAAGCCACGATACCTATGGCTCATTTTTAAGAAACCAGATGGAGAGGAGGGTACTGATAAGAATAATGTGCTGAGTGATAATGCTAAGGTGAAACAACTTCGGGTTTCTCTTGATGGAACATTTTATCCGCGAGATAGATTGGAAATTGATTGGGAAAAAAATGATTATGCGGAAGCCTACAAGTCTTACCAAAAGGTGTGTGAAAGCAACGGTAATAATGAACCTATTTTGGATATGGTTGCGTTTCAAAAACTTTATACCATCTACGCAATTGACCTGAGTTCTCAAAAGGAAACTATAAAGTCTAATAGAGTGGATACTTCTCTATACATTGAAAGAGGAGAGAATGAAGAAGTTGATGCTTATTGTTTGCTTTTGGAGGAAACAGAATTACAGATTAATACAGATAATGGTGTTATGATTAATATCACATAGGTTTTTTCTCATAAATAAATGAGTAGGAAAGAACTGGTATATGTTAATCAAATCAATCTTAATAAATTAACATCTTGTATTCAAAATCAAAAGCCTTGTATTATTAACGTTAATACAATTCAAAGAAAAGGAGCAGTAAGAATTGATGTTTTACTCACAAGAGAGCAGGTAAAAACACTAAATGATGCTGGTTCACTTAAAATTAAAATGACAAAACCTATGTTAAAGAAATATTCAATACAAGAGGGAGGATTTCTCCCGTTTCTAATTCCTTTATTTGCTGGTTTAAGTGCGGCGGGAGCATTGACTGGTGGTATTTCAGCAGCGGTAAAAACTGCTAACGAAAGGAAGGCACAACTAAAAGCTCAAAAAGAATTGGAAAAACATAACAAGGTTTTTTTTTTTTTTTTTTTTTTTTTTGTATACAAGATCGAGGCTCGTGAAAGAGCGAACATTAATCACACAAAAAGACAAACCGACACATAAAACATATAACATCGGGAGCGGTAGACAAGATGGGGAGAGAGGGGGAAGGACACAAACACAACATTTGAGAGCAGGGACCGAGAGACATGGAGACATCGAGAGATCTGAGAGAGGGCGAGGGCTTTGGGGGGGGGGGGAGGGGCATGGGAAGGGGGCGGTGGGAGAGGTATAAAACATATGGACACTGCCAGGACTTCCAGGAAAGAAGTTGGAATTTCAAACAAGGTGGATCTGGGGTGAATTAGCGGGGGTAGAAAAGATCAAGGTTTTGGATGGGGGAAGATAAGAGATGGTGGTGAACAGCTGTTTTAAAGACCTGGAGGGAGGAGTGGGATTGAAGGGAGTGAGGGAGTTTGTTCCAGAGGCGGGAGAAAAGAGGAATGAAAGAGTGAAGGTGAGCAGAGAGCCGAGATTTCGGCAGTTTAACCATCAGAGGGTTGCTGGCAGATCTTGTGCGACCTGTAGGAATATTTGGGGGACAGAGCACAGAGAGAGCTGGGGGTGCAAGGCCGGAGAGGAGTCGGTAGAAGACAGAAAGACCACCTACCTGCCTGCGGTGAGTGAGTGAAAGGCCCTCAGAGATAGCTTCATCGCGGGAGATTCCAATAATTCTGAAAGCTTTGGTTTCAACAGCGTGAAGCCGAGCTAGGTGTGAGGCAGGAGCACCGGCCCATAGGGGAGAACAGTATTCCATTGAGCTGCGGATGAAAGCCTTGTATGTGGTGAGGAGCTCAGGTGTGCCGAGGAAGGACTTCGCACGACGGAGGATGCCCAGTCGGCGACTGGCTTTGGAGGCCAGCTTGGAAATGTGGTTTTCCCAAGAAAGATCATGGCAGATAGTGAGACCCAAAATCTTGAGCGACAGAAGTTCTTGGAGAGGATTGTTGAGAAAGTAGATGGGAGGGTTGTAGAGTCGATCTTTTCGGAGAGACATAGTAAGAGTGTGAGATTTGTCAGGATTTAAAGACATGTTCCACTTGTTTGACCAGTCTGTGATTTTGTCCAGGTCTTCAGAGAGTGAGGAGGCAGCAGACTGCCGATCTGAGGGAAGAGGAATGGAGCGGCAGAGAGTGGAGTCATCAGCAAAGAGATAGAGAGGATTTTCGAGAGAGTCAGAGAGATCATTGATGAAGACCAGAAAAAGCACGGGGCCCAGAACACTGCCTTGGGGAACTCCAGCCTGAACAGGAAGAGGAGATGAGAGAAACCCATTCAGGGCCACACGTTGACGACGACTAGAGAGGAAGTCCGCCAGCCATGCGTGGAGATTTCCATGGATACCAAAGGAGGAGAGTTTGGTGAGCAGAGCGGGGTGCCAGACCGTGTCGAAGGCACGTGATATGTCGAGGGAGACAGCTCTAATTTCCTGTTTGGCATTGAGGACCTCCATCCATTGTTGAGACAGCAGAAGCAGCATGTCCAGAGTAGAGTGACCTGGTCTGAAACCAAATTGATGATCAGAGATCAAGCCATTGGAGAAGAGGAAAGATTTCATATCCGAAGCAATGATGGATTCCATGACTTTGCTGATAATTGGGAGAAGGCTGATTGGTCTGTAGTTGCTAGGATCTGTTTTTGCACCTTTTTTGTGCAAAGCGGTGATGTTGGCTGATTTCCAAGCAGATGGCAGTTGACCTTGAGCAAAAGAGAGGGTGAAGAGAACAGAGAGAGGGTGAGATAGAGCAGCAGAGCAGGATTTTAGGACACGTGGGCTGATGCCGTCGGGTCCAGTTGCAGAATCAGAGTCGAGGGTTGACAGAAACTTTTCCACCTTGTCAGGAGGAAAGGACACGGAGTCCAGGAGCAGCAGGGTACGACTGGGTATGGTGGGTACAGAGAGGGATGGGTTTGGGACACAAGATTTAGAGGCAAACACAGAGTTGAGGCATTCAGCTTTTTCACGTGCGGAGTCAGCTGTGTAGCCGTTTGAGGTAAGGGAGGGGATGGAGGGGGAACAAACACCAGAAACGGATTTGACCAGACGCCACCAGGATTTGGAAGAGGGAGACAGATAAGAGAGTTCGGTCTTGAGAACGGAGAGATATTGTTTCCTGGCTCTCCTGAGGGTGGACACACACTTGTTTCGGGCTTTGTGAAAGGAAATGAGATTTCCTTCCGTTGGATTTGCTTTCCAGGAGACGAAGGCAAGTTGTTTCTGGGCAACAGCCTCACCACAAGATTCCGTGTACCATGGACGGGAGGAAGGGTATGACAACTGAAGACGAGATGGGATAAATCTGTGCATGAGAGAGAGCAATTTACTTTGGAAGAATTCCCAGGATGAGTTGATGTCAGAGGTGGTAGAGATGGGAGACCAGTCCAGATGATTGATGGCTGCTTGAAGACCGTGCCAGTTGGCCTGAGTGAAATGCCAGACTCGTCGACGCTGAGCAGGCTCCCTGAGGATGGTCAGAGAGATGTCCACTTTAACAAGGACATGATCAGATGATCCGATCGGAGCAGAAGAAGAGCAGCAGACATTTTCAGGGAAGTTAGTCATAACCAAGTCCAGAAGAGAAGATGTTCCGTTGACTGAGATCCGGGTCGGGAAATTGACAGATTGTGTCAGTCCCAGTGAGTCGCAGAAGTCCTTTGCTGAGGAGCCATGGCTGGTGAGAGAGGTACCCACACCCAGCCAACTGGCATGATGACAGTTGAAATCACCACATATGAGGAAGAGAGAGTTTGGATGAGTAGATAGAAGTTGGTCCATATCATCAGACAGCGAGATGTAGATGGAGTCATCACTGTTTGGTGGACGGTACAACACACATATGAACAAGAGGTGGGAGCGAAGGGGAAGCCGTAGCCAGAGGTATTCCTGGGGGTGAGGTGGAGAGAGTGCAGTGCAGGGCGAGTGAGGAAGAGAGTTTTTGATAAAGATAGCAACCCCGCCTCCAGGACGAGGCTCAGGTCTATCATACCGGAGAAGGGAGTAGCCCGGGAGAGATACTATGGAATCAGAGACATCATAAAGGAGGAAAGTTTCTGTTAAGCAGATCACGTCTGGTTTGACAGAAGCAACCTGTATGGAGAGATCAGTTAAGTTTGAACGAAGGCCCCGGATGTTTGAGGTCCATACCGTTAATGAAGAGGAAGGGGGAGCATCAGATACAGAACAGGGGGGAGGAGGGGTAGGGTAAGATGTGGAAGAGGTGGAAGAGGTAGGGAGAGCTGTTGAAGGTGTGTCAGAGATTTCAGAATAGCTCGGAGAAAGGGAAGGATGGGGCGGACAAAAGGTTTGATGGTGATTGGGTGAGCCACAATGAGGTGTTATTTGAGGAGGGGGAAGAGCGAGGCAGAAGGTTGGGGGAGATGGAGGTGAGAGTTTGAAGGGGGAAGAAGCGGGGAGGACGCTTTGAGGAGGGGGAGTGAGAGGGGGGAAATTGAGAAGCAATGAGGGTGGGGAGATTTGAAGGGGAGGGGTGAGGGGGGAGTTTGGGAGGGAAGGGACAAGGGGAGGGATTTGAAAGGGATGGGATATGGGGGAGATTTGGAGGGGAGGGGTGAGGCAGGAGTCTAGGAGGGGAGGGGGCGAGCGGGCGTCTTGGCGGGGAGGGGTGAGGGGGTAGTTTAGGAGGGAGGGGGCAAGGGGGGAGATTTGAAAGGGATGGGTGATGGGGAAGATTTGGAGGGGAGGGGTGATGGGAAGATTTGGAGGGGAGGGGTTATGGGGAAGATTTGGAGGGGAGGGTGAGATTGGATTTTTGAAAGTGTACGATTTATGGGAAACGAACATTTATTGCAAAATGAGTTTCTTGTGACCTTCGAGTTAAAAATACGTTTAAGGACGCTGGATGGAGGATGGAGTGCAGGAGAGTTTAGGGAATGTAGAAAAAAGGCACTATAGGAGATGGATATTTTTTTTGGATGAATTGATTTGGTGAGCAAGTCGAAAGCAGCCTTTTAAAGTAGAAGAAGAAAAAGGTGTTATAAAATATGACGGAATACATAACTTGAGGGAAAGTGTAAACATTGAAGGTTAATGAGTGAAAACTATCTGGGGAAATGGGGAGAAACACGTGGTCGAAGAACGAACGAACGAATAAGAATGAATAAACGAATGAGAACAGAGAAGGAAAAGATTTTTTTTTTTTTTCTTTGAGTTGAGATTTACACAAGGAAGTAGGCTATGGGTGAAAAGCCTGGAATACAGAGAACGAAAGTTATTGGATCACAAAAGACGGACCGCTGAGAGAAAAACCTCAAGGTTGTACAGTGCACACTGTACAAGGCCTCAAGACACGACACGGCAAACAGACGATCAATTTATGAAAGATAAACACCGAGAAACAACCAAAGTTGCACACAATAACTTCACACACCGAAAGATAAATACAGTTTCGACAAAATACAATTGTGAACAGACTTAACTTCGAAAAACGTGGAGACCGTGTGGAGCTTCGAAAATCCCTCCACCGTCTCCGAGATCTCGCGAGATCCCAGTTGGAGAGGTTGGAGAAACAAATTAGTGGAAGTGGTGTAATTGTGGATTTTGCTCAAAAACTTGAAAGTCTACCTGATAAAGCTAGATTGTTAGTTGGAGATATGCTTTCCTCTATCGCTCAAGCGGGTGTTAAACTAACTAAAAGGGGTAATGGGTTATATCTTTCTCATAAAAAAATGGATAAATGGTTTAAACAATTTGGAAAGAATACAACGTCAAATATAGAACTTACTAAATATTGTAAAAAACTAAAAATTGATAATGTGGTTATTTGTATGAGAGATGAATTAAAAAAGTTGTCCAAGAATACAATGAATATTATTATGAATTTAGACACACAGAATGGTTCTCATTGGGTTTGTATTCATAATAGTCAGGATAAATATTATTTTGATAGTTATGGTATGCCACCACCTGTTGAAGTAATACAATTCTTACAGAATGGTGTTTATCAAACATTTCAAGTTCAAGAAATTAATTCTAAATGTTGTGGTCAATTATGTTTATATGTATTATTTCAACTCAACACTAATGAAAATTTTTATGATATCATTTTTAATCTAATATAAATGACTTATGTTGGAAAAGATGGTTCTATCTTTGGAAAATCCTCTCAGGATATTGATTTATCAAATTATTATACAAAGGCACAGGCTGAACGACAAAAATATAGTGTAAGTAAAAATATTAATATGAAGAATACTTATAAATTAATCAATTATCCAAACCCTACAGATGCAAATGACTTAATTAGATTTAGTGATTTATCACAATATATATATTTAAAGAAAACAGCACGTTTTGTTAAACAAGTAAAATTTACAACCACAACACCCGGTTATACTGACCATACACCTTTCCTCATTCAATTTAACTATCTGCTTACAATTGAATTTTATAAAGAAGGACATATAGTTAATATGCGAATCAATAAATGGGGGTATGATATGCCTGATTTAGGGTATAATTGGTATTTTTCAATAAACTTAGAAGACCTACATGATTTGAATCAGTCTCGTAAAGAAGAATATTATCCGATTGGTGAGGATAAGGATTTATGTGGAAGTACAATTAGTAAACAACAAATACATGGTTTTAAGAAAAGAAAAATATATGATAGTATAGCGATGGTTAACATGACAAAGAAGGAAGGTAATGAGATAAGGATAGAAAGCCGAGGAATACAAACCGATTTGGTAGTGGGAAGATGGGGTGGTATTACCTGTTATAATATTAATCTCACATATATTTCTGATACATAAATGGCAGGAAAAAGACTACAAGAGAATTATAATTTTTGTATTCAGGGATACCTACAAGAAAAGGGTGCTCGGTATTACATACCTTATGATTTGGAGCATATACATGGAAATTTTGTCATTAAAAAGTGGCCTTATACTGATATTGCTAAACCCACAAATAGAGACATGTTTAAAATATTAAATAAAAATGAACTTCTCAAAGTTATGAAATATAAAACTCTTTTAGAATCGTCATCAAATCTTATTGGTATCCTATTATGAGAAAAATAATTATAGATACAAGAATATCTCAAAATCCAGATGAGTATATGTATAATATTCTTTGGGGCTCAAGCTCAAGGGTAGCAAGGGATGAGGAAGGAGTTGAAGAAGAGAAGGAGGAAGGAGTTGAAGAAGAGAAGGAGGAAAGAGAGAAGGAGGAGAAGGAGGAAAGGGAGAAGGAGGAGAGGGAGAAAAAGGAGAAGGAGGAGAAGGATGAAAGGGAGAAAAAGGAGAAGGAGGAGAGGGAGAAAAAGGAGGAGGAGGAGAGGGAGGAAAGAGAGAGGGGGGAAAAATATAAAAATATGACCATTCCTGAGATTAATGAAAGATTGAAGTTATTACGACAAATAAATCAATCTCAACGCACCGAAGAGGAAAATAAAGAACTAATGACTCTTATGAAGATATTGGTTTTTAAATTTGCTATAATAAATTCAGAGAGCAGATATACAACATATAGTTGATGATGTTGGTGTTATTGACTTTAGTTAGTTTTATTTGTAAATAAATGGAGGAGAGAGTGAAGGCATTCCTAAGGATTCTTTATGTTTTAAAAATCAAGATAGAAATGTATATGTTGAAAACCCAAAAGGCTTTGGCACTATGTAGGACTTTTTCTCATAAATAAATATGAGTTATTGTCTCAAATGTAAAAAGAAAACTAAATCTAAAAATATCTCCTTTGTTAAAGCTAAAAATAATAGAGTTTATCAAAAAGGAATATGTCAAGTGTGTGGCTCTAAAAAGTGCCAATTCATCTCTCCTAAAAGTGGAGGAGACATACAAAAGTTTTTGTCAGGAAGTAAATTTACAACAACTGGAATTCCAGGGGAACTACATCTACCTGGATATTCTTTCTGTGGTCCTGGAACAAACCTGGATAAAAGATTAGATGAGGCTGACAATCCTAAACCTTGGTCTAAACCTACAAATAGGGTTGACGAAGTGTGTATGAAGCATGATATTGCTTATGGGAAAACCACTACGTTGACTGAAAAACATAAAGCCGACAGAGAAATGTTGTATAATTTGTCTTTGATACAAAATCCAACGTTGAGAGAGAAGGTTGATAGGTTTATTGTGAGAAATTTGATAAATGCTAAATTGAAACTTGGCCTTGGTTATTCATCCTCAAAAAACTATTAGGCTCTAATGATGTCATCAAAACTGAGGAGCTTTTGGCTGATGAATTACATAAACCTATAATCACAAAGTTTAAAAGAAGGAAAGTTTATTCTAAATACACCGACCACATATGGTCCGCTGATTTAATCGAACTAAAAAATGATAAGGGATACAAGTATGCTTTAACCGTTATTGATTTGAGGAGTAGATTTGCTTGGGTTGTTCCTTTGAAAAACAAGAGAGGTTATACTCTGATGTTAGCCTTCCAACAGATATTTAATAAAAGTAAAAGAAAACCAAAGAAACTGTGGACCGATGAGGGAACAGAGTTCTATAACAAAATATTTATGAAATTTCTTAAGGGGGAGGGTATTAAATTATACAGCACCTTTAATGAAGGAAAAGCAGTTGTTATTGAGCGTTTTAATCGTACTTTAAAAGAGAAATTATATAAAAAATTCACACAACTCGGTTCCCAAAAATGGGTGTATTTTATTCAGGATATTATAGATAATTACAATAATACAGTTCATTCATCAACAAAATCAAAACCATCAGAAACATTTACAAAATTAGAATATGAAAAGGAGATTAATTTGAGAAAGCCCAAGTTCAAAGTTGGTGATATTGTAAGAATATACAGATGGAAAAGGCATTTTGAGAAAGGTTATACAAAGAGATGGACTAATGAATTATTCAAAATCGTTGATGTAATGGATACTATGCCTTGGACTTACAAATTATATGATATGAATTGGGAAGAAATCTTGAGTTCATTTTACTCACAAGAATTACAAAAAACAAAACTGATAATTCATTAAACAACAACCATCCATACTTTCATCCACCCAGATTAGCTAATTTAATTAGTAGTAATAAAAAAAATTAAATAAATAAATAAAAATCATAAGCCACACCTACACAGACCCCACCCACAAACCCCGCCCACACAGACCCTGCCCACACAGACCACACCCACACAGACCCCGCCCACACAGACCACACCCACACAGACCCCGCCCACACAGACCCCACCCACACAGAATAAGAAAGCATTGGGGGCTTTTGATGATAAGAGGTTTATTTTAGAAAATGGAATTGATAGTCTCCCTTATGGTTATATAAGTATATAAGTGATAAGATATATAAGTGATAAGATATATAAGTGATAAGATATAAGTGATAAGATATATAAGTGATAAGATATATAAGTGATAAGATATATATAAGTGATAAGATATATATATAAGTGATAAGTTAAAAAGGGGGGTTAGGGATTTTAACGGGCTACCGCCACCTTTTTTACTATTATATAAATGATAGAACCAAGTATCAACCAGACTAAAGAGTGGAGGTGTAATCAACCTTGGTATATAAATGGAAAACATAACGAATGTGAAAAATTTCAGATTCAAGAGGTTGAGAGAATCACTGGTCAGAAGGTTCTCAAGACGGATAAACGTATTCATTTGTTAAGTGGGGTAATGGAGGGTGGGAAGAAAAATATATTAGAGTGGAGTGAGAACTTTAATGGTTATCAATCGGATAATAAATATTATAATTTTAAAATGGTATGTGGGAGAGGAGGAGGTCAAACAAGAACCCTCCGTGAAACATACCACTTTATACTTTCACAACAAAAGGTTAAGGAACCTGTATACTTTATAAATATACTTGATGGGGATGAGTTCTATAGGAGAATGGAACTCTTTAAAAAGTTAGAAAGAGATAATATATTTATAGGCTCATTAGTAGAGTGGTCTAAGGAACTACATTAAGGGGCTAGTAGGGGGAATAGGGTAAAAATTACATGTAAGTGAGAAGGATCATAGGTTCATAAGGCTAGAAGGATTATAGATTCATAAAGGAAGAAAATCATAGGTTCATAAGGTGAGAAGGATTATAGGTTCATAAGGTGAGAAGGATTATAGGTTCATAAGGCGAGAAGGATTATAGGTTCATAAGGTGAGAAGGATTATAGGTTCATAGAGGGAGAAATAGAGGTGTTTATGATTTTTTTAAAAGACAAGGGGGTAAATGACATTAGATAGGGATTTCCCATGTTAAACGGAGGTGTCCCAGAAGCAACATTTATCACCTACTAACGTGATTAGTGAATCTGGCATGTTTCTTTGATTTACTTTCTTATTATATTAATTATATTTATCATTATATCAGAACTAAACAAATATTCCTCTATTTCCATCCTTTCTGAAAATTAAATTAAGCCTCGATTACTCGTATATTGATTTAAGGTAGGCAAATGTGCCTTTTTGGCATTCTGAGTTTGAAATGTTACATGGGTGCATGATACAGTCGTGGCCAAAAATATTGGCACCCTTGCACGTTTTTCAAATAACACAATTTTCTCGAAAAATAAGTTGAAATTGACAAAAGTATTTGGTCTCCCAAATTCTTTATTTCAGTGTTAATATTACAGAACCTTTGTTTTTGATCCAGAACTTAATATATCCTTTTAAATCAGAAAATGACAATAAATGGCATTTACAAAATTATTGACACCCGAGACTTAATATTTGGTAGCACAGGATATGGATAAATAACTGCAGTCAAGCGCTTCCTCTAGCCATGAATGAGCTTCCTACACCTCTCTACTGGCAGTTTGGCCCACTCTTCTTGTGCAAACTGCTCCAGTTCTCCCAGATTTGAAGGGTGCCTTCTCCCAACTCCTGTTTTCAGATCTCCCCACAGATGCTCAAAGGGATTTAGATCTGGACTCATGGCTGGCCACTTCAGAACAGTCCAGCGTTTTGTCTTGAACCATTCCTGGGTGCTTTTTGAAGTGTGTTTGGGGCCATTGTCCTGTTGCAAGACCCATGACCTTCGATGGAGACCCAGCTTTCTGACACTGGGTTGAACATTGCGCTCCAAAATGCCTTGGTAATCTCCTGATTTCATGATACCATGCACACATTCAAGGCACCCAGTGCCAGAGGCATAACAGCAACCCCAAAACATCACTGAACCTCCTCCATGTTTGAATGTCGGGAAGGTGTTCTTTTCTTTGAAGGCTTCATTTTGTTTTCTGTAAACATAGAGATGATGTGCTTTACGAATAAGCTCTAATTTGGTCTCATATGTCCACAGAACATTCTACCAGAATGATTTTCGCTTGCTCAGGTCTGTTTTGGAAAACTCCAGTTGGGCTTTCTTATATCTCTCTCTCAGCATTGGAGTCCTCCTGAGTCTCCTACCATAGAACCCCCTTTCATTGACTTGGATATGGATGGGGTGAGTTGTAACTGTTGTACCTTGTGTCTGAAGGTCAGCTTGAATGTATTTGGCAGTTGATCGAGGTGCTTTCTCCACCATTCGAACAATCCTTCGCTGTAATCTTCGATCAAGTTTCCTCTTGTGGCCACGTCCAGGGAGGTTGTCTACAGTGCCATGGGCCTTAAACTTCCTGATAACATTGTGTACGGTGGACACCGGAAAATCAAGGTCTCTGGAGATGTACTTGTAGCCTTGAGATTGTCCATGCTTGGCTACAATATTGTCTCTGACCTCTTCAGACAATTCTCTGGTTTTCTTTCTTTTTTTCCATGTTCATTGCAGTGCACACAGTGACAAAAAACAGCAGAATGACTCCTTTTCTCTATTCAAACTGGTTTTATGAGTTATTTTTACTAGTGAGATACCCGTGCTATGCACAGGTGGGAAGCCGGAGGCAAACAGGCAATGCAAATACAGCAAATGCTATAGCATGAAACCAATAAATTCCACATTCCTGTAGCACCTTCAGTCTCACGTCAGACATGGACAGCAAGTTTGTGAAGGACTTCCATGAAAAACGTACCCATTCGCAAACAAACGGGTACATTCACGTGTAGAAACATTGATCGTGGGTCAGTGGCGAATCTGCATATGGCGATCCGCGAAGTTCACGTTTAAAAGGTAGAAACCATCACAGCATGTCGTCATTTACTTGAACTCGATATCGCTTTTTTTTATTCCAAACAACATAACTCCAATCACAAATTTATTCACAAAATAAACTTTTAACAATATTGTTAATGTTTTCTTCATTGTAAAAACTACCAAGTCAACAGTTAAAAGGATTTTGAGCTGATAGGTGTTACGGCCTTGGCAAGATCGATGGAGACAGCGATCTGTTAGCGTATACACCGCCCAAATAGCTATGTGGAATTCTCTCATGTAGAGATTAAACTCACGTCGTTTGAACTTTGGCCGAGGTCATTATTTACTTTTAATGATGTTTATATACGAATCAAAAAGAAGATAATTGGTTTTGGGTCGTTCTTTCCGCATATCTCGTGGAATTGTGAGTTGGGGAGACGACCGTGATGGCGGTCGTCGGCGGTCGTCTCTGACGACCATGATGGCGTGATGCCGTGATCCTTATATAAGGTCTTTGTCCGAGTCCGATCAGTGCAGCTGTGCAGCGATCGGTGCAGCCGTTTGTGCGGCACCCGGGAAAATAACGTTATGCGGGAGTCCAAACCTGAAAATGCTGGAGGCCAAAGCTCAAATTGGAAAAGCAATATACCCTATTTTACTTCAGGAGATCTCAGGATTACCCCCACCCAAAATATCGTTGCGATCGCTTCAGCCGTTTTTGCAGTACCTTCAAACGGACGGACAGACAGACAGACAGACAGACGGACGGATATTTGGTGAATTATAGTAAGATATTGCAGGAACCTGCAGCTCACCTCAGATGAGTTCAATTCCAAAGTAAAGAAGAATCACCTGCTTGAAATCTAATTATTTCTAACAACTTCTAAAAGGTGCGAATAATATTGTCCGTGTCATTTTAGGATTTTTGTGTGGAATAAGCTGAGACCTAGTAATTTTTTCAGCTTTTTTGTTTTGTTCCACTGCAAACCAAAGAAATACATATGTGGATACCAAAATATCTTTTGAACTTCAACATTTTTCTTGAAGAAATGGTGCAATTGAAAAAAGTGCAAGGGTGCCAATATTTTTGGCCACGACTGTAGATGAATCCCATACACTTTCCAGGGTTCTGTGGGCTACAAAGCAGCTTCCAGAGAAAGGAAATGCACTGGGAGGTTTGCCATTACCATTCCAGCAGGAGTATTCACAGCTGAAATTTGGCCAGGATGCCATTTCCAAGTGGGACATTATATGGTGAACCACAAGTTACAGAAATCAATCCTACCGACAGGCAAAAAACAGCTGAATAATTTACTCTCTGCTGATCTGGTATTGATTAGATGCTGATATGACAAATGGAACATGTCATTCAACTTGGAAAATTTCAGTCTTAACCTCGTTGCTCTGAAAGGATCGTAAAACGAACCCACCAATTTATTTTCATGTTCAGCAACTGGAATAGATACAGTTTATTAAACCTCTAGGCCTTACCATCAGCCATGACCTCTCCTGGGCTGAACAATTAACACCAAAGTCAGTTGCAGACTGGGCATACTACATCGTTACAAGTCATTTGCTGAAAAATCACAACTACTCACAACGTTTGTCCATGGAGTACTGCTCTCCCCCGCTAAGTGCTAGTAGCCTAGCATCAAATATGTTTCTAATGGATTCAATGGAATCTAAAGCTCTCAGTGGTATTGGCATCTCCCACAACTCGGCTGTAGCAAGAAGTCTTTTGCTTTCAAATCACAAACAGGTTGGTGTCTTCCCTGCGTCACATGTCTACAAGAGCGCAGTATGGTTGCTGTTTTTATACCTCTCCTTCAGTTTGGCATAACTAATATTAACACTCCAACTCTTTTCTTAACTAATATTAACACTATTAACACTCTTTGCTCCAGGAATTCGAGCAAGTGGTTTTTCACCATCTCATATCGGGGGCATATTTTCTACCCCTGTTCACCCCACTCAACTAAACTCTCTTACTTAAAAGTTAGTGTTTCCTCTCATCTTCTTGCTTACAGGTTTTGTACTATATTATATTAAACTCTTCCAAGAGTTTACAGAAATAAAAATTCCTCTTTCCTCTTTTGTTGTTCATTATTTCCCTTGCTTGTTTTACCCAATTTCGATGCCACTGCTACCACTGTTTTGTCAGTTTGTTGCCCTTTACCCTCTAACACCTCGCTCTTCCGTGAACCTAGATATTGTTAAGAAATCAACATTTATTTCTTCTTGAAGAAAAACTAATGTATGCTTCACAGGTTGGTCAAAGTTGAGACCAGGGTTGAAGTTAATGGTATTAAGGAAACACAACGCACATGCCATGGAGAATCTGGGAACGAGAAACAGAAACAAGACCGGAAGTCTATCAGCGGCATAGCCGGGCTTGTAAAATATTATAAACCACAAACACACATGATTAGCTTTTTAAACAGTCGCTAATGCTGTTTATAACATTAAACAAAGAAATTTGGAGGAATCCCGACATCCCTGAGGTAAGCTTTACTTACAGAACTGAGCCAGATTTACTGTAATCTATATACTCCACAAGGGTTGGGTAAATAACATGACCCTTCCTGCCGCTAAAGTGGCGTTTTTCGTAGCGGCCTTTTGAAACCCACCAATTAAGGTTTTGTTTTGAAAACCACCAATGAAACCCATTTTTCCTGCTGTTTAACACGAAACGAAACTGAAAGGGAGGAAGCCCGGGTTGTGCTCATTTACCAAGCAGGTAGCTAGCGCTTGCCAAGCCAGCCGTTCCTTAACAGTTTTGAATGGAATGCTTGCTCGAACGCTTAAACCACTTGACGATGTCTCCACAAGAAACTTGGTAAATGATAACACACCCAATGTTCTTGAGACCAAACCATAGAGAGACTGTAATCTATATACCCCAAAGAGGAATGACCATTCCTGCCGCTCCCGTCTTGAGCGGTGAACTTGGAAATTAAAATGTCGGTCGGTGGAGGTGGAGTCATCCGTAGTAATGACATCATAGATGTAATGACGTAGCGTGACGGCCGGACACAAAACTGCCGCTACTTCAATATACTGAAGATGACTATGCTTTTGATATTTGATGATCATTTTAACAATCGGTTTGTTTGTGTTTCACACTGAATGAAAAACGTAAAGGTAGATCATGGCGATTGTGATATATGACAGGTTCGACGATATGTTCGGCCTGACGACATTGGAATCAAAATGCCGATCTCTCCACACAAATGGGCATGTTGTTCCGCATACTCCATCAAATTCATCGTTGTTCCACATACTCCATCAAAACAAACATCAGAGGGGGGATTCATCCGCTGTATCGCCGTAATGACATTAGACGTAATCACATCACCTTGTCATGTGACCAGATCCTCAGCTCTGATTGGTATACATTTGAGGGGACATAGATACATACATACATACATACATACATAGGGACAGACAAACACTGTTCTCAACTGCTTTGCCCTATGGGCTACGCCGTAAAAAGTCAATTTAGCCCATGCACAACCAAAACACATTATGTCTGTGCTGCATGCACATCCCAACAAATTTTCATAATGAAAATATTACGCACAGTATTAACGTCCATTGCCCACGATTGGAGATGTAATGCAACATAATTAGCTGAAGAGGTTCATATTTCCTATCCCTTTTCCGGGAAAAGGCCGAGAGACATTTTGGTTTTTGTTCATTCGTGCTTTGACCGGTTTTCTTTACTCTGCAATATCATATTTTAAATAAATGCAACAATTATTTTTCTTTAGTATCTTTCTGTTTTTTCATGTGAAAGAAATTGGCAAATGACAGATTATCCACATGCAGTAATTGACTGTATTAGGTGTAACATATTGTCTTGCTAAATATTTTAAGCAGCGGAAATGCAAACACCTTTAGCAAAAAAAAAATTCAAATTTATTGTTGTTCCGCATAGTCCATCAAATTGGGATTCTTGTGTATACACCATCATTTCAACAACAACTCAGACAGCATCACTTTGGTAGGATATCTTTTGTCTAGACACATTCTGTTCAGAAAAGTAAAAAAAATTACCAATGACCAATGGCCGATACTGCTTCCACTCGACGTCCATTACAGTTCCATCATAATGTGTCCAAAACCTCTCAATACACAGGGCATATTGTGAAAGGGTTAATGCTCATCTCCAATTGCTCTTCTTTCTCCTGGGAAATTCACTTAGCACTTTTCAGCAAACCAGCCTGAGGGCTGATTAAGCAACTAGAGCAGGAGGCAATCTACGCTTGGCCATGTCTAATGCGTCATGCTAACATGGCATATGGCCCTCAATTTGAAGTGGAGACTCGCTCAAAACAAACAAATCAATACACCGATTAAAGGACAAAGTCCTGCAAAGAGCTGTGGTCATCTTAGTTTCATCAGGAATCCCCGTATCCAGCCTTCGGCTGTGCAAATCTTCACTGCGGAGGACAGTGATCATGTTCGGAAAGCGAAGATTCCTCTCCTGTTGGTGATCTGGAGGGAAAACAGGAAGCAAAAGCAAAAGTCGACCTTGGATGACGGATGATTTGTGCTCCGGGAGTTTTGATGGCCGTGACTGTACCTTTGGGGGTGCTGCTTGGAAAATGTAGCAGTTTCACGATAAGCAAGCCCATATGCTTTTGCACACTGTGGATGATTGATGTCATTGAAACGACCTACAACCGTGATAATAATCTATTGGATGGATTTCCGAGGAAAGAAGTGTGACTGACTGTTGTGGACGACTTTAAATGTGAATTATCCATTTGTTTGGGACGAAGAGCAACGAATGGAGGAAAATAGAGGGACTACATTGGATTCACTTGCCAAAAGATGAGGATTGGACCAAATGAACCTTTTGTTTACTGCTCGTTTCTTGCATTCAGATTTATTTGAACTCTGAATGTAAATCCAACTTGGTGTCACAGTTATTAATCTTTTCTCTCTTTCTTTATAATCTCCATTCACTTTAATCTCAGGTGACAGTTTGTAAATCCCGAAGCTTAACGGATTTTGTACAAAAAAAAATTAAAAATCGGTATTAGAAACTAAATCTTTAAGTTAACATTAAATGTTTTATCATGAATTATGGTAGGACTCCATATGTAGGGATGGAGTGTGAAAAAAATGGGAAACTATGGAAAGCAGAGATGAGTTGATGGACCACTATAAAAGTAACAAACACATAGACAAGAGTTTGCAGAGGACAGAAAGTTCTAGAATAATCATGCTGAGTCCTACAGGGACCAAAAGGAGATAAATTATGAAACATACATACCACCAATACACACACACACACACACACACACACACACACACACACACACACACACAAACACACACACCACCAATACATACACACACACACACACACACCACCAATACATACACACACACACAACCACCAATACACACACACACACACACATACACGCCTCAAATATATACACACAAACACACACACAACCAATACACACACACACCACAAATATACACACACAAACACACACACCACTAATATACACACACAAACACACACCACCAATAGACACACACACACCACAAATATATACACATAAACACACACACCACCAATATACACACATACACCCACACACACACAACAAACACACACATACACATACACCACAAACATAAACACACAAACACCACAAATATACAGACAAACACACATCCACCACAAACACACACAAATACACATACACCATAAACACACATACACCATGGACACACACCACAACCATACACAAACACACACGTAAACACATAACAAACACATAAACCACAAATATACACACACAAACACAAAAAATATGCACACACAAACACCACAAATATGCACACACAATCACCACAAATATACACACACAAACACCAAAAATATGCACACACAAACACCAAAACTATGCACACACAAACACCACAAATATACACACACAAACACCACAAACATACACACACAAACAACACAAACACACACAAACACCACAAATATACACAAACAAACACCACAAATATACACACACAAACACCACAAACATACACACACAAACATACACACACAAACACCACAAATATACACACACAAACACCACAAACATACACACACAAACAACACAAGCATACACACACAAACACCACAAATATACACACACAAACAACACAAGCATACACACACAAACACCACAAATATACACACACAAACACACACCACCAATACACACACACACACACCTCAAATATATACACACAAACACATCTACCACAAACACACACAAACACACATCCACCATAAACACACACACACACACACACACACACACACACTCACACATAACCTACAAACACACACATACATATAAATGAAATTTTCTATTTTTGGACAGCATTTTTGTACTATGTAATGAATGACATCAGACAGGAAGCCCTTTTTTACGAATTCCCTCAAGCATTGGTGTGGTGTTTGAGTGTGAGCTGGTGGTTGTTTTTAGTTTTCTCTTGGTGTGGTGCTCCGTGAGCTTTAGTAATCTGTCTTAATGCTTTGCAAGTTATTTCCACCTGGCATACGAGGACGTGTGGAAGCACTGCTGGTCTTCCCTACCTAGTGTGGCTGCTCCTGCATTATAAAACAGGAGTGTATGTCTGTCCATCCCCAAACTACTCCCTCAGTTTTGTGTCTAGCCACGCCAAACCTCCTGTATAACGTTTTGTGGTCCCAGTGGATGTTGTAAGGTAGATAGGAGGTTTCATAAATTTTATTTTTGAATAATAATTATGATTATGATTTTGATTAAAGGAATTATGTTTGTTAAATCACGATTTTTTAATTAAAGGAATTACCTCAATAAAATTATGATTGTGAAATTGACTTGATACGGAACTGGTGCCGATCCGGAAGTGAACAAGATGATGACGATTCGCTGATTTGATAATATCTCAATACAATCATGATTGTACATTATATTTTGATATATTAATACTATAGTATTAATTTGTGATTGGAATGATGAATGATGCTGTTAGGAATAAAAATATAGAGATATTAAGTTTAAAGCAGTATGAGGAAATGACGTAAAGGTTTCCATCCGTGACATTCGCGGATTCCCCATTTGCAGTTTCGCCATTAACTGTATATAGCAACATTCAGACTGGGTACGTTTTTTGTCTAAGTCCTTCACGAACCTGCTGTCAATGCCTGGCGTTCGATTGAAGGTGGCACAGGAATGTGAAATTTATTAGTTCATGGTTTAGCATTCGCCGTTACCACATTGTTTGTTTGCTCTTGGCTTCCCACCCGTGCTTAGCATTGGTTGGACTCTCTGGGTTTCCCTTGCACATACATATTTTTCCTTTCAGACTATTGTTACTACAATAATAACTACTGTACGAGTGATGAGTATCCAGTGATACTAATAACTCGTATGGTTTCCTGGATGTTACAAGGAAGTCTAAATAAACTTAGACATAGGAGGAAACCATTTGGCCATTAGTGTATTTTGCCATTCCTCATCCCAACACTCCAAACCACTGCCAGGAGAGTATCAACACACAATGGCCTCCTCTTTTCCAAATATAATGAAGAGTTTCATGCCCACAACTGGAACAGACGGGGCAGCCGGCTTTATATGCACGTTTTAGTTTCATTCCAAGGAAAAAGAAACCGGTGATATTTTAATACGCATTCAAGATCAAATCCTCATCTTGAATTTTGTTTCCATAATTCCCAGAAAATTATTTCCCCATTATTTATACTAAATTATGTAATTTGGTGTCCGTCTGTCTGATGATTTTTGACTGCAATACATTTGATCTTTACTTATCCCATCTCAACCAAACTTGACAAGGGGACTAAGGATCACACAATGAGGGTTGTAGCGAATGAATTTGCCTCCCCAAGGGGGTTTTCTCCATGAAGGGGGTTTTCCCCACCAATTGTTTCCTCCTGGAACAAGCATGTTTAAATAACTTATCGCGCCGTTTTCATGGGAGCACCTCTACCAGAAGTAAAACTATTATAAACCACAAACATGTATGGTTACCTTTTTAAACAGTCGCTAATGCTGTTTAACACTAAACTGAAATAAATTTGGAGTAAACCGGACATCAGTCTATGGTTATCACATCGACGAACGCACCTGATCGAAGATCTACTGTAGTCTATATACCCCACAAGTGTTAATAACAATACCCTTCCTGCCGTTAACTTGGAGCCCTTCCAAGGTGTTTTTTGTAGCGTCTCTCCAATGCCTCTTCTCATTCCAAAAGTAATAACAACACTTATGATAATCGGTGGTATTGCTAAAACCTAAAACACAGAGTATTAATGATATTACGGAACAATATCCTCACCACCGACACCCTTACAGAAGTAAATTTTATTATTGTGAATTTAGAATGATGAGGCACGGTCTGATATTTCCAATGACCTGATGTAACATAAGAAATATAAATAATAATTGGCAATAATAATAAGGATAATAACATGACCCCCTGCCGCTCCCATAGGGAGCTATTGGGTGTACTAGTTCCCTATAAATCCAATGTTTTCTGTTCATAGTTTGCTCTTAGCTAATAGGCACATTAAGTGTACTCTCCACCATCAAAACACCGAACATGTAGAATTGATAATGTAATTGTTGAAGGTTCTGTTCATTCCAAGTGTTCCAGTGTTCATTTCAAGTGCTTTTTTTTGACAGGAGGGGTGTGCAGAACATCTGATGCAAGCTTCCACATCATGGAATTGCCTCATCCAGTCATTGCTCGACAGATGCAACTGATGCACCAACGGGTTTTCAGAGGTAACACGAGGCATTCTTAGAAAATCCGAAAGTCTTTCTGGGACACGAAAAAAACAAATAAGAAAAATACCAAAGAACAAATGATCCAAAAAACTACACTGAATACATTCTTTAACAATCCATTAAATGCCATATCAGTCAGAAAATGAGAGAAATCAAAGAATTTTACACCTTCAAGCATGGTCTTCCATTTTCCATGTGCAAGGCTCTTTAACATGAGGTGAGGAACTGTTTATGACCTCTGAACTATCAAGCCACTGGGCCAACAAGAGATTTGCCGATAAATTGATGTTCCCCACTCAGGACCGATACATTCAAACAACCTATCTATGCAATCAGTTTCAAATTCCCCAGATTACTGCAAACACACTCCCTGGACGTCACAGGATAAGTGTCAACACCATCTTGAGACGTCTCCATGATGCTCAGCAAGATTTGCACCAGAACACATCCAAGCATGCTTGCAGAGATAAGATCAGCACATCCAATGGACACAGAGGCAAAGGGCAAGTGTTATGTTCAATGACTAATCCAGGTTTCTCCTTGAAAGACATGATGGCTATGCAAATGGGTCTACAGAAGATGCGATGAGCGGTACATTCTGCGTCCAGAAAGCCACACATATTGCATGTTTACATGTCATGATATGGGGTGATATTAATAAAACCATTCACACCCACTTGACCCATATCCATGGCAACCTTTTCTTTTCTTTTTCTTTTTCTTTTTTCCTGACATCAGCACCTAATGCTGATGCCAGATCAATACATCAATGAAATGTTACAGTGAAGGAGCTGGGGCTCCCACGTCGATCGGAAGAATGGACGCGACAAAAAGCTGGAATTCATCCGAGTTGCTTTAATCAAACCAAACACTCAGGCACTCTAAAAAGCCCGTTTATCGGGCAGCAATATATATACATATTATCCCGGAGCGTTTGCCCAGGAAAGGCGAGAGGGGGCGTGGCCCAGCGTCCTGGCTGCGGCCTGGCAAGTTGAGGGCGAGCCTGCCCAGGCGTCCTGGACGAGCCCGGCATGGTGATCGCTCCGCGTCCTTGATAGGTGCAAGGCGATTGTGAAAACCCAGCGGTAGCCGCTACACACGTCCCCCCAGAATCGACTTGCACCGACCGGCAGGGTCAATTTGAGGGGGGTCCTGATGACCCGGCCGAAGCGACCCCTGGCAGGTCGTGGGAGGGGGTCCGGTGTGGTGGTGGGCGGTCGAGTGGGGGGCACCGTGGATGGGGGGCGGCCTCGCCGCGGCGGAAGGGCCACCCGTGGTGGGTGGTCGACGTCCACGTGCGCCGGCTTGAGGCGGTCCACCGCAATCCGGTCCGACCTGCCGCCGATGTCGATGACGAACGACTTGTCGTCCCGTCGCAGCACCCGGAAGGGCCCGTCGTACGGCGGCCGGAGTGGCCCCCGATGTGCGTCGTGACGCACAAAAACATACTCCGCTGTGCGAAGTGCTGGGGGGACGTAGGACTGGGGGTCACCGTGGTGGGATGTTGGCACGGGGGCAAACCGTCGGGCGGCCTCCTGGAGGTCCGAGCGCTGGTGAGCTGCGGACCAGGGACTGGTAGCGTCGGGCACGAATTCGCCCGGGACGCGTAGCGCCTGGCCATAGACAAGCTCGGCGGTGGATGCCTGTAGGTCCTCCTTGGGGGCTGTGCGGAGGCCCAAAAGGACCCGCGGCAGCCGGTCGGCCCAACCGCCGTCTTGAAGGCCGGCCATGAGCGCGGCCTTCATGGAGCGGTGGAATCGCTCGCACAACCCGTTTGCTTGGGGGTGGTAGGCCGTAGTACGGTGGAGCTTGACCCCCAGGTTGCGGGCGACCGCGCCCCACAGCTCGGAGGTGAACTGTGGTCCGCGGTCTGACGAGATGTCCGCCGGTGCGCCGAAGCGGGCGACCCAGGTGGCGATGAAAGCCTGCGCCACGTCGGCGGTGGTGGTGGAGACGAGGGGAACGGCCTCCGGCCACCTGGTGGTCCTGTCCACCATGGTGAGCAGGTGTGTGAACCCCCGTGACGGGGGGAGCGGGCCCACCAGATCCACGTTGACGTGGTCGAAACGTCGTTCAGGCACGGTGAAAGTTGCCAGCGGGGCCTGGGTGTGTCGGTGGACCTTGGCCCGTTGGCAGGCCGTGCAGGTGCTGGTCCAATCGCGGACGTCCCGACGAAGGCCGTGCCAGACGAATCGCGCCGACACCAGCTTCTGGGAAGCTTTCCGGCCCGGGTGGGAAAGGCCGTGGAGGGAGGCGAAGATGCGGCGTTGCCAGGTGACAGGCACGATGGGGCGAGGCTGGCCTTGGGAGACGTCGCAGAGCAGGACAGTGTCCGCGAAGGGGATGTCGGCCAGGCGGAGGCCCGTGTCCGCCGCCCGGAGGGCTTGCACCGTGGTGTCGGTGGTTTGGTCCGCCGCCATAAGCGCAAAGTCCACGCCCAAGTGGACCGCGTTCGCGCTGGCCCGGGAAAGACAGTCGGCCACGGCGTTGTTTTTGCCGGCGACGTGCCGGATGTCCGTGGTAAACTCCGACACGGCGGAGAGGTGGCGCTGTTGGCGGGCCGACCACGGCTCCGTGACCTTGGCCATGGCGTAAACCAACGGCTTGTGGTCGACGAACGCCGTGAAAGGTCGGCCCTCCAGGAGGTGGCGGAAATGGCGGACGGCCATGTGTAGACCGAGGAGCTCCCGGTCAAACGTGCTGTATTTGAGCTCGTTCGGCCGGAGCTGCCGGCTGAAAAAAGCGAGTGGCTGCCAAACCCCGTTCACCCATTGCTCATGTACGGCGCCCACCGCGTAGTCGGAGGCATCCGTGGTGAGGGCGATGGGAGCGTTGAGCCCCGGGTGAGCGAGCAGTGTTGCGTCGGCGATGGCCCGCTTTGAGCTTTGGAAGGCCGCATCCATTGCTGCGGACCAGGCGATGTCGTGCTTGGCCGGCTTGCCCCGGAGGGCTTCATAGAGGGGCCGCATGAGTTGAGCAGCGCGGGGCACGAAGCGGTGATAAAAATTCACCATTCCCAGGAATTCCTGCAGGGCCTTTATGGTGCGGGGACGCGGGAACGTGGTGATGGCCTCGACCTTGGTTGGCAGCGGCACGGCCCCGTTCTTGGTGATGTGGTGGCCCAAAAATTCAACGGCCGTCGTGCCGAAGTGGCATTTGGCCGGGTTGACGATGAGGCCGTGCTCGCTGAGGCGCCCGAACAGTGTTCGGAGGTGGAGGAGGTGCTCGGCCCGGGACGTGCTGGCGACGAGGATGTCGTCCAAGTAAACGAAAAGGAACGGCAGGTCACGCAGCACGCCGTCCATCAAGCGCTGGAACGCCTGAGCCGCGTTCTTGAGACCAAACGGCATCCGCAAGAATTTGAATAAGCCGAACGGCGTGATGACTGCCGTTTTAGGGATGTCGGCCGCCCTGACAGGTACCTGGTGATATCCCCGTATGAGATCAATTTTCGAAAAAATGACCCATCCCGCCAGACGGGCGGAGAAGTCTTGGATATGCGGGATCGGGTACCTGTCGGGGGTGGTAGCGTCATTGAGACGGCGGTAGTCGCCACACAGGCGCCATCCACCCCCCGGCTTTGGCACGATGTGCAGTGGCGAGGCCCACGCACTATCGGAGCGCCGCACGATGCCGAGGTGCTCCAATGCGTCAAATTCGGCCTTCGCCACGGCGAGCTTGGCTGGGTCGAGGCGGCGGGCCCTGGCGTAGACCGGCGGGCCCGTGGTTGGTATGTGGTGCTCGATCCCATGCCGTACTGCGACGGCTGAAAACGTCGGCCGCGTGAGGGCCGGGAACTCCGTGAGCAGGCGAGCAAACTCGTTCGCCGCCGGGACGGCGCATGCCAGCTCGGTCGGCGCGGAGCTGCTCAATGTGCATACCAGGGAGCTGAAGGTTTCGGCGTTGATTAAACGACGCCGTTGGACGTCCACCAGCAGTCCGTGTGCGCAGAGGAAGTCGGCGCCTAGCAGAGCCATGGGCACGTTTGCGGTTACAAACGTCCAAGCAAAGCGTTGGCCGCCGAAGCAGAGGGTGACGTTGCGCGGGCCGAAGGTGCGGATGGTCGATCCGTTGGCCGCAACCAAGGAGGGGCCGCAAACCGCGGATTGCCTGTCCTGGTCAGAGGCGGGTATGACGCTCAGTTGGGCGCCGGTGTCGCACAGGAAGCGCCGTCCGGACGCTTTATCCGTGATGAACAGTAAGTTGCCCGTGTGGCCGGCGCTCATGGCTGGTAATGAACGCCGGCCCGGCCGTCAGGTGGAGGCCCCGGTCGTCGTGCTGGAGGTGGTCGGCTCGGTGTAGCGGCCGCCAATTGCGTCGGCAGTTCGGTCGTCGACCGTGCCGGGTGCTCGGGCGCCATGGGTGTTGCGTTGGACGGCGGTGGATCCCATGTCGCCGCTGCGATGCGCTGTCCTGCGGCGGAGATCTTGTCGGCTTCTCTGGCAAGGGCCCGGGGATCTGTGATCGTCGTGCTTGCCAGGGCGAGGCGTACCGGGTTAGGCAGCTGACGGAGGAACAGCTCCCGGAACAGGAATGCCGGAGAGTGCTCGCCGAGCAGTGAAAGCATGTAGTCCATTCGCTCGGAAGGGCGCATGTCGCCGAGCTCGGGCAGGTCGAGCAGGCGCCGTGCGCGTTCCGCCGATGGGAGGGCGAAAGCGTCGAGGAGAAGCTTCTTAATCGCGCCGTATTTGTCAGCGGCTGGCGGGCTCTCGAGGAGGCTCAGGGCGCGGGCCGCGGTGGCCGAACCGAGCGCTGCTACCACATGGTGGAAGCGGGTGTCGTCGGCCGTGATGCCTCGCAGGGCGAACAGGGAATCCGCCTGTGCGAACCAAACCGCCGCGTGAGCCTCCCAGAAGGTAGGCAGTTTAAGGGCGACTGCCGTGTCCATGTCGGTAGGTCACCAATGAAGGAGCTGGGGCTCCCACGTCGATCGGAAGAATGGACGCGATAAAAAGCTGGAATTCATCCGAGTTGCTTTAATCAAACCAAACACTCAGGCACTCTAAAAAGCCCGTTTATCGGGCAGCAATATATATACATATTATCCCGGAGCGTTTGCCCAGCAAAGGCGAGAGGGGGCGTGGCCCAGCGTCCTGGCTGCGGCCTGGCAAGTTGAGGGCGAGCCTGCCCGGGCATGCCCGGGCATGCCCGGGCGTCCCGACCGAGGCCTGGCAAGTTGAGCGCGAGCCTGCCCGGGCGTCCTGGACGAGCCCGGCATGGTGATCGCTCTGCGTCCTTGATAGGTGCAAGGCGATTGTGAAAACCCAGCGGTAGCCGCTACAACAGCAACATACGTATGTTGCGTGCCCTTCAACAACATCATCCCAGAATCATCTTCACACCATATATAATGTCCTGAGCGCAGGGCTTCAAATGAGGATAATTTATATATAAACTAGCAACAGTACCCGCCCTACGGGCGGAGCTTCGATTGGGAAGCCCAAATTAAAAGGCAAAATATTAGAAATTGAAGGCTTTTTTATTTTAAACGATTCATATAAACATCCGTTGAATCATATCACACACAAATCATCAAAATCTAAACAGTACATGGCTAAACAGTACATGGACAATCACGTACCACGTACGTCTCGCGTCTCGCTCGCTCTCATGTTGTCCCGATAATGATCCTTCCACAGGTTCACCGACAACGGCCCGTGCAGGGGCTGATCCGAGGATCTCATCAAACCGTCCGATCGGTAGTAGCGACGGACGGTGTGTACAAAGGGCAGGGACTTAATCAACGCGAGCTGATGACTCGCGCTTACTGGGAATTCCTCGTTCGTGGGACACTGTCTCAAGCCCCAGTCCCCATCACGGATGGGGCTCAGCGGTTTACCCGAGCCTGACGGCGAAGGGCAAGGTACACGCTGGCCCGTCCGGTGTAGCGCACTTGCAGTCCCGGATATCGAAGGGCATTAAACGTTCATTAAACATTAAACGTTCATTAAACATTAAACGTTCATTAAAGGATTACGAAACGAAAAACATTACGAAATTACGTTCACACCGTCACGTCAAACACTACCGTGAACACATACATCGTCACAATTAGAACATCGTCACAATGAACGTTATGCGAACGCGAATGTTATGCGGGAGTCCAATCCTGAGAATGCTGGAGACCAAAGCTGAAATTGGGAAAACTAAATAGCCTATTTTACTCCCAGCGGTCCCAGGATTATCCACCCAAAATATATTTGCGATCGGTTCAGCAGTTTTTACAGTACCTTCGAACAGACAGACAGACATTTGGTGAATTATAGTAAGATAAGGATATAAAATAAGGATAATAATCAAAAAATTTCCCACCCCCTCCCCCGCCTTCCCATGCCTCCTCCCCCCAAGCCCTCTCCCTCCCACAGATCTCCCGATGACCCTGTTCTCTGCTGTTGTACTTGTGTGCTTCACTCTCTCTCCCCATCGTGTCTCCTGCTCCCTTTATTGTATGTTTTGTGTGTCCATTTGTCCTTTTTGCCCTCGCCAGAGGAGAGGGTATTGCATTTGAGTCCGTTTGTTTGTCTGTCTGCCTGTCTGTCTGTCTGTTTGGCCGCACAGAATAAATATGACTTTCTCTGCAACCGTTGGTCCGATTGACAGGAAATTTTCACCATCGGTGCAACTCCACCTTTATAATTTTTTAATGATAATTATGAGGTCATAGGTCACGTAGTTCGGCCGCCATCTTGGAAAAACCGAAAAACTTTGCACCTCTATATCTCCAAAAGTGCTGAATAGAAAAAATTGAGACATGGCTCATTGTAAAGAACTCTCCATGGGGAATAAAATATGTTAATGATGATGTCATAGGTGCTTCCATTATGACGTCATAATTCGACAAGTACAAAACTTCATCCAATCAAGATTAAATTTCTTGAGCGCCATGTCGGCATAAACTGGTGGAGAAAAAAAATTTAATGATGACATCATCGGTCACGTGGTTCGGCCGCCATCTTGGAAAAAACAAAAAACTTTGCACGTCTATATCTCCGAAAGGGCTGAATAGAAAAAATTGAGACATGGCTCATTGTAAAGAACTCTCCATGGGGAATAAAATATGTTAATGATGATGTCATAGGTGCCTTAATTATGATGTCATAATTCGACAAGTATAAAACTTCATCCGATCAAGATTAAATTTCTTGAGCATAATGTAGGAATGAATTAGTTTAGAAAAAAATAATGATGTCATTGGTCACGTGGTTCGGCCGCCATCTTGGAAAAACCGAAAAACCTTTCACCTCTATATCTCCGAAAGTGCCGAATAGAAAAAATTAAGACATGGCTCATTGTAAAGAACTCTCCATGGGGAATAAAATATGTTAATGATGATGTCATAGGTGCCTTAATTATGACGTCATAATTCGACAAGTACAAAACTTCATCCAATCAAGATGAAATTTCTTGAGTGCCACGTCGGCATAAACTGGTGGAGAAAAAAAATAATGATGACGTCATCGGTCATGTGGTTCGGCCGCCATATTTGTTTTAAGACAAAAGCCTTAAAAAAACAACTGAAAATACATCCTGGCGAGGGTTTGCAATCTCTGATTGCTCTTTTTCTTGTTTGTGATTGATGTTAGCTCTTTCACGAGCCTCGATGTTGTATACAAAAAAAAAAGAAAAGGAACTTTCTTGTTAATGCCAACATTGATGTCATGACACCTTGGCCTGCTATCTTGCCAGATTTGAACATCTTTGGGACATCATTGATCATGGCATTTGAACCTTGCCAGGACAGCTGCAAAACCTCGATGAGCCTGAAAAGTAGCTGATTTGGGTGGCAGGTACCATTCCACAGGTTCAGATTGTGCGCTCAATATGGTCGATGCGACAACAGTACAATGCAGTGATTCCTGCATACCTGGTATTGAGGTCGATACTTCCACGTTGGATACCGATGAGAAACATTCACCACAACGCAGCATTACATGATTAGGTCACAATGAAATGGACATGTAATTATTCAGCATTTATTTCTGTCAGAGGTTTGCACCTCATCTGTGTTCCTTGACGTCACCTAAATAAGTCACATAAACACAATCACATGTTCGGTTTTAATGGTGAAGAAGACACTATGGTTCTGAGTGTTAAATAATTAATCCTGACGGACCTACCTTGCACCTATCCAGAATTAAAAGTAAATTATCATATTAATAGAATGTTAGGCGCATGGTTGGATATGCTGGAGGCAATGTGGAGTGCAAAACAGCTGCAATTGTAGGGATGAACTACCTTCCAAACTCCGGGGTTAGTTCATATTCTGTGCAGAAAGAGCATGTGGTATGTCTGTCGGATTATTTATTTCGATAATTTCAGCTCTTCTTGCTTAATAAATTGAATTTCATTTTGAAATGCATTCTCTGGCCGTTTGGTCATCAATTATTAATTTCCTGTTCTAATGTCCTGAACTTTATCTGTGATATATTATTCTCTCTCATCTTTCTCACCTCCTCACCCCCCACAGCTCCTCGTCTCATTCATTAGTTCGTTTTCTTAAAAACTTGCTTTTTTGTCAAGCCAAACTAAAAACTTTCTTTGCTCACCTCCTACTTCCTTCAATATATACTTTCGATTTCACAATGTGTGAGGTTAATTAGCACGAGTTTCCAAGTTTCCAATGCAAATCTAACTGTTTTAGGCCGTTTTTAGCCCGCAGCAGGAGACGGGGTTTTGCAAATCACTTCTGTGTCTATGTCTGTGTGTGTCTGTCCAGGCTGTAACTTTTTTACCATTTTAATTTTGTCATCAAATTTTCAACAAAGCGTTATTATGAGAATATGAAAAAGACAAATGAATAATTTGGTCAAAAGGTCAAAGGTCAACGTCACATAAATCGTCAATTTTCATCCAATTGATCTGAAATTTTAAGAATTTGCATATCGGGTCACTGAATTGGTTCACCAATCAAAAAGCGATTGTTTTTATGCCTCTATGATCAAAATATCAAAGGTCTCGGTTGCATAAAAATATCAATTTTCATCCGATTCACCTGAAATTTTAAGAATTTGCATATCGGGTCACTGAATTGGTTCACCAATCAAAAAGCGATTGTTTTTATGCCTCTATGATCAAAATATCAAAGGTCTCGGTTGCATAAAAATATCAATTTTCATCCGATTCACCTGAAATTTTAAGAATTTGCATATCGGGTCACTGAATTGGTTCACCAATCAAAAAGCGATTGTTTTTATGCCTCTACGATCAAAATATCAAAGGTCTCGGTTGCATAAAAATATCAATTTTCATCCGATTTACCTGAAATTTTAAGAATTTGCATATTGGGTCACTGAATTGGTTCACCAATCAAAAAGCGATTGTTTTTATGCCTCTACGATCAAAATATCAAAGGTCTCGGTTGCATAAAAATATCAATTTTCATCCGATTCACCTGAAATTTTAAGAATTTGCAATATTGGGTCGCTGAATTGGTTGAATGAAAAGCTAAACGCCTATTGTTTTTATCAAAAGGCCAAAGTTCAAGTTTGCATAAAATATCAGTCAGTCATATCAATATGACTCAATTCATCGAGTGTAACCTGCATTCTATCAATAAGGTGAAAAGGTCAAGGTCACAAAATCATCTATGTCCATCTGATTGACTTGAAATTTGAGCAGGGTTTACATATTGGGTCAGTGAAGCCTCATGCTTTTGAGGTCAAAAGGTTAAGTTCGCCTAAAATTATCAATCTTTTTTTATTTTTAAGCTGTTTTCATTATGTTTATCATAAGGAGGAAGAAGAAGTTCGAATAAAAAGTGGACACGGACAGGCTTTGCATTTTCAGATGCTTTCTAGTTTTAACCCTGGTATTCTTTTTTTTTCAAGTACTATTCACACCTTCATGATCATTTTAATCACTATTGTCAGAGGATTCCCTCACCAAATTGGTAAATTTCTTCGATAGTTCTGGAGATTTTAAATGAGAAGAAGTAATATATTTTTTGCAAATATTTGCTTTTTTTTCAAAACAAAATCAATAACCTACAGGGGTATTGGTGACGCAATATTGATGAAATTATAAACCTGTGAAAAGCTGAAAGCATTTCACCTTCGATTGACATATGTTGCTATCAGTGGATGCTGATTCTACTTACAATATGCATTTAAAAAGTGAGACCTTGTTCTTAAGCCAATTGAGAATGAGTGTTTGAGATCGATGTTGATGAGAAGTTGAAAAATATGAAGTTTCAGAAAAAAGTATCCTTCAAATAACTTCATTCTCACTGTGCAACTCTGTTATTGTGTTCTCGATCTACACATTCTAAGTGCTTTTACATTCACATGAATTTTGTGAAATTCCACACAGAGTTCTTCCAATAAATAAGAAATGCAAATTCCACACATACAAATTCAACAGAAAGCTCTGCGTGTCCGAAATGAAATTTTCTGCAAGCATGCTGGTAAGACCTACGGTGTGTACCCTGGATTAGAATAGGTACACCATATCCCTGCATGTCGTAAGAGGCGACTAAGAGGGTTGGCGTCAGGAAGGGCATCCGGCCATAAAAGCATTGCCTCAAAAAGAGAACCATGACAATTACAACTACATGTGGGCAGGGTACAGCCCGAAGTGGAGATCGGTTTCTGAGGTTTGGGACATGGAATGTAGGGACAATGACAGGGAGATCAGGAGAAGTGGTGGAAGTATTGGTCAGAAGAAGAGTGGACATATGTTGTGTGCAAGAGACGAGATGGAAGGGAAGTGGTGTGAGAATGGTAAAGGGTAGGCAGGGACAGAAATACAAGTTTGTGTGGCAAGGGTGCCCGGAGGGTGTGAATGGTGTTGGTGTCCTATTTTCTGAAGTGTTTGTAGACAGTGTGGTGAGTGTGACGAGAGTGAGTGATAGGTTGTTGATGGTGAAAATGATGATTGGAAAGCTCTTGGTGAACGTCATTTCAGGATATGCTCCGCAGGTTGGTCGGAGCGATGAAGAGAAGGACAAGTTCTGGTGTGCGATAGAGAAGCTGATGGAAAACGTGAAAGATGAGGAAGTTATTGTGGTAGGAGGAGACCTAAATGGACATGTGGGAAGGAGTATGGATGGTTTTGAGGGAGTTCATGGGGGTTACGGATATGGTGTGAGAAATGGAGAAGGTGAAAGGATTTTGGAGTTTGCTGATGGAGCTGATTTGTTGATTTGTAATACTCAGTTCCAGAAAGGGGATAATAAGCTTGTTACATACACGTCAGGTGGGTCGACGACAACCGTTGACTACCTGATGGTGTGTAGTCGAGATAGGGGGCACCTCCGGGACAAAAAGGTGATCCCGGGGGAGGAGGCTGTTTCACAGCATCACTTGGTTGTCTGCGACATAAGGGTGAAAGGTGCGAGGAGAGCTCGGCGGGTGAAGTATCAACCGAGAATGAAGGTGTGGAGTTTGAAAGAGGTGACAGTAAGGGAGGCATTAAAAGAGAGGCTGAGTAAGGTAGAGGATGATGTGGTTGAGCTTGAAAGTGGTTGGATGTCAATGAAAGATAGTCTGTTGGGAGCCGTTGGTGAGGTATGTGGATGGACAAAAGGACCTCGGAAAAGGCACTCGGAAACATGGTGGTGGGATGATGAAGTTGGAAAGAGGATTGACGAGAAGAGGAAGAAGGTGAAGGAGTGGCAGAAGGCGAAGGGTACGGGAGCAGAAAAAGCAGAGCATGAAAGTTATAAGGCAGCCAAGAAGGCTGCAAAGAAAGAGGTAGCAAAGGCGCAGGAGGCATGTAGGAAAATGTCTGGAGAACGCTTGGATTTGGAAAAGGGTCAGAGAGCGGTATTCAGGATTGCAAAGCAGATAGCGAAAGAGAGGTGTGATGTGATGGGGGTGAGTTGCTTGACGGATGAAGTGGGACAAATTGTTGTGGACCCAGATGGAATTAAAGGAAGATGGAAAAGATATATGGAAATGCTGTTAAATACAGAGAATGAATGGGATGGCAACATAGAGAGTAACCCAGTTTTAGGACTGGCAGAGAAGATAACTGAGAAGGAAGTTGAGGAAGCGATAAAAGCAATAAAGAGTAGAAAAGCGGGAGGGCCGACGGGAGTTGTGGGAGATATGTTGAAGGCAGCAGGAAGTTGGGGTGTGAAGAGAATGGCAGAGATCTGTAATCTGGTGGTGAAAGAAGGTCGCATTCCAGTGGTTGGGAACTGAGTACCCTTGTCCCTCTATACAAGGGGAAAGGTGACCCTCTGGAGTGTGGCTCGTACCGAGCGATAAAGTTATTGGGGCATGGAATGAAGGTATTGGAAAGGGTGTTGGAGAAGAGGATAAGGAAGAAGGTGAAGGTCGACGAAATGCAGTTTGGATTTATGCCAGGAAGAGGAACGACAGATGCGCTCTTTATTGTGACGCAGTTGCAGGAGAAGTACATGGAGAAGAGGAAGAAGTTGTTTCTTGGGTTTGTTGATCTGGAGAAAGCATTCGATAGGGTTCTACACGAAGTATTGACATGGGCATTGAGGAAGTTAGAAGTGGAGGAATGGTTGATCAGAGTTGTGAAGGCCATATACAAAAGAGCGCGCACAGCTGTAAGGACGGAAACAGTGGTGAGTTCGAGGTGAAGGTGGGAGTGCATCAGGGGTCGGTACTAAGTCCACTACTATTTGTAGCTGTGATGGAGGTGCTGGCTCAGAACGTAAAGGAGGGTTTACCGTGGGAGTTGTTGTATGCAGATGATCTGGTGTTGATTGCGGATAGTATGGATGGACTGAAGGAAAAGATTAACAAGTGGAAGGAATGTATGGAGACAAAAGGTCTGAAGGTGAATATAGGAAAGACGAAGGTGATGGCAAGTGGTAAAGCATGTGGTGAGGTGCAAAGAACTGGGAAGTGGCCATGTGCTGTGTGCAGGAAGGGTGTCGGAGTGAACTCCATTCAATGTACATTGTGCGCTGAGTGGGTTAGTCATAAATGTAGTGGTCTGAGAGGGTCATTAACCAGTGTGGCAGCTACATTCAAATGTAAGGTGTGCACAGAGGGAGCTGCAGATGGAGGAAATGTTGAGTTGGATCTTGGAGACGGCGTGAAGCTGGAAGGTGTGAAAACATTTTGCTACCTTGGAGACATGCTGAATGGAGAAGGTGGATCAGACTCGGCAACGGTTGCTAGAGTGAGATGTGCATGGAAGAAGTTTCGGGAACTGAGTGGCGTGCTGATGAGGAGGGGAGTGTCGTTGAAGCTGAAGGGAAAGGTGTATGCTGCATGTGTGAGAAGTGTTATGATTTATGGGAGCGAGACATGGGTCATGAATGTAGAGCAGCAACGAAGGCTGGAAAGGGTGGAAATGCGAATGGTTCGGTGGATGTGCGGAGTATCGTTGAAAGAGAGGAAGACAAATGATGAATTGCGAAAGATGATGGGAATAGAGCCTGTGATTGATGCTGTGAAGAGGAACAGGTTGAGATGGTTTGGTCATGTGTTGAGGAAGGATGAAAGTGACTGGTTGAAAAGAGTGATGGAAATGAATGTAGAAGGAAGTTGAGGACGGGGAAGACCGAGAAAGACTTGGCTAAAGATAGTGGAAGAAGAAATGCGGGCAAGGGGGTTAACAAGGAGAGATGCAGAAAATTGGGCAAAATGGAGAAGATTGTCATGGGGACCGCAAGGCTAACCCCCGCTCTAGCAGGGAAAATGGCCTTACAATGCATGTTGTGTTGTTGTATGCTGGTAAGACCACTGTGGATTAAAAGCTTGGGAATTGCAGAGTTCTTACAGGAAAAAAAACAATGTTCTACCAAATCTGTGCCAGACTATTGTAATGGAAATTGATCTGGCAAGAAGCAGCGTAGGAGGAGAGATGTTAGGGAGAAGAAAGTATATATTAATTGATGAAGACCACTGTAAACAGTAATAAAATACACAATCCAGAGGCATTCATTTAAACTGATAAATCTTGATTCTTTTCAGTTCAATGACACTGTGTTGCTTAGATGACATTCGTTACAGACCTCCTTCACTATGAAATGTGAAACTGGTGGAATAATACAGTTTAATGTTTCTATCCCTTTTATGTTACTATCACACTCTTACTCTGAATGAATTTTCTCACCTATGGCATGTGTCCTGCTGATAAAGAGGACACGCAGGAGGATTTTGGAACCAGTTCTGAGGTCAAATCACAGGCAATGTTGAATCTCTCCAGCATCTGTCAATCACCAAATGTCAGTCAGAATTGCTGGTCTCAAGAAATTTAGTTTTCACAGTAAATGACAGGATGATATGGGTCAGGATGATTCTCTAAAGGTGACAGAATGTCAATTCCCTTCACAGGAGGAAACGATGGTTTGGGAATTTGACAGGATGTTCTTTCACAACTAAAAAAGAAAAACTTTCTTCCATGTACTGTCACCTTCATTTTCCCACTTTGCTCAATACGAATAACATTTAAAAAACAGATTTCCCCTAATATGAGCCATCTATCTATAATTCCAGTAATCTCTGTGTGTATGTTTGTATGTTTGTATGTTTGTATGTTTGTATGTTTGTCTGTGACCGCTGTTTCTCGACAACCACGGGTCCGATATACTTGAAACTTGCCAGGTATATTGCTGGGGACCCGAGGATGTGCCTTTTCAAGGTTTCATATTAATCGGACAAGTAGTTACTGAGCTATGGCGATTTCTTTACCAAACTCCGCAAGCCGTTCGCTTTGGACCAAACCATTTCATGTAAATAGAGGGGGGGGATTGTCACCGTACTCGCAAGCCGTTCGCTTTGGACCAAACCATTTCATGCAAATAGAGGGGGGGGGGATTGTCACCGTACTCGCAAGCCGTTCGCTTTGGACCAAACCATTTCATGTAAATAGAGGGGGGGGATTGTCACCGTACTCGCAAGCCGTTCGCTTTGGACCAAACCATTTCATGTAAATAGAGGGGGGGGATTGTCACCGTACTCGCAAGCCGTTCGCTTTGGACCAAACCATTTCATGTAAATAGAGGGGGGGGATTGTCACCGTACTCGCAAGCCGTTCGCTTTGGACCAAACCATTTCGCACATGAACCAAACCATTTCATGTAAATAGAGGGGGGGGATATAATTTTAGATATATATATAGTACGGGCATGCCCTAGTACTTTTAAATGCATATTAAAACTATTTTTTTCCTTTCTCTTATTCATATCCTAAGTTATCGTTATTTTTCCTTTGGCGTCAGGAAGGGCATCCGGCCATAAAAAAACATTGCCTCAAAAAGAGAACCATGACAATTACAAGTACATATGGGCAGGGTACAGCCCGAAGTGGAGATCGGATTCTGAGGTTTGGGACATGGAATGTAGGGACAATGACAGGGAGATCAGGAGAAGTGGTGGAAGTATTGATCAGAAGAAGAGTGGACATATGTTGTGTGCAAGAGACGAGATGGAAGGGAAGTGGTGTGAGAATGGTGAAGGGTAGGCAGGGACAGAAATACAAGTTTGTGTGGCAAGGGTGCCTGGAGGGCGTGAATGGTGTTGGTGTCCTGTTTTCTGAGGAGTTTGTAGACAGTGTGGTGAGTGTGACTAGAGTGAGTGATAGGTTGATGATGGTGAAAATGATGATTGGAAAGCTCTTGGTGAACGTCATCTCGGGATATGCTCCGCAGGTTGGTCGGAGCGACGAAGAGAAGGACAAGTTCTGGTGTGCGATAGAGAAGCTGATGGAAAACGTGAAAGATGAGGAAGTTGTTGTGGTAGGAGGAGACCTAAATGGACATGTGGGAAGGAGTATGGATGGTTTTGAGGGAGTTCATGGGGGTTACGGATATGGTGTGAGAAATGGAGAAGGTGAAAGGATTTTGGAGTTTGCTGATGGAGCTGATTTGCTGATTTGTAATACTCAGTTCCAGAAAGAGGATAATAAGCTTGTTACATACACGTCAGGTGGGTCGACGACAACCGTTGACTACCTGATGGTGCGTAGGCGAGATAGGGGGCACCTCCGGGACACAAAGGTGATCCCTGGGGAGGAGGCTTTTTCACAGCACCACTTGGTTGTCTGCGACATAAGGGTGAAAGGTGCGAGGAGAGCTCGGCGGGTGAAGTACCAACCGAGAATGGAGGTGTGGAGGTTGAAAGAGGTGACAGCAAGGGAGGCATTAAAAGAGAGGCTGAGTAGGGTAGAGGATGTTGTGGTTGAGCTTGAAAGTGCTTGGATGTCAATGAAAGCTAGTCTGTTGGGAGCCGTTGGTGAGGTATGTGGATGGACAAAAGGACCACCGAGGCACACGGAAACATGGTGGTGGGATGATGAGGTTGGAAAGAGGATTGACGAGAAGAGGAAGAAGTTCAAGGAGTGGCAGAAGGCGCAGGGTACGGGAGCAGAAACAGAAGAGCATGAAAGTTATAAGGCAGCCAGGAAGGCTGCAAAGGAAGAGGTAGCAAAGGCGCAGGAGGCATATGTAGGAAAATGTTCGGAGAATGCTTGGATTCGGAAGAGGGTCAGAGAGCAGTATTCAGGATTGCAAAGCAGATAGCGAAAGAGAGGTGTGATGTGATGGGGGTGAGTTGCTTGAAGGATGAAGTGGGACAAATCGTTGTGGACCCAGATGGAATTAAAGGAAGATGGAAAAGATATATGGAAATGCTGTTGAATACAGAGAATGAATGGGATGGCAACATAGAGAGTAACCCAGTTTTAGGACCGGCAGAGAAGATAACTGAGAAGGAAGTTGAGGAAGCAATAAAAGCAATGAAGAGTAGAAAAGCGGGAGGGCCGACGGGAGTTGTGGGAGATATGTTGAAGGCAGCAGTAAGTTGAGGTGTGAAGAGAATGACAGAGATCTGTAATCTGGCGGTGAAAGAAGGCCGTATTCCAGTGGATTGGGAACTGAGTACCCTCGTCCCTCTATACAAGGGGAAAGGTGCCCCTCTAGAGTGTGGCTCGTACCGAGCGATAAAGTTATTGGAGCATGGAATGAAGGTATTGGAAAGGGTGTTGGAGAGGAGGATAAGGAAGAAAGTGAAGATCGACGAAATGCAGTTTGGATTTATGCCAGGTAGAGGAACGACAGACGCACTTTTTATTGTGAGGCAGTTGCAGGAGAAGTACATGGAGAAGAGGAAGAAGTTGTTTCTTGGGTTTGTTGATCTGGAGAATGCATTCGATAGGGTTCCACGCAAAGTATTGACATGGGTAATGAGGAAGTTAGGAGTGGAGGAATGGTTGTGGGAATGGTGGAGGAATCAGAGTAGTGGTGGCAATGTACAAAAGAGCACGCACAGCTGTAAGGACGAAGGACGGAAACAGTGGTGAGTTTGAGGTGAAGGTGGGAGTGCATCAGGGGTCGGTACTAAGTCCACTACTATCATATCACCGAGTTGTTAGGGTTAGGGAAAACTTTTGATGTCTGTCCGCAACATAACTACCCGATGATATCATCCGATCTTGATGAAACTTGTGTGGGAGGTTGATATCATGATCTAGTTGTGTCCTGCCCAGAGTGGGCGTATTCCGCCCATTGTGGGTGGATCCACGCCCGAAAAAGATGTCTTTTTAGCGGGTAATCGAGTTCAAGCTACATCTTCTCCGAGGGGTTTGGTGGAATCTGACAGGGGTTTCGATATTTGGTTAGGCCAATGTCATGTGTCCTGCCGCATGGAGCTCGATATTTCATTTTTTTTCAACCATTTAAAAAAAATTTTTTATTAATTAATTTCTTTATTTTTCATTTCATTTTTCACCGTATTTTCGGTATTGTGTAGCTACCTAACCTCATAACTGATTATATATTATTTTCAATCTCATTTCAAGGTCAGTCACCTTCGTTTTGACATTTCTGGGCCTGGCCTGTCCGGGCCTGTTTCAGTTACAGTCCGTCCTTTGTCATTGAATACCGCTCGCTCGTGAACCATCGTCGTCTCCTGACTTGTTTAATTTTATATTTTTGTGCTGGTCTGCAAGGTTAACTACTTAATCCTATTATTCCAAGCAAGCCACTGGGAGAGGTTTAGTGTCTTGAATTTCTAATCCTCACAATCACCCATGACCCCGAGTGGACATAGCAAAGCTGGCCTCCCAAGCCAGCCACAAACAGCATCCTCAGTCGATCCAAGTTTTTCTTTGGGAAATCAGAGCTATGCAAAGACTACAAGGCCTTTGTCTGTAGCTTAATGGAATACAATTTTTGTAAACATGGTAGAGGCTTTTGGGAGAGCGAAAGCAGAATGGAATGCAACAAAATGGAAATTGAGAAAGAACCATCAACGACAGATTGAAGAGGAAGTGAAAAGTGGAGATGAAACAGAAAAGACATAAATCAGTTTACAAACTGACAAACAAAATGAGGTGAGGGATAGGGAGAAAAATCACAATAACTCAGAAAAGCTGATCGCTTGGGAATGGGGTTTTTTGGGAGTAGAATAAATCATGAGTATGGATGGGGTAGTAGTGAACAGCTGTCTTGAAGCACTGGAGGGAGGGCTGGGACTGAACAGACTGGGGAAGTTGTTTCACATATGAGGGAAAAAGAACAAATGAGTGGAGTTGAGCAATGATCCTCTATTTTTGGAGTTTAACAAGAAGAGGGTGACTGGAAGATCATGTGCATCCTATATAAACATGGGAGGTACAGAGCCTAGAGAGGGCAGATGGTGCAATACCAAAGAGAGGATGGTAGAAAACAGAGAGGCCATAAACCTGTCTGTGATGTAAAATAAAAAGGCCTAAACACAGCTTCGTCACGAGAGATCCCAATGATTTTGAGGGTCTTACTTTCCACCACATCAAGAAGGGAAATGTGTAAGGCAGGGGAATTAGCCCTAAATTAGAGAGCAGTGCTCCATCAAGCATCCAAAATGAAGGACTGTATTGTTGCGGTTTTGCCATAAAGGCAAACCCCCTTTCGTTAATTGCACGACAACATGTAGCCTGGAGTAGTTAGTTATTTCTTATTGAATGTAAAGATTAGCCCCTTCCCATTGTGTAGTAATCGAGACCAAATATGTGTTGAGAGTAGGCAGGATTTCAAACCTTTGTGGGGTTAAAGGAGGACATTTTGATGAGCAGGAAGGCGTGGCCAGAAGCACAGGCCCACGTGACCAATGACGGGTCGGGAACACGTCCCCAGCATGCGACAAACCTCAGCCAATGGGAGCTGTGGAACATTTTGGAGGCGTGGGCGGGTGTGATAAAACCCCCGCCCATCGCATTTTCATTCTCTTGCTTTTGGGATTTTGCTGCACCACGAGATCTCTCTTGCCTTTGTCCTTTGGCGACGACCTTTCTTGCTTTGTGCTTCGCCGATCTCTCGCTCTGATCTGGTGGACCTGCAAGCGTTGGCCCCTCCCGCGACCCATCTTGAAGCTGGCCGTCCCACCTGCGCTGAATCTAGCCCAACCTGCGCCGAAGTTCATCAACCTGCGCTGAAGTTCATCTACCTGTGCTGAAGTTCGTCGTCCAGATACTTCGTCCAGGCTGCACGTCCGGATCGAGGATCGAGCTGCGCACTGCGCACAGCCGCAGCCACCAGCGAGGCAATCCCAGCACGTACATCGATCGGTACGAGAATAACCCGTGTGTCATTCTGTGTTTGTGAGAGTGTGAAGGTGCCTGTGGGGTCTATGATAGGTAAGGAATTGATAAGTTTACATCTTCGTCTCTGTTTCTCTGTGCCTTCTAAATAAAAGGCTGTACATTTCTGTTACTTTCAAACCTGTTCGGATACGTCTTTTCTCCATTGGCCTAGCATCATCCGAGACCGAATTTGGCTTGAATCAGGTCTGTAAATCACGTTAGGTAATGCTGCTTTCCACCCCCAGTGCTAATCCATTGTGCTCTGCATGCGCGCGTGCACCTTGATCCATGCACCTTGAAGGTATCTGTGATTTTCCGGTATTAACCGAGAGGATTCACACAACAAAATTGTTGTCAAGGAGTGGGATTTTTGAACCCTCGCAAACAAATTGGTGTCAGGAGTTTGGGATATTTGGCACTGGAGTGCCTTCATGTACTGCTAAATTACGAGCGTGTGGAAATTTAGTTTAAAACAAATTAAAATTAAATTTGGATGATGGCTGGCCAAGACGAGCAGGTTCCGGTGGGTATAGAAAATGTAGAGAATGAGGATGAATTAATGGCCCAGGACACAAACGAACAGATTGACCTTGGAGTTGATCATGGCACGGCAGGGAGTGGAGACAATGGTGGCGCTTCACACGCAGGGCCAGCGGCGGAGGCTGAACCCGCTGTGCAAGCGGGGGTTAACATGGAGTTATTCATGACGCAAATCAGAGCATGCTTTGAGGTGCAAATTAATAAAATGGATGATCGGATGGACACCATGAGGGAAGAATCAAGATACGATATGAAAAGGATGAGCGAGGAGGTCACGGGTGCACGTGACGAGGTAAAGCGGAGTGAGATGCGCGTCCAGCGGGAGTTGAGGGAGAGCACGGCCAAACTGAATGGGGGAATAGAAGGACTGACGCGGGAAGTAGAAAAGCTGACACTAGGACAACAGGAATTAAGGGAACAGGTGAGTAAGAATACGGATGTTATAGGTGGGTTAAAGTCAGCGTAGAAGGAATTAAAATGGGAAGTGGTAGCGACCAAGAGGGAATGTAAAATGGTGCACGAGGGACTGATGAAGAGGGTGGATGACGTAATAGAAACTATGGGAACGAAGGAACGGGAAATTAGGATACAGATAGAGACGACGAAGGTAACCTTAGAAGAGGAGATGTCGGAGGTGCATTGGGAGATAATGGGAGTTAAGGAAAAAATGGAGAGGGTGGAAAATGTTGTTAGTAATATTGAAAAGAGACGAAGTGAAACAGGGAATGAATTACGGGAGGAATTGATGGAATGTGTGCAAGGTTGGTGCTCGCACCGTGATGAAATGCTTGCTGACCAAATAAAAAGTTTACAGGTGATGGAAGAGAAGCGGGAAAATGGGAGCCCCGAGGTGAGTGGCGATGATTTGGGAAATGTGTTTGGTGCGATCGGAGGCTCGACAAGCTTGAAGGTCAGGATAGACCCGGGTATTCATGGGGGCCCCACTGCGAGGGGTACGAATGGTATGGAGTGTGGGGAGAGAGTGTGCGCACCGGTGTGTGCGAGTACGGAATGGAGTGCGAGGGGCAATCAGACTGAGGCATCGACACCGACTGGGATATGGGTCAGTGGGACGGATAGGGGACGCAAGCCCCAAATAAGTGGTGCACCGTGGGGACCGGAGGGGGTCGGCATGGCGTCGGTCCCGCAAGGGCCGGCGTGTGGGATTCGTACCTTCGGCACCTGCATGGTATTGTTGGTGCCGTACCACGGCAAGAGTGATCGGCAGGGTTCGAGGGGAAATTCGGTGTTTCGGAGGCACGCACCTTACCAGGTGAGGTTTTATAACCGTGGCCAGTTGGGTCATCGTGCGTGGGACCTCAGGGCCCTGCGCAGGGATGGACACCGACACCTGGGACCACCAACTCCAACCCCCTCGGATCGTCCATGCCGGCCGAATAGAAACCGATACAGGAGACCAAGCACCCTCATGGATCGCTCTGGCCTTAGAGGCTGAGCTGCGACAAAGTACCTCCACAGATGGGGGCTCATAGTGTAGAAGACTGGGGGAGTATTGTACCCCCCACGTGGGGGTATAGTGGTGGGACCATTCCCCATAATGGGGGGGGGGGGCATGAGCACTAGTTTAGGGGGATAGCATTGTTAGGCCCATGGAGGGGCCAGCAATGGTTGCTCCATGGGTACACCGAAGCATTAGCTGAGGGAGGGCTAGGATAACGATTAGGGATCTAGAGAGACCATAGGGACAAAGATTTAAGTAGGGACCATGAACGTATGTAGTGGGGACGTAGAGAGTTTAGTCACTTTAGTGGTTGTTAACAAAGGGTGTGCATAGTGTAAAGGGACGACGAGGGAAGCACGAGTTATAGGGGAAATCAGTTAAATAGATGATGCTGTGTGTGTAAGTGTAAATGGAATTGTGTTGCGGTGTGCAAATAATTGGTGTGGAATGCATGGTGCGAAGGATTGAATGGGGGGAGTGGAACCCATTCACGGAGGCCCAGGTGGGTAGTTGAAAGTTAGATAGAGGGTGTAGGTAAATTACCATGGACGAGCAACGGTACCCACCCTACGGGCGGGGCTTCAATTGGGAGGCCCAAATGAAAAGGCTAAATATCAGAAATTGAAGGCTTTTTTTATTTTAAACGATTTATATAAACATCCGTTAAATCCCGATCGGTGCAGCCGTTTGTGCAGCACCCGGGAAAATAACGTCATGCGGGAGCAAGTATCAGCAGGACGTGGCAGTGTGGGAGTCCACGTTTTTGATCCTCCTTCATGCCGAAGTAGCCCACCACTTCTCCAAGCATTCCGCTCTTCATATCCACCATGACAGATTTAAGCTTGATCCTGAAGACGCGTGCAGTAGTCCTCCTGATGTCGTATGTACTTTCGATACGTGTTTCCTTCATTGTAAAAACTTCCAAATCAACAGTTAAAAGGATTTTGAGCCGATAGCAGTTACAGCCCTGGCAAGCTCGATGGAGACAGCGATCTGTTAGCGTATTCACCGCCCAAATAGATATGTGGAATTCTCTCATGTGGAGATTAAACTAATCGTGTTCACAATCGCGATGTCGTATGTACTCCCGATACATGTTTCCTTCATTGTAAAAACTTCCAAATCAACAGTTAAAAGGATTTTGAGCCGATAGCTGTTACGGCTTTGGCAAGATCGATGGAGACAGCGATCTGTAAGTGCATTCACCGCCCAAATAGCTATGTGGAATTCTCTCATGTGGAGATTAAACTAATCGTGTTCACAATTGCTATGTTGTATGTACTCCCGATACGTGTTTCCTTCAGTTGAAATGGGTTAGAATTCTCTCAAGCAGGGTTTCAACTCGTGTCCAATATAAAAGGTCTTTGTCCGAGGTCACCGAGTTCGATCTGTGAAGCCGTGCAGCGATCGGGGCAGCCGTTTGTGCGGTACCCGGGAAAACAACGTCGTCACAATGAGAACAATGAACGTTATGCGAAAGCGAATGTTATGCGTGAGTCCAAACCTGAGAATGCTGGAGACTAAAGCTGAAATTGGGAAAACTAAATGGCCTATTTTACTCCTGGAGATTCCAGGATTATCCACCCAAAATATCGTTGAGATCGGTTCAGCAGTTTTTACGGTACCTTCGAACAGACAGACGAATGGACATTTGGTGAATTATAGTAAGATATTGACACCTGTGGTGCTGATTGTGGAAATAGTTTTTTTTGTGTGAGGTGCATGAGACAATTAAATAGCTGGGCGTGTGGCTTAATTGGTAGTAATAGTTATTGGGGCACTCCGTCACTGATAGCTCGTCGGCCAGGTAAGGCCGCAGGTAGGCTCAGGGAGCCAGGTAGGTTAGTGTGAGTGGGGCCCGAGGATCCAGGGAAGGGACTCGGGTTGCCCAAATGCCAAGGTGGGCATCAGGGCGAAAGCACCAGGGAGGGCCTTCCCCAGATAGGGTAATGTGAGGAGCAGGCCAGCTCGGGGGGCAGCTCCAGTGAACGGAGGGGTGCAGGTAGGTAGACCTGCTGATAGAGCCAAACGACCCAGCCCCGAAATTGTGCGACAGCACAGGTAGAAAATTTGTGGGGTTAGACCCAAATTCAGAGGGCACCACAGTGTGGGCAATGAGAATTCGGGTTCTTGGAACCACATAGTTTAAAGAAGGCCGATTGGCATGGTACAACCCCAGGGAGATTAAATGTGTAATGATGTTAGTGTAGTTAGGATTTTGTGAAGACCCCTTCGCACCATCCACAACCATCAACAAGGGGATGGATTTCGCACCACGGGACTTAATGTTTGATTGGTGAGATGCATCACGACGTGAGTACGAAACAATAATAATAATAATAATAATACATTTATTTTATATAGCACTTTTCAAGAAGCCCAAAGACGCTTTGACAGAGTACAAAAAACAAGTGCAAAAAGACAAAAATCAATAGGTAAATAATCAAAGCAAAAGGAAGGAGAAGGAGAAGAGATAGTCAGGGGTTAAATGCTGTGGGTTAAATGTTGAATGCAGTGTTGAACAAGTGGGTCTTGAGTGATGTTTTGAATGTGGTGAGTGAGGAGGAGTCTCTGATGGTGTGAGGTAGTGAGTTCCAGAGGGTGGGAGCAGCGATGGAGAAGGCCCTGTCCCCCCAGGATCTGAATTTGGTCCGGATGGGGGGGGGGGGGAGGTCAGGAGGTTGGTACCAGCAGAGCGGAGGTTGTGGGTGGGAGTGTGTCTGGAGAGGAGGTCAGCCAGGTAGGATGGGGCCAGGTTATGGAGGGCTTTGTAGGTCAAGAGGAGGATTTTGTACTGGATTCTCTGGGGGATGGGGAGCCAGTGAAGCTTGTAAAGGACGGGGGTGATGTGGTCACGGGTCCGGGAATGGGTGAGTAGACGGGCAGCGGAGTTCTGAATGTATTGGAGTTTATTGGTGATTATTGAGGGTGAACCATAGAGGAGGCTGTTGCAGTATTCCAGACAGGAGGTGATGAAGGCGTGGATGAGGGTTTCTGCAGCCGTGGAGGAGAAGGATGGACGGAGACGGGCGATGTTTTTCAGGTGAAAGAAGGCTGTCTTTGTGATCTGTTTAGTGTATTTGTCGAAGGAGAGGGTTTGGTCAAAGATGATGCCAAGATTCCGGATGTGAGGGGAGGTGGATATTGAGAAACCGTCGATGTTGAGGGCAAAGTTATGGGTGGATTTGGTGAGCGTTTTTGGGCCAATGATGATTATTTCAGATTTATCATAGTTAAGTTTGAGGAAGTTGATTTGAAGCCAGGATTTTATTTCAGTGATGCAGTTTGTCAGGATAAAGTGGGTGGCGGTGGAGATGGACTTGGTGGAGATGAAAAGCTGGATGTCATCGGCGAAGCAGTGGAATTGGAGACCATGACGGCGGATTTGGTGACCAAGGGGGGACAGGTACAGGATGAAGAGGAGGGGGCCAAGAACTGAACCTTGGGGGAAACCTTGGGGGAGAGGAGCAGTGGGGTATTTGCAGTTATTGATGGAGATTCATTTAAATATTTATTTAAATATGTTTAAACCACAGCGGTGATCCCCCCCCCCCCCCCCCCAGCATTTCCATGTTTTAAACGTTTCCCAGTGTGTACCCTGGGTAAGAATAGGTACGCCGTATCCCTGCGTGTCGTAGGAGGCGACTAAGAGGGTTGGCGTCAGGAAGGGCATCCGGCCATGAAAAAAACATTGCCTCAAAAAGCGAACCATGACAATTACAACTACATGTGGGCAGGGTACAGCCTGAAGTGGAGATCGGTTTCTGAGGTTTGGGACATGGAATGTAGGGACAATGACAGGGAGATCAGGAGAAGTGGTGGAAGTATTGGTCAGAAGAAGTGTGGACATATGTTGTGTGCAAGAGACGAGATGGAAGGGAAGTGGTGTGAGAATGGTGAAGGGTAGGCAGGGACAGAAATACAAGTTTGTGTGGCAAGGGTGCCTGGAGGGCGTGAATGGTGTTGGTGTCCTGTTTTCTGAGGAGTTTGTAGACAGTGTGGTGAGTGTGACTAGAGTGAGTGATAGGTTGATGATGGTGAAAATGATGATTGGAAAGCTCTTGGTGAACGTCATCTCGGGATATGCTCCGCAGGTTGGTCGGAGCGATGAAGAGAAGGACAAGTTCTGGTGTGCGATAGAGAAGCTGATGGAAAACGTGAAAGATGAGGAAGTTGTTGTGGTAGGAGGAGACCTAAATGGACATGTGGGAAGGAGTATGGATGGTTTTGACGGAGTTCATGGGGGTTACGGATATGGTGTGAGAAATGGAGAAGGTGAAAGGATTTTGGAGTTTGCTGATGGAGCTGATTTGTTGATTTGTAATACTCAGTTCCAGAAAGAGGATAATAAGCTTGTTACAAACACGTCAGGTGGGTCGACGACAACCATTGACTACCTGATGGTGCGTAGGCGAGATAGGGGGCACCTCCGAGACACAAAGGTAATCCCGGGGGAGGAGGCTGTTTCACAGCACCACTTGGTTGTCTGCGACGTAAGGGTGAAAGGTGCGAGGAGAGCTCGGCGGGTGAAGTACCAACCGAGAATGAAGGTGTGGAGGTTGAAAGAGGTGACAGTAAGGGAGGCATTAAAAGAGAGGCTGAGTAGGGTCGAGGATGATGTGGTTGAGCTTGAAAGTGGTTGGATGTCAATGAAAGCTAGTCTGTTGGGAGCCGTTGGTGAGGTATGTGGATGGACAAAAGGACCACCGAGGCACTCAGAAACATGGTGGTGGGATGATGAAGTTGGAAAGAGGATTGACGAGAAGAGGAAGAAGTTCAAGGAGTGGCAGAAGGCGAAGGGTACGGGAGCAGAAACAGCAGAGCATGAAAGTTATAAGGCAGCCAGGAAGGCTGCAAAGAAAGAGGTAGCAAAGGCGCAGGAGGCATGTAGGAAAATGTTCGGAGAACGCTTGGATTCGGAAGAGGGTCAGAGAGCGGTATTCAGGATTGCAAAGCAGATAGCGAAAGAGAGGTGTGATGTGATGGGGGTGAGCTGCTTGAAGGATGAAGTGGGACAAATCGTTGTCGACCCAGATGGAATTAAAGGAAGATGGAAAAGATATATGGAAATGCTGTTGAATACAGAGAATGAATGGGATGGCAACATAGAGAGTAACCCAGTTTTAGGACCGGCAGAGAAGATAACTGAGAAGGAAGTTGAGGAAGCGATAAAAGCAATGAAGCGTAGAAAAGCGGGAGGGCCGACGGGAGTTGTGGGAGATATGTTGAAGGCAGCAGGAAGTTGGGCTGTGAAGAGAATGACAGAGATCTGTAATCTGGTGGTGAAAGAAGGCCGCATTCCAGTGGCTTGGGAACTGAGTACCCTCGTCCCTCTATACAAGGGGAAAGGTGACCCTCTGGAGTGTGGCTTGTACCGAGCGATAAAGTTATTGGAGCATTAAATGAAGGTATTGGAAAGGGTGTTGGAGAGGAGGATCAGGAAGAAAGTGAAGATCGACGAAATGCAGTTTGGATTTATGCCAGGAAGAGGAATGACAGACGCACTTTTCATTGTGAGGCAGTTGCAGGAGAAGTACATGGAGAAGAGGAAGAAGTTGTTTCTTGGGTTTGTTGATCTGGAGAAAGCATTCGATCGGGTTCCACGCAAAGTATTGACATGGGCATTGAGGAAGTTAGGAGTGGAGGAATGGTTGATCAGAGTAGTGATGGCAATGTACAAAAGAGCGCGCACAGCTGTAAGGACGAAGGACGGGAACAGTGGTGAGTTTGAGGTGAAGGTGGGAGTGCATCAGGGGTCGGTACTAAGTCCACTACTATTTGTAGCTGTGATGGAGGTGCTGGCTCAGAACGTAAAGGACGGTTTACCGTGGGAGTTGTTGTATGCAGATGATCTGGTGTTGATTGCGGAAAGTATGGATGGACTGCAGGAAAAGATGAACACGTGGAAGGAATGTATGGAGACAAAAGGTCTGAAGGTGAATATCGGAAAGACGAAGGTGATGACAAGTGGTAAAGCATGTGGTGAGGTGGAAAGAACTGGGAAGTGGCCCTGTGCTGTGTGTAGGAAGGGTGTCGGAGTGAACTCCATTCAGTGTACAATGTGCGCTGAGTGGGTTCATCAAAAATGTAGAGGTCTGAGAGGGTCATTAACCAGTGTGGCAGCTACATTCAAATGTAAGGTGTGCACAGAGGGAGCTGCAGATGGAGGAAATGTTGAGTTGGATCTTGGAGACGGTGTGAAGCTGGAAGGTGTGAAAACATTTTGCTACCTCGGAGACATGCTGAATGGAGAAGGTGGATCAGACTCGGCAACGGTTGCTCGAGTGAGATGTGCATGGAAGAAGTTTCGGGAATTGAGTGGCGTGCTGATGATGAGGGGAGTGTCGTTGAAGCTGAAGGGAAAGGTGTATGCTGCATGTGTGAGAAGTGTTATGATTTATGGGAGCGAGACATGGGTAATGAATGTAGAGCAGCAACGAAGGTTGGAAAGGGTGGAAATGCGAATGGATCGACGGATGTGCGGAGTATCGTTGAGAGAGAGGAAGACAAATGATGAATTGTGAAAGATGATGGGAATAGAGCCTGTGATTGATGCTGTGAAGAGGAACAGGTTGAGATGGTTTGGTCATGTGTTGAGGAAGGATGGAAGTGACTGGTTGAGAAGAGTGATGGAAATGAATGTAGAAGGAAGTAGAAGACCGGGAAGACCGAGAAAGACTTGGCTAAAGATGGTGGAAGAAGAAATGCGGGCAAGGGGGTTAACAAGGAGAGATGCAGAAAATAGGGCAAAATGGAAAGGATTGTCATGGGGACCGCAAGGCTAACCCCCGCTCTAGCAGGGAAAATGGCCTTTAAAATGCATGTTGTGTTGTTGTTGATGGAGATGATCTGGCGTCTGTCAGAGAGGTATGATTTGATCCAAGAGAGGGCAGTGCCGGTAATGCTAAAGGTGGTTTAGAGTCGGGTGAGGAGGATGGTGTGATTGATGGTGTCAAAGGCGGCGCTGAGGTCGAGGAGGATGAGAATGTTGAGGTTGCCAGCGTCAGAGGAGAGGAGAAGGAAGTTGGTGATTTTGAGGAGAGCAGTTTCAGTACTGTGGTTGGAGCAGATTCCAGATTGGAATGTTTCATACAGGTTTGGCAGAGAGGTTTGTTTAAGTTGAGTGGCTACAGCGCGTTCCAAAACTTCTGACAGAAAGGGTAGGTTGGAGATGGGTCTAAAGTTATTTAGGGTGTCAGGGTTGAGTCCAGGTTTTTTCAGAATGGGGGTAACAGCAGCAATTTTGAGGGATGGTGGGACGATGCCTGTAGACAGGGAGGAGTTTATTGTTGCAGTGCTAAGTGGAGAGAGAGCAGGAAGGGAGGCCTTGACAAAGCTGGAGGGGATGGGGTCAAGAGTGCAGGTGGCAGTTTTCATTCCTATGAGGAGTTCAGAGAGGTCAGTAGGGGAGACTGGGGAGAACTGAGACAGGGGTTGGCAGGATAGGGGGGAGGCAGGTGGTTTGAGGGGGAGCGGGTGCGGTGGTGGTTAAGCTGTTGTAGATGTTGTCAATTTTGCATTGGAAGAATGAAAGGAAGGAGATGCAGTTGTCTACTGTGAATGACTGGGTGGTGGTGTTCAGGGGGCTGAGGAGTTTGTTTATTGTAGAGAAGAGTGCTTTTGGGTTTCCAGAGCCAGAGTGAATAATTTGAGAGTAGTAGGCGGAGCGGGCGTGGGAGAGGGCATCTTTGTAGTGTTGTAGGTGGTCCTTGTAGGCTTAGGAGTGAATTGTGAGACCTGTTTTATTGCGGAGTCTTTCAAGTTGGCGAGCACGAGTTTTCATCAGGCGGAGTTCAGGGGTAAACCAGGGAGCAGAATGGGTGAAAGAAACTGTTTTGGTTTTCATAGGCGCAAGCTGGTCGAGGCAGAAGGAGAGAGTGTGGTTGTAGTAGTCAGTGAGGTCAGAAGGGGTGTGGAGGTCAACGAAGGAGAAGTGGACATTTTTTCAGAGAGGGTGGATGAGAATGAGGTAGGTGAAAGAGCGTTTAGCTTACGGAAGTTGATAGTGCGATAATGCCTTGGTGCTGGGGTGGGGATGTTGATGGTCCTAGTGATGGCTAAGTGGTCAGAGAGGGTGAGGTCGGAGCCAGAGAGATGGTGCAAAATTAGTCCAGTAGAGCAGACAAGGTCGAGAATGTGACCACGGTTATGGGTAGGAAAATTGACATGTTGAGTGAGGTTAAAGCAGGTGAGTAAATCAGTGAAGTCAGTGGTTATTGTGGAGTCAGTGGAGTCCATGTGGATATTGAAATCACCGAGGAGAAGGATTGAGGGGGAGAGGGAACAGAGCTGGGTCAGAAAGTAGGAGAAGTCAGACAGGAATGATGGGTGTGGTTTGGGAGGGCGGTAGACGACAGCCATGACTGACTGTGTGTGACCAGAGAGTTTAAAAGCCAGGTGTTCAAATGATGGAGCAGATGAGATGGAGATGAGGCTGGTCTTGATGTCTTGATGTCTTGTCGGTGAATTACGGCAATTCCAACACCTCGGCCCTCCGAGCGTGGTTTATTGATGTAAGAATATCCATTGGGTGTAGTGAGGTTGAGTGAGAAGTAGTCCAGAGGTTGTTGCCTGGTTTCAGTGAGACAGAGAAAGTCCAGTTTATTATGCAGAATGTAGTCGTTCAGGATGAGGCTTTTGTTGTTGAGGGACCGGGTATTGAACAGGGTGAGCTTGATGTTGTTTTGTACGGTGGGGATGAACTCAGGTGATTTAGCCAGGGTTTGCAGACAGGAGGTGCGATCGTGTGCGTTGCTGTGACCAGGTGCGCTGGGACGATGAGTGGGAGTGCACTGAGCCGACCAGAGTACGGGAATGGAGTGACCTGTTTGTAAGTAAACAAACTTACGACCGGAGCCTCTATGAATGTATCTGGGTCATCGCAGGAGTCCGTGGTATTTGATTGCAGAGATGCATGATGGGGTGGAGTGAGTATTGAGCAGAAGAAGCCTTGCGGCAGAGTACCTCAGAGCCATGCCAGGCAGGAGCGAAGGGACGAGTACGAGGCCAAGGTCGAGGAGGCAAAGCGGCAAACGAAGCGGCAAACGACCGCAGCCGTTAATCAAGACCACAGCGGCAAACAGCCACCGCCGCAAACAACCGCAGCCGCTAATCAAGCAAACCAAGACCGCAGCGGCAAACAGCCACCGCCGCAAACAACCGCCACAAACAATGGGAGCGGGCCTGAGGAAACAGTGGAGGAGCCGGGCAGGCGAAGCCAGGAGCAGAGCCGGGACCGAGCAGAGGGCAGACCCAACGGTCAAAAATCCGCCACGACCACCAGAAAAGCAAACTATGTGCAATGGCCCAGTCGGAGAAGCGGCGAACAAGTAACGCCAGCATCCTCTCCAGACCGGACCGGAAGCGGAAGGACCCGATCTCGGAAGGAACATTGTGTTCATTCCGCCTTTCCTTCCTGGGAGAACCTGGGGGGAGTTGGGGACAAATTTGGCATAAAGAGGTGACGTGGGAGACAAGACGCAGAGACGAATTGTAAATACAAGGAGGGCTAGGGTAGTGTAGTTAACGGTGGGAGTCCGTATGGGTAGGGCCAGGCTCGAGTTCACTCTGTCGGCGTTCCTCTCACCTGCTTGTCATACCTGTGTTTTGCATTGCCACCGTGTCCTTTCCTTTTGCTCGTAGCGTTTTCTCCTCCTCCCCGATCCAGGACCATCATGAGGACTCAAACTTGACGTCGTAGCATCTTGCTGCCACCCATCACTCACTCTCATCATCCCATCACTCACCCATTATGGACCACAATCTCTGTGGCCACACCCATTTCCATTGTTACACCTGGCTGCCCCATCATCTTGCTGCATTTGGACCACTTGTCAAGTGGCCCCGCTCACAAAATAAAAAAAGTGATCCATGTGTGCAATTATGAAGACTTGGATGGCCCTGATCTTGAAATGGCCTGTGTGCCAGTCAGGGCCAGCCGGTTTTGTTAGCCCGCCTACGAAGGCAAGAAGCCACTCCAGCAACAGAAGATGACGCCAGCAACAAGTTCTCCACACTTTATTCCTCAAGTCCAGGTCCTGGGTCATAGTTTTTGGTAAAATAAATTGTGTTTAGTGTGAAATGTAAAAATGTAGCCCACCGGTTATGTGTTTAGTTTCAAAATTCCGGCAATACGTGAACAGTATAAGGTTGTGGGTGTGAATCTGTTGGATAGTTTCTCAAAGCATTAGGAGCGACATATTTAGTTAAAAAATGTAAATTTAAATGTAAAAAAAAAAAAATGTCGCACACATTGGGATTAGAGTTTAAAATGTTAGGGGAATCACATCTACGTGTCACACTAATAGTAATGTTTAAATGAATGCCAGCTCACCCCAGCTGCTCCATGTGGATGACTCGGGTCGAGTCTCTGTGAGAGGAGGGGGTAGTGTTGCGGTTTTTCCATGAAGGCAAACCCCCTTTAGTTAATTGCACGACAACATGTAGCCTGGAGTAGTTAGTTATGTCTTATTGAATGTAAAGATTAGCCCCTTCCCATTGTGTAGTAATTGAGACCAAATATGCGTTGAGAGTAGGCAGGATTTCAAACCTTCATTTAAGGAGGACATTTTGATGAGAAGGATGGCGTGGCCAAAAGCACAGGCCCACGTGACCAATGACGGTTCGGGAACACGTCCCCAGCATGTGACAAACCTCAACCAATGGGAGGCTGTGGAACATTTTGGAGGCGTGGGCGGGTGTGATAAAACCCCTGCCCATTGCATTTTCATTCTATTGCTTTTGGGATTTTGCTGCACCACGAGATCTCTCTTGCCTTTGTCCTTCGTCGACGACCTTTCTTGCTTTGTGCTTCGCTGATCTCTCGCTCTGATCCGGTGGACCTGCAAGCATTGGCCCCTCCCGCGACCCATCTTGAAGCTGGTCGTCCCATCTGTGCTGAATCTAGCCCAACCTGCACTGAAGTTCATCAACCTGTGCTGAAGTTCATCAACCTGCGCTGAAGTTCATCTACCTGTGCTGATGTTCGTCGTCCAGATACCTCGTCCAGGCTGCACATCCGGATTGAGGATCGAACTGCGCACTGCGCACAGCCGCGGCCACCAGCGAGGCAATCCCAGCACGCACATCGATCGCTATGAGAATAACCGTGTGTCATTCTGTGTGTGTGAGAGTGTGAAGGTGCCTGTGGGGTTTATGATTGGTAAGGAATTGATAAGTTTACATCTTCGTCTCTGTTTCTCTGTGCCTTCTAAATAAAAGGCTGTACATTTTTGTTACTTTCAAACTTGTTCGGATACGTCTTTTCTCCATTGGCCTGGCATCATCCGAGACCGAATTTAACTTGAATCAGGTCCGTAAATCACGTTAGGTAACGCCGCTTTCCACACCGTGCAAATCCGCCCCACTTGGAGTTTGCAAAAAAGCATCTAAAGGACTCTCAGACTGTGAGAAACTAGATTCTGTGGGCTCTCATGTGTCTTTCACTGAGGAGAGGCTTCCGTCTGGCCACTCTGCTATAAAGCCCAGATTGGTGGAGTGTTGCAGTGATGGTTGTCCTTCTGGAAGTTTCTCCCATCTCCACACAGGATCTCTGGAGCTCAACCAGAGTGACCATCGGGTTCTTGGTCACCTCTCTTACCAAGGCCCTTCTTCCCCGATTGCTCCGTTTGGCCGGGCGGCCAGCTCTAGGAAGAGTCCTTGTTGTTCCAAACTTCTTCCATTTAAGAATTATGGAGGCCACTGTGCCCTTGGGAACCTTCAATGCACCAGAAATTTTTTTGTAGGCTTCCCCAGATCTGTGCCTCGACACAATCCTGTCTCTGAGCTCTGCAGGCAGTTCCTTCAACCTCATGGCTTGGTTTTTGCTCTGATATGCATTGTCAGCTGTGAGACCTTATATAGACAGGTGTGTGCCTTTCCAAATCATGTCCAATCAATTGAATTTACCACAGGTGGACTCCAATCAAGGTGTACAAACATCTCAAAGATGATCAAGAGAAATGGGAGGCATCTGAGCTAAATTTCAAGGGTTAGTGCACAGCAGATAAACACAAAAATTGTGCATTTTATGAGAAAAGCATGAAATTTTTAGCATAGTTAGTGCATACCATAAGGTTTATTTTCAGATGTGGAGGGAAGTCAGATTTGACCTCTGAGAACCGTGAGAGCCAAATCCAAAATGGCCGCCAGTCCACCGAGTCTAATGTTCAGGTGTCAAAGATCCTGAAATGAAATGCTCAGAGGGGTGTCCCTACTCCAATACCGAGGCCAGGACGTCCCCGCAGAACCACAAGGAGGGATGATCGCCAGCTGCACCGGTTAGTCCGCAATGGCCGTATCAAGTCAGCTAATCGGCTTAGGGCTGAGTGGCAGCAACTGACAAATGTGCTTGTATCCAGAAGGCTAATCAACCAACGACTGGTTCAAGCAGGCTATCGTGCCAGGCGTCCCCTGAGAAAGCCACGCCTGACCAGACAACACCGCCAGCGCTGATTGCAGTGGGCCAGAGAGCACTGTCAATGGCAGCCAGGACACTGGAATCACGTGATCTTCAGTGACGAGTCTAGATTTCTGGTCTATCATCAAGATGGCCGTGTCCACGTGCGCAGACAAATGCATGAAGCCTACAACAAAGATTGTATAGTGCCAAGAGTCCAAGCTGGAGGTGGTGGGGTGACCGTTTGGGCTGCTTTTCATGCAGGGGGCAAAACTGACCTGGTTGTTCTGAATGGAAACCTGAACCAGTTCAAGTACAGGGCCATTCTGGAAGAAACATTGCTTCCGTTTGCTCGTGCAGCCTTTCGAGGAAACTTTGTCTTCCAAGATGACAATGCACGGCCTCATCGTGCTCGCATGATCCAACACTTTCTTGCTGACCGTGGTGTAGAGCATATGGAGTGGCCTGCCATGTCCCCGGATATGAATCCGATAGAGAACTTGTGGGCAGAATTAACGCGTCAAATCGACCACTTGGACCAGCAGCCGACCTCTGTGCGTGAATTGCAGCAGGCTATTGTCACTGTATGGCAAGCGATTCCTGTCCAAACCTTGGCAAATCTCGTGAACAGCATGCCTCAACGTGTACGTGCTCTCCTGAATGCTCGTGGGGGTTACACGAAGTACTGAACTGTAATTTTACTGTCCGTAATCCCAGTCATAATTTAGCTTTTGTTTTTGTTGAAATTTTTTTTGGCGAATGTGCAAAATAAAGAGATACTTCTGGAAAACGTACAGAAGTTTAACACAGTACTGTCCGTTAATTGAGTTCGATATCAGTTTGCATCACTTTCAAGGATCAATTTATTTGTTTTGAAATGTCAAATGTGGTTTTTGTTTCTTTTAAAGGTCACATTAACAAAATCTAGAATAATTTCAACATAATTCCAATGAACTTTTGGTTCTAAGACATCTTGAAAAGTAAGTTCACCCCCACAAAAAAAATATTCCATATTAAATGCCAAGTCTGGAAATGTGATATTTCAGTTTTTTCTTTTTAATAACTTTGCAAAACTTTCTAAAATTCTGTTTTCTCTTTGTCATTATGGGGTATCGAGTGTAGATTGATGAGGGAAAAAATGAATTTAAACGATTTCAGCATAAGGCTGCAACATAATAAAATGTGAAAAAAGTGAAGGGGTCTGAATACTTTCTGAATGCACTGTTTATGCACGCTCTTTCACTTCCTTCTTTCTTTTGCTGTGATTTACCTTGAGGAGTACAGCACGAAAAGCTTTGGTTATTCTTTTTATGTCGTGTTTATTTTCTTGTATTTTAAAAGTTCTGTCGTACCAAACATCTATTCATCCCTCTTGTAGTTATAGATTAATATTGTATGATATAGATTAACATTACAACAATTAGCAAGAATATATCCTTTATAATACATTTTGATCACCACCACAATATTAGTATAACAACATTCTGCATAATTTTTTCATTATATTCCATTACGTCTGTTCCAATAATATTAGACTCGAAAATGTTAAAATGTTAATGACAGGATTGGAATCTGAGACCATAACATTATATCTTGGCAGCTAAGTTGAGCCTTATTTCATGTTAGAATGGTGTGAGAATTTTGTTTTTAGGCTAAATTGCAAATATGGTTCATCAACTCTGGGAATCTGACAACTTTAATGGTTTTATTGATAGTTTAGTTGGTATTTATTAATTACGTGTACATGTACATTAAACCAAAAATACTTTTTCACTTTTTTCATCTATCTGCTCACTCCTTTTCCCAAAAATTTTTTTGCACTCACAACATTTGTGCTGAAAACCATAGTTATTAGTTACTGGAACTGCTGATAATTTTTTTTGGCTTGGGGTGTAATGCGATGTTACGAGTTGAAGGAATTTGAATCAGTTACCCCAGAGAATTTTGAAGCCTATTAAATTCAGCCTTCAAGGTTTACTCGAGGCACTTTTTGGTAACTACATTGTACAGAATGTGGTAATATTGTACAGCCTCTATTCTACGTATACTGCTAAGTTGTTACACTTCAATTGCAGCGAAGACAATTTGAAGTATTGAATGTTCTAATTCATTTTATAATCCTGGGAGGCCTGGGTCGATGAGTTCTCAATCATGAGTTGTACTTGGACAATTTAAACTTTTAAATTTAAACTATTAAATTCAGCCTTCAAGGTTTACTCGAGGCACTTTTTGGTAACTACATTGTACAGAATGTAGTAATATTGAACAGCCTCTATTCTACGTAGCGAAGACAATTGCAGCGAAGACAATTTGAAGTATTGAATGTTCTAATTCATTTTATAATCCTGGGAGGCCTGGGTCCATGAGTTCTCAATCATTAGTTGTACTTGGACAATTTAAACTTTTAGTTCTCTCAGTTAAGGTGAGGCAATTTATCTTTGTTATTTAAGACTATGCAAGATGGCATCAATCTACAAATATTCTTTGCCTTGGATTTTCCTGTACCAAAGGAAGAGCTGTCTCCATGCCACATGACAAATTTTCCTGGAAATACAGGTAAAATGCCAGAACGGCACTCGGGAGAGCGTATACCTCCACTTGGCTGACCAGTTTCCGTTTTGTATCCCACTGATAGGCCGGATATGCATTTGGACCTGAGCCAAAATCGAATCGGCTTGTTCTTGTCACCTAACCATCTCATTCACTTAGCTTGGTCCAAACTCGTCCACAACTTTTTAAAAATAAAATGCTGTATATCGTTTTGGCTCCAACTCTCAATGGTGAAAAATCACTTGAGTTAAAAAAACATCTCGGATCCAGATCTGGATTTTCACCAAAATCGAACAGATTCGCCCCTAATCATACACCCAATCTGTCTACCAAGTTTAGTCCGAATCAGCCCATAACTTTTTGCGATATTGTGTTATATGTCGTTTCTAACCATATCTCTCAATGATGAAGAATCACTCAAAAAAAAAATATCGGTCCAGATTCGGATCGTCACCAAAATTGAATCAAATCTTTCTTATCACACACCCAACCTGACCACCAAGTTTTGTTCAAATCCGTCCATAATGTTTTGAGATATCATACAAAATATCGTTTTTGGCCCTAATCTTTCAATAGTGAAGAATCACTTAAAATTATAGAATCGGGATCTTCAAAAAAATCACAAAAATTCACTTCATTCTTCACAAAAATTCACGAATAATTTCGTCTGCGTCACATACCCAACCTCTCCACCAAATTTCGTTTGAATATATTCACATCTTTTTTAGATATCCTGTCCACAGACAAACAGAAAGATGAAAAATCGGTCAGAGAGCGAGGACTTACCGGAATGTACTTTTTTATCAGCCATTTTTGACAAATATGGCGGGTGAACCATGTGACAGATGACGGCATCATTATATGTTTTCGAAACTAATTTATTCCTTGATGATGCTCAAGAAATTTAATCTTGATCGGATGAAGTTTTGTACTTGTCGAATTATAACGTCATAATGGAGGCACCTATGACATCATCATTAACATATTTTATTCCCCATGGAGAGTTCTTTACAATAAGCCATGTCTCAATTTTTTCTATTCAGCACTTTCGGAGATGCAGAGGTGGAAAATTTTTCCGTTTTTCCAAGATGGTGGCCAAACCATGTGACCGATGACGTCATCATTGTTTTTTTTTTCTCCACCAGTTTATGCCGACATGGCGCTCAAGAAATTGCATCTTGATTGGATGAAGTTTTGTACTTGTCGAATTATGATGTCATAAAGGAGGCACCTGACATCAGCATTAACATATTTTATTCCCCATGCAGAGTTCTTTACAATGAGCCATGTCTCAGTTTTTTCTATTCAGCACTTTTGGAGATATAGAGGTGTAAATTTTTTCGGTTTTTCCAAGATGGCGGCCGAAACACGTGACCGATGACGTCATCATTATTTGTTTTCTAAACGAATTCATTCCTAGATTATGCTCAAGAAATTTCATCTTTATCGGATGAAGTTTTGTACTTGTCGAATTATGACGTCATAATGGAGGCACGTATGACATCCTCATTAACATATTTTATTCCCCATGGAGAGTTCTTTACAATGAGCAATGTCTCAATTCTTTCTATTCAGCACTTTCGGAGATATAGAGCTGCAAAATTTTTCGGTTTTTCCAAGACGGCGGCCGAACCACGTGACTGATGACGTCATCATATTTTTTTCTCCACCAGTTTATGCTGCCATGGCGCTCAAGAAATTGCATCTTGATTGGATGAAGTTTTGTACTTGTCGAATTATCGAATTCTGACGTCATAATGGAGGCCTTGGGCCGAGAGAGTTAAAAATTTGGCAGTCTATTCCAGGGCAAGACAAATATGTGTGTAAACTTTTGCGATTCTATGTGCAATGGTGTAGACATAGTACTGCGCACAAACAGACAAGCAGACAGACAGACAAACAGATGAAAAATCGGTCAGAGACCGAGGACTTGCCGGAATGTACTTTTTTATCGGCCATTTTGGACAAATATAACGGCCGAACCACGTGACAGATGAAGTCATCATTATTTGTTTTCTAAACTAATTTATTCCTTGATGATGCTCAAGAAATTTAATCTTGATCGGATGAAGTTTTGTACTTGTCGAATTATGACATCATAATGGAGGCACCTATGACATGATCATTAACATATTTTATTCCCCATGGAGAGTTCTTTGCAATGAGCCATGTCTCCATTTTTTTCTATTCAGCACTTTCGGAGATACAGAGGTGCAAAGTTTTTCCGTTTTTCCAAGATGGTGGCCGAACCACGTGACCGATGACGTCATCATTTTAATTTTTTTCTCCACAAGGTTATGCCTACATGGCGCTCATGAAATTGCATCTTGATCGGATGAAGTTTTGTACTTGTCAAATTATGACGTCATAAAGGAGGCACCAATGATATCATCATTAACATATTTTATTCCCCATGGAGAGTTCTTTGCAATGAGCCATGTCTCATTTTTTTCTATTCGGCACTTTCGGAGATTATCGAGGTGCAAAGGTTTTTGGTTTTTCCAAGATGGCGGCCGAACCACGTGACCAATGACGTCATCATTGTTTTTTTCCTCCACCAGTTTATGCCGTCATGTCGCTCAATAAATTGCATCTTGATTGGATGAAGTTTTGTACTTGTAGAATTATGGAATTATGACATCATAATGGAGGCCTTGGGCCGAGAGAGTTAAAAATTGGGCACAGTCTATTCCAGGGCAAGACAAATATTTGTGTAAAGTCTGGCGATTCTATGTGCAATGGTGTAGACGTAGTACTATGCACAAACAGACAAACCGACAAAAGGATGAAAAATCGGTCAGAGACCGAGGACTTGCCGGAACGTACATTTTTGTCGGCCATTTTGGAAAAATATGGCGGCCAAAACACCTGACCGATGGCATCATCATTATTTGTTTTCTAAACTAATTTATTCCTAGATTATGCTCAATAAATTTCATCTTGATCGGATAAAGTTTTGTACTTGTCGAATTATGACGTCATAATGGAGGCACCTATGACATCAGCATTAACATATTGTATTCCCCATGGGGAGTTTTTTATAATGAGCCATGTCTCAATTTTTTTCTATTCAGCACTTTCCGAGATATAGAGGTGTAAATTTTTTCGGTTTTTCAAAGATGGCGGCCGAAACACGTCACCGATGACGTCATCATTATTTGTTTTCTAAACTAATTAATTCCTAGATTATGCTCTAGAAATTTCATCTTGATCAGATGAAGTTTTGTGCTTGTCGAATTATGACGTCATGATGGTGGCACCTATGACATCATCATTAACATATTTTATTCCTGTGGAGAGTTCTTTACAATGAGCCATGTCTCAATTTTTTCTATTCAGCACTTTCGGAGATATAGAGGTGCAAAGTTTTTCCGTTTTTCCAAGATGGCGGCCGAACCACGTGACTGATGACGTCATTATTTTTTTTTTCTCCACCAGTTTATGCCGTTCATGTCGTCGTTTATGTGTCACCTGAAAGAGCAGAGATAAGTCGCCATTTTGTGTCCCTCGCCCCGTCTGTGCTTGTGACTTGACGCCTTAGTTATTATCGGATTATTTTACTTTATTGTATATAGTTATTATTGATTTCATTCTCCGTTTATTATTTCGGGATTAAACCCATTTGGTTTTATTCAAAGCTTTATCCCGGTGTGTACCCTGGTTAGAATAGGTACACCGCATCCCTGCATGTCGTAAGAGGCGGCAAAGAGGGTTGGCGTCAGGAAGGGCATCCGGCCATAAAAAAACATTGCCTCAAAAAAGAGAACCATGACAATCACAACTACATATCGGCAGGGTACAGCCCGAAGTGGAGATCGGTTTCTGAGGTTTGGGACATGGAATGTAGGGACAATGACAGGGAGATCAGGAGAAGTGGTGGAGGTATTGGTCAGAAGAAGAGTGGACATATGTTGTGTGCAAGAGACGAGATGGAAGGGAAGTGGTGTGAGAATGGTGAAGGGTAGGCAGGGACAGAAATACAAGTTTGTGTGGCAAGGGTGCCCGGAGGGCGTGAATGGTGTTGGTGTCCTGTTTTCTGAGGAGTTTGTAGACAGTGTGGTGAGTGTGACTAGAGTGAGTGATAGGTTGATGATGGTGAAAATGATGATTGGAAAGCTCTTGGTGAACGTCATCTCGGGATATGCTCCGCAGGTTGGTCGGAGTGATGAAGAGAAGGACAAGTTCTGGTGTGCGACAGAGAAGCTGATGGAAAACGTGAAAGATGAGGAAGTTGTTGTGGTAGGAGGAGCCCTAAATGGACATGTGGGAAGGAGTATGGATGGTTTTGAGGGAGTTCATGGGGGTTACGGATATGGTGTGAGAAATGGAGAAGGTGAAAGGATTTTGGAGTTTGCTGATGGAGCTGATTTGTTGATTTGTAACACTCAGTTCCAGAAAGGGGATAATAAGCTTGTTACATACACGTCAGGTGGGTCGACGACAACCGTTGACTACCTGATGGTGCGTAGGCGAGATCGGGGGCACCTCCAGGACACAAAGGTGATCCCTGGGGAGGAGGCTGTTTCACAGCACCACTTGGTTGTCTGCGACATAAGGGTGAAAGGTGCGAGGAGAGCTCGACGGGTGAAGTGCCAACCGAGAATGAAGGTGTGGAGGCTGAAAGAGGTGACAGTAAGGGAGGCATTAAAAGAGAAGCTGAGTAGGATAGAGGATGATGTGGTTGAGCTTGAACGTGGTTGGATGTCAATGAAAGTTAGTCTGTTGGGAGCCGTTGGTGAGGTACGTGGATGGACAAAAGGACCACCGAGGCACTCGGAAACATAGTGGTGGGATGATGAAGTTGGAAAGAGGATTGACGAGAAGAGGAAGAAGTTCAAGGAGTGGGAGAAGGCGAAGGGTACGGGAGCAGAAAAAGCAGAGCATGAAAGTTATAAGGCAGCCAAGAAGGCTGCAAAGAAAGAGGGAGCAAAGGCGCAGGAGGCATGAAGGAAAATGTTCGGAGAATGCTTGGATTCGGTAGAGGATCAGAGAGTGGTATTCAGGATTGCAAAGCAGATAGCGAAAGAGAGGTGTGATGTGATGGGGGTGAGTTGCTTGAAGGATGAAGTGGGACAAATCGTTGTGGACCCAGATGGAATTAAAAGAAGATGGAAAAGATATATGGAAATGCTGTTGAATACAGAGAATGAATGGGATGGCAACATAGAGAGTAACCCAGTTTTAGGACCGGCAGAGAGGATAACTGAGAAGGAAGTTGAGGAAGCGGTAAAAGCAATGAAGAGTAGAAAAGCAGGAGGGCCGACGGGAGTTGTGGGAGATATGTTGAAGGCAGCAGGAAGTTGGGGGTGTGAAGAGAATGACAGAGATCTGTAATCTGGTGGTGAAAGAAGGCCGCATTCCAGTGGATTTGGGAACTGAGTACCCTCGTCCCTCTATACAAGGGGAAAGGTGACCCTCTCGAGTGTGGCTCGTACCGAGCGATAAAGTTATTGGAGCATGGAATGAAGGTATTGGAAAGGGTGTTGGAGAGAAGGATAAGGAAGATGTTGAAGATCGACAAAATGCAGTTTGCATTTATGCCAGGAAGAGGCTTGACAGACGCGCTCTTTATTGTGAGGCAGTTGCAGGAGAAGTACATGGAGAAGATGAGGAAGTTGTTTCTTGGGTTTGTTGATCTGGAGAAAGCATTCAATAGGGTTCCACGCGAAGTATTGACATGGGCATTGAGGAAGTTAGAAGTGGAAGAATGGTTGATCAGAGTAGTGATGGCAATGTACAAAAGAGCGCGCACAGCTGTAAGGACGAAGGACGGGAACAGTGGTAAGTTTGAGGTGAAGGTGGGAGTGCATCAGGGGTCGGTACTAAGTCCACTACTATTTGTAGCTGTGATGGAGGTGCTGGCTCAGAACGTAAAGGAGGGTTTACCGTGGGAGTTGTATGCAGATGATCTGGTGTTGATTGCGGAAAGTATGGATGGACTGAAGGAAAAGATGAACAAGTGGAAGGAATGTATGGAGACAAAAGGTCTGAATGTGAATATAGGAAAGATGAAGGTGATGGCAAGTGGTAAAGCATGTGGTGAGGTGGAAAGAACTGGGAAGTGGCCATGTGCTGTGTGCAGGAATGGTGTCGGAGTGAACTCCATTCAATGTACAATATGCGCTGAGTGGGTTCATCAAAAATGTAGTGGTCTGAGAGGGTCATTAACCAGTGTGGCAGCTACATTCAAATGTAAGGTGTGCACAGAGGGAGCTGCAGATGGAGGAAATGTTGAATTGGATCTTGGAGACGGCGTGAAGCTGGAAGGTGTGAAAACATTTTGCTACCTCGGAGACATGCTGAATGGAGAAGGTGGATCAGACACGGCAACGGTTGCTCGAGTGAGATGTGCATGGAAGAAGTTTCGGGAACTGAGTGGCGTGCTGATGAGGAGGGGAGTGTTGTTGAAGCTGAAGGGAAAGATGTATGCTGCATGTGTGAGAAGTGTTATGATTTATGGGAGCGAGACATGGGTCATGAATGTAGAGCAGCAACGAAGGCTGGGAAGGGTGGAAATGCGAATGGTTTGGTGGATGTGTGGAGTATCGTTGAGAGAGAGGAAGACAAATTATGAATTGCGAAAGATGATGGGAACAGAGCCTGTGATTGATGCTGTGAAGAGGAACACGTTGAGATGGTTTGGTCATGTGTTGAGGAAGGATGAAAGTGACTGGTTGAGAAGAGTGATGGAAATGAATGTAGAAGGAAGTAGAGGACGGGGAAGACCGAGAAAGACTTGGCTAAACATGGTGGAAGAAGAAATGCGGGCAAGGGGGTTAACAAGGAGAGATGCAGAAAATAGGGCAAAATGGAGAAGATTGTCATGGGGACCGCAAAGCTAACCCCCACTCTAGCAGGGATAATGGCCTTAAAATGCATGTTGTTGTGTTGTTGGAAGGATGACAGGCTGAGTCAACCCCCCTGGCGTTAATTCAGCGATCGACCGGGATTCGAACCCAGGATCGCTGGGTTCGAAAAGCATCTTGCTCAAGTCGCTCAAGGAGTCGCTCAAGAAATTGCATCTTGATTGGATGTAGTTTTGTACTTGTCGAATTATCGAATTATGATGTCATAATGGAGGCCTTGGGCCGAGAGAGTTAAAAATTGGGCACAGTCTATTACAGGACAAGACCAATATGTGTGTAAAGTTTGGCGATTCTATGTGCAACGGTGTAGACATAGTACTGTGCACAAACAGACAGACAAACAGACAAACAGACAGACAGACAAACCAACCAATCAACATACTTGCCAGAATCTTTTCCGGCACGTAACAAACAGACAAACATACAAATGAAAAATCGGTCAGAGACCGAGGACTTGCCGGGATGTACTTTTTTATCGGCCATTTAGGACAAATATGGAGGCCGAACCACGTGACCGATGACGTCATCATTAACATATTTTATTCCCCATGGAGAGTTCTTTACAATGAGCCATGTCTCAATTTTTTCTGTTCAGCACTTTTGGAGATATAGTGGTGCAAAGTTTTGCCGTTTTTCCAAGATGGCGGCCGACCACGTGACATATGACATCATCATTAACATATTTTATTCCCCATGGAGAGTTCTTTACAATGAGCCATGTCTCAATTTTTTCTGTTCAGCACTTTTGGAGATTTCGTGGTGCAAAGTTTTGCCGTTTTTCCAAGATGGCGGCCGACCACGTGACTGATGACGTCATCATTAACATATTTTATTCCCCATGGAGAGTTCTTTACAATGAGCCATGTCTCAATTTTTTCTGTTCAGCACTTTTGGAGATATAGTGGTGCAAAGTTTTGCCGTTTTTCCAAGATGGCGGCCGACCACGTGACATATGACGTCATCATTAACATATTTTATACCCCATGGAGAGTTCTTTACAATGAGCCATGTCTCAATTTTTTCTGTTCAGCACTTTTGGAGATATAGTGGCGCAACGTTTTGCCGTTTTTCCAAGATGGCGACCGAACCACGTGACTGATGACGTCATCATTTCCATATTTTATTCCCCATGGAGAGTTCTTTACAATGCGCCATGTCTCAATTTTTTCTGTTCAGTACTTTCGGAGATATAGAGGTGCAAAGTTTTTCGGTTTTTCCAAGATGGCGGCGGAACCACGTCACCGATGACGTCATCAATTGGGCACAGTCTATTCCATGGCAAGCCCAATATGTGTGCAAAGTTTGGCGATTCTACGTGCAACGGTGTAGACGCAGTGCTGCAAACAGACAAACAGACAAACAGACAAACAGACAGACAAACAGACAAACAAACGAACAGATCAACATACTTGCCGGAAAATTTTTCCGGCAAGTAACCAACCAACCAGCATACTTGCCAGAATCTTTTCCGGCACGTAACAAACAGACAAACAGACAAACCAACTGTTACGTGGTCCCCTCGGTGAATACCTGGTCTCGGTGACCCCCGGACCGTGAGAGGAACTTCGCCAGAAAGCTGTATTAAATATGCGCTTTCGCCACGCAATCCATATGAATTTCACCCCAGAGACAACTGACGTTCAAGGATATATTTCCATGGGAATGACCATACAATTGCAATGACACAACCCCGGAGATTTTCCCCGAGCAATCAACCATATACAACCATCAACAATTCCCAATTCACAAGCACTTTCCTATGAGTAAGATGGCCATCTTATATACGTGTGTCCCGGTGAGTACTCACGACACCCTTTTGGTCTCGGTCCCGCACAATGTCTCTGGGCCCCTCCTGACCAAGATGATGGTCGCCGTCACCGCACTCGGGCGGTAGAACGAACCCCGGGTGGACGTGTTTCCACCGGGCAGGTATCGTACCAGGCACCGTGGCTGCAGCCCCTCGTGGCCACGCGAAGCGGATACGGTAAAGCAAGCCAAACCCCACGCCGCTTGCAAGGCGCGTTAGGCCCCAACGTGCGACCCGCACGCGTCTGTTTGGACGGTGCCGCGAACGAGGCCAGGCGCGGGGTCGATGCACGGCCCCACGTCAACTTGCCGTCTCCACCGGGCAGGTACACGTCCCGGTAATTCCTCTCGCCAGACAGGCTTCGGATCGGAACGCCGCTTTTCCACGCAGCGCAAGGTCGATCCCACCTTTTGTCGGAGCGGGGCGAGGAGAATAATACTCGTCCTTTTTTCCTCGTGTCTTTTCCTCTTCAGTTTCCGGTCACTTCCGTTTCCGGCCACTCCCTCAGAAGGGCTCCTGACCCTCCAACCACAACAACTACACAACAACTTAATATACTACACACGGATAAGCAAAGACCTGAATGGTAATTCACATACATTCACATAAATATGGAACACTCCCCCCCTTCAAGAAAGAAAGTTTGAACCCAGCGAAAACTTTCTTTGCCGGCCAATTTGGAGAAACAAACCAGATAACTCAACCCCCCCCCACATTATCCGTTCCCCCCGGGCACAGTTATCACTTAAAAATAAAGCAACCAAAATTTCACCACAACCCCTCCAGATTACTCCCTCTGGACTAAGTACCAACAACGACATTGTCCCTACCAAATCAAACTCCATCTCATGACCCTCTGACTTTGACCGTCAGTTTCTTGGGAATGAAGGTTAAGGGGTTGATCAAAGATCCAAAGTTAAGCAACTCGATAGCACTTTTTCCGGGAGGCCAAGCCGAGTATTCACTACATGGATGCCTTTAGGAACGCGGAGTTCACGGTTAGTCCGTGCAGGAAAGTTCTCTACATGGGCGCCTTGAGGAACGTGGAGTTCACGGTTAGTCCGTGCATGAAAGTTCACTACATGGACGCCTTTAGGAACGGCGTTCACGGTTAATTCGTGTAGGAATCTTGGCTCGGCGGCTCCGCCGCCTTCAGTGCTTCAACTTCTCAGAACTTCCCTAATAATTAGGGTGGGACCACTGGTCCCTGTAGTCCCATGAATAGCGGTCTCCTTCTCGGCCACTACCAAAACTACCGCCCAGTTGTCCTCTCCTGTAGACCTCTCGACGCCTACGAAATGCCTTCCCTACTGTTATGGTCCGACCCTCCAAATCCTTGCCATTCCAATTCTTCTCTGCCTCTCTGGCGTCTTTTGTGCTGGCAAACGTGACAAAGCCGAACCCTCTTGACTGTTGCGTTTCCCAGTCTCTTACCAACCGCACTTCCACCAGCGGCCCATATCTGTTGAAGACAGAGGTCAGAACTTCTTCCTCTGTTTTGAAGTTCAGTCCCCCTACAAATAACTTGGCACTTTGGTCGCCATCCCGAGCTGGTGTGGTGTTATTTTCCCTGCTGGGCTCTTTACCAACCCTCAGGTTACCATAAACTTGACCCCCGGCCAAATCATTCCCGATAACCACAGATACACCCTCTACAGGAAGCGTGGCTTGTAAACCGACGGTGACCGGTCCTGACACCAAATCGGACTCCAACTGGATGACCTGAAGGGGAGCACTAACACCGCCCCCGATCCCCTGTAAACGAACACTATCCCCCGTTGCCGTCTCCTCGGACCATGGCAAAATGCCTTCAAGCATTAAAGATTGATGGGCCCCTGTGTCCCTCAATATCCTAACCGGTCTCCGGTTAGTCGAGGCTCCATCCAGTGACACAAACCCCTCTGAAATAAATGGTTGGTAACCCTTTTGATGGCGATTTCTTACGCTAGCCATCGCATTCGGAGTTGTAATAGTCGGACTCCGCTCTGGGTTGTCCCTTTTCATGAGGTAACAACTGGACATCAAGTGTCCAGGTTTCTTGCAAAACGCGCAAGTAGGCCCGGAGGAAAAACTCGGGGTCTGCCTCGGGCCCCCCGAACTATAAGTTTGTCTTGGGCCCGCATCCCTCTGATTTCGAACCGGTGGGGTATCATAGTTGTCCCCATAATCATCTCGAGGCCGCCGCCATGTATGGTCGTTCTCCGCACCTGCTGTTCCCCACCTCCCCTGCGGAGATCTAGGCGAGGAGTTAGGTTCGTGGACCCCTATTCGGTGGGTTAAGGCATAATCATCTGCCATGGTGGCTGCGTCCCACAACTTCGGTACTTTCTTTTCCTGCAGGTACACTTTGATGTCCTCGTGGACACACTGCTGGAATTCCTCCACCAGGATCAAGTCCCGCAATGTTTCGAAGTCTTTCCCGACTCCTTTTGACTCACACCACCGATCAAACATGTTTTCTTTCACTCTGGCAAACTCCACATGGGTCTCACTCTCCCTCTTCCTGGCATTCCTGAATTTTTGCCTGTAAGCTTCCGGAACCAACTCATACGCTTTGAGGATGTGCGTCTTCAGTACCTCATAATCTGCACATTGGTCCATTGGTAGCGCCGAATAAATTTCCTGAGCTTTCCCCACCAGCACACTTTGCACGAGTATGGTCCAGGCCTCCTCCGGCCAGTTTAATTGTCGAGCCACTTTCTCAAAGTGTGGAAAAAATTTCGCGACTTCCTTTTCACTGAACGGTGGAACCAGCCTCACATGTCTGCCCACATCCCAGGTTTTCTGGTTAGGTGTCGACCCCGTCAGCAAGGGTGGTGCCTCTCCCCGTTCTCTCATTAACTTCAGCTCCTTGAATTTGATTTCTTGCTGAAGCTCCATGTCACGTTCCTTTAATGCCCTTTCCGCTTTTCTCTCCTCTGCTTCGAGGTCCCTTGCAGCTCTCCTCTCCTCTGCTTTTCTCCCTTCTAACCTTTCCTGGAGTTCTCGTTCCACTCTCCTTTCCTCTGCTTGTTTCTCTTCTCTCCTCGCTTCTGCTTTCCTTTCTTCTTCTGCTAACCTTTCCTGGAGTTCTCGTTCCACTCTCCTTTCCTCTGCTTGTTTCTCTTCTCTCCTCGCTTCTGCTTTCCTTTCTTCTTCTGCTCTTTCCTTTTCTGCTTTCCTTTCTTCTTCTGCTCTTTCCTTTTCTGCTTTCCTTTCTTCTTCTTTTAACCTTTCCTGGAGTTCTCGTTCCACTCTCCTTTCCTCTGCTTGTTTCTCTTCTCTCCTCTCTTCTGCTTTCCTTTCTTCTTCTTTGATCCGTTCCTGGCTCCGTAATTGCAACTCCAGTTTCCGGAGCTCAACGTCTTCTGGTTCTTCGGGTAGCCACTCCCAGGCTAACTCGTCCCATGTTCCTAATCCCACCATAGATTGTATCACCGTGGCCTGCAACTCTGCCTTCCTCAAATTAGTTCGGACCTCCAAGTTAAAATGTTTGGCCAATTTCAAGAGGTCCGACTTTAGCAACGCTCGGAACTGTGCCTCACTCGGGGTTACCCCAAAGTTCTGTGCCACAAACGCCATGGTGCCTATCGTTAACACCTGTTAACCTTCACCCCAGACTTTACCCCAATTTCTAAAATTTTTTTTTTACCAATTAATAATTAATTAATAAATTTTAATTACTAAAAAAAATTATTATTTTATTATTTTATACAATTTTAAATCCCGGACGTAGACCCAATTGCGAAACCGCAAATCGTAATTTGGACGAGCCCCCAATTCTGTTACGTGGTCCCCTCGGTGAATACCTGGTCTCGGTGACCCCCGGACCGTGAGAGGAACTTCGCCAGAAAGCTGTATTAAATATGCGCTTTCGCCACGCAATCCATATGAATTTCACCCCAGAGACAACTGACGTTCAAGGATATATTTCCATGGGAATGACCATACAATTGCAATGACACAACCCCGGAGATTTTCCCCGAGCAATCAACCATATACAACCATCAACAATTCCCAATTCACAAGCACTTTCCTATGAGTAAGATGGCCATCTTATATACGTGTGTCCCGGTGAGTACTCACGACACCCTTTTGGTCTCGGTCCCGCACAATGTCTCTGGGCCCCTCCTGACCAAGATGATGGTCGCCGTCACCGCACTCGGGCGGTAGAACGAACCCCGGGTGGACGTGTTTCCACCGGGCAGGTATCGTACCAGGCACCGTGGCTGCAGCCCCTCGTGGCCACGCGAAGCGGATACGGTAAAGCAAGCCAAACCCCACGCCGCTTGCAAGGCGCGTTAGGCCCCAACGTGCGACCCGCACGCGTCTGTTTGGACGGTGCCGCGAACGAGGCCAGGCGCGGGTCGATGCACGGCCCCACATCAACTTGCCGTCTCCACCGGGCAGGTACACGTCCCGGTAATTCCTCTCGCCAGACAGGCTTCGGATCGGAACGCCGCTTTTCCACGCAGCGCAAGGTCGATCCCACCTTTTGTCGGAGCGGGGCGAGGAGAATAATACTCGTCCTTTTTTCCTCGTGTCTTTTCCTCTTCCGTTTCCGGTCACTTCCGTTTCCGGCCACTCCCTCAGAAGGGCTCCTGACCCTCCAACCACAACAACTACACAACAACTTAATATACTACACACGGATAAGCAAAGACCTGAATGGTAATTCACATACATTCACATAAATATGTAACACCAACCAACCAACATACTTGCCAGAATCTTTTCCGGCATGTAACAAACAGACAAACATACAAACCAACCAACCAACATACTTGCCAGAATCTTTTCCGGCACGTAACAAACAGACAAACAGACAAACCAACCAACCAACATACTTGCCAGAATCTTTTCCGGCACGTAACAAACAGACAAACATACAAACCAACCAACCAACATACTTGCCAGAATCTTTTCCGGCACGTAACAAACAGACAAACAGACAAACCAACCAACCAACATACTTGCCAGAATCTTTTCCGGCACGTAACAAACAGACAAACATACAAACCAACCAACCAGCATACTTGCCAGAATCTTTTCCAGCAAGTAACAAACAGACAAACAGACAAACCAACCAACCAACATACTTGCCAGAATCTTTTCCGGCACGTAACAAACAGACAAACAGACAAACCAACCATCCAACATGCTTGCCAGAATCTTTTCCGGCACGTAACAAACAGACAAACAGACAAACCAACCATCCAACATGCTTGCCAGAATCTTTTCCGGCAAGTAACAAACAGACAAAGAGACAAACAGACAAACCAACCAACCAACATACATGCCAGAATCTTTTCCGGCAAGTAACAAACGTAAAGGGTGAACCATGAAAACATAACCTTCATTGGCAGAGGTAAAAATTAATGTATAATTTCAAAAGAAGTAGTAATTTGAAGGTTACTGCATAATGTAATGTCAAAGGTTACTATTTTGACTGTGACTGTAAAATTGAAAAACATTAATGGGGAACTCCCATAGAACTGCTTTTAAGCATGTATGCACAACAAATCTTGCTCGGTTTAAGAGACAGTGATAGACTACGGACAGTGGGGCAACAGTGGGACACAATAAGCAATGGAATGCACAAACAGGAAAAGAGGAGAGAGAGGAGCGGAGGAAATGCAGTAACCTGAAAATAAGAGGATTGCGTTAGATATGGTCAATGGGGGTAGAAAAGATGGTGTGTAGAGGTGGGAATAAGATGAGATGGTGGTGCACCACCTGCTGGAAGCCATGGAGGAAAGAGTGTGGTTGATTTTCCACCATAGGGCAGGTCCACAATTGTGAGAAAACGTAACAAAAGAGTACACCTGCATTTTTGGAATTTAACAAGGAGGTTGTTACTGAAATAATGTATGTCCTGAGGGGCTGGGAGAGTTGGATGGCTGAGAGAGAGGAAATACAGCTAGACAAAATGAGAGACATAAAAGCAGAGGATAGTGGCCTGTTTGTGATGCAAGAGCAACAGAACTAATGCTTCAGATTTCTGGTGGGATATTCCAATCATATAGAGTCCTTTATATTCCATTGAATATAATAGAGATATGTGACCTTGGGGTGCTAGCACATGAGGGAGAGTACTCCATTGAACTAAACACAAAGGCCTTGTAGGTTGGGAGTATGTTTGAATTTTCAATGAATTACTTGGAACGATGTGGACAGATTGCCCAGTCTGCAGCCTGCTTTAGTGGCTAGCGATGCTCAATGATCAGCCCAGGAGAGATCATCGATGAAGGCAAGGC
>NC_136261.1:146100650-146225650 GCF_964187855.1 Myxine glutinosa | reverse complement strand
GTTGCTCCACACCATATTCCCTTTCTGAAAACGATGCCCTTCCTCAGATGTGGTGACCAAAACGGCAAACAATATTACAAATAAAGCCTCACTGAATTCCCGTTTCTACATTTGTCTTCCAAGACATATGTATAGATTGTTTGTGATTTGTTTTGTGATTTGTTTGTTTTGTGATTTGATGACTATAACAAAAAATTTCGAAAGTGAACTAACTCATGTTACCAATATGTAGAGAAAGCAAATTAATTTTATTATGTTAATTCTCTTATTACGACGTGCAGTTTTAGTTTCTAATGCAGTATTATAATTTGTTGTTTTGGATATTCTTTGATTTTACGATGAATGACCTATGACTTCAAGATGGAAAACTACTTGGGCAATTTCATTCAAATTTTCACCACGTGTTCAGTGTACACATGGGCAAGTCGTGGGTGCAAAATAAATACCTCACCCTAGAGGAATGGGAGACGACCTTCAGCTAGAGCGTGTATTAATATCTGTTCAGCCTTGAGGGTACCTTTTTTTTAAATATCGCTTTTTGCTCCAAATGTTTCTCATTTAGCTACTCTGAATTCTGACTTTGACTATATCTATACATATGACTTTGACTATATCTATACATATGACTGACTATATCTATACATATGACTTTGACTATCTATACATATGACTTTGACTATATCTATACATATGACTTTGACTATATCTATACATATGACTGACAATATCTATACATATGACTGACTATATCTATACATAATTATGACTTTGACTATATCTATACATATGACTTTGGCTATATCTATACATATGACTTTGACTATATCTATACATATGACTTTGACTATATCTATACATATGACTGACTATATCTATACATATGACTTTGACTATATCTATACATATGACTGACTATATCTATACATATGACTTTGACTATATCTATACATATGACTGACTATATCTATACATATGACTTTGACTATATCTATACATATGACTTTGACTATATCTATTGTTACATGCTCCTCCCCAAACCCCGGTCACGGTGTACCTCCGAGCCCCGAGAGGACTCACGGCAGAAAGATGTTATTCTGTATGTCTTAGATCAATGGTGAAACCACACCAATTGTTACCAACAAACAAGTATTGTATTAAGATCACACAAGAATAACAGTACAAAAAAAAATAGGAATCAATTGTACAACCAATATATCCTTCCTATGATGGTACCATCAGTTTCGTACAATATAACTCACTGTGCTCCAAGTGAGTGAAACAAGAACATTCCCAATGTCTCTATTCCGGCATCAAGCCAAAGTCGATCCGCTCCAGTGATCGTCAGAACGATGTCTAATCGAGACCAGAATCCCGTTCGGTTGAGTGACAGTCACGCTGCCAAAGATGCGTAAAGGTGCCCTCCAGGCGACTGGGAAATCACACCTTCGGGTATGGACGCTCCACGGCTCCCAATCGGCGAACCGCAGATTTCCCAATCAAAAGCCATGTTACACACACACCAGGTTAACGTCTAGTTGTGGTGAAAATGGTTGAAGCGAGGCGAAAAACCTGGAGCGATGCGAAAATCGGGCGTGAGTCAAAATGGCCAACGGCCCGTTCTCGAGACGCAATGGCACCCCAACGATTGTCTTCGGAATCGACCGCAAAACCTGTCACGCAGGTTTATCAGTCACAGCGATAACAACTCTGTCGCAGGAATCCCTTTCCCGGGTAACCCAAAGTTCACTCGTGACCCTCCTTCGCCAACTTTCGCTCAAGACCTCAAAGCAGCTCGGCTTTATTGTCAAAATCACTTGCTCCGCCTTCTCTCCTCCTCTTCCTCTTCGTCGTCGGCCGGTTCCGGTTTCATTTAAACATTAACATTTTTTACCTTTTGAAAATAGTAATCTCTATTTCACTTAAACGATAACAATAATAGTACATGGAACCAAAATTGTTTACAGTGGATGAAAACCACAACAACGGAAGTGACGAATCCGTAACACTATACATATGACTTTGACTATATCTATACATATGACTTTGACTATATCTATACATATGACTTTGACTATATCTATACATATGACTTTGACTATATCTATACATATGACTTGGACTATATCTATACATATGACTTTGACTATATCTATACATATGACTGACGATATCTATACATATGACTTTCACTATATCTATACATATGACTTTGATCCCTGGTGTTGGGCTAGCGGCTAGGGTGCCGGCTTAGGATCCTAGGATCCTGGGTTCGAATCTCGGTCGATCGCTGAATTAACGCCAGGGGGGTTGACTCAGCCTGTCATCCTTCCGAGGTCGGCTAATTGAGTACCAGTTCACTGGTAATTCCCTGTTTGTCGTTGAAGGCGGCAAAAAGGGTTGGCGTCAGGAAGGGCATCCGGCCGTAAAACATTGCTTCAAAAAGGGGACCAAAAAACAACAACAACCACGGTTCCCGAAAAAGGCCAACCCCCGCTTTGCGGGGAAAAATGGCCTCTAAACGGTGGTTTATACATATGACTTTGACTATATGTATGCATATGACTTTGACTATATCTATACATATGACTTTGACTATATCTATACATATGAGTTTGACTATATCTATACATATGACTTTGACTATATCTATTCATATGACTTTGACTATATCTATACATATGAGTTTGACTATATCTATACATATGACTTTGACTATATACATATGTACATGGAACCTCAATGAACCTCCTGGATGAGGAGGTTCATCGTCGCGCGAGGTTCCTGGATGAGGAGGTTCATCATCGCGCCGTTACGCCTCGAGAACAGGCCGTCGGCCAATTTGACTCGCGAGTTTGCGCATCGCGCAAGGTCTTTGCTTCGCTTCAGCCGTTTTCACCGCATTCAGACGTTTATCTGGTGTGTGTGTGTGCAACGTGGATTTTGAAGGTAAATCTGCGGTTTGCCGATTTGGAGCCGTGAAACGTCCATACCCGAGGGTGTGATTTCCCAGTCGCCTTGAGGGCGCCTTTGCGCAGCTTTGGCAGCAGGATTGTAACTGCCAACCCAACGGGATTCTGTTCTCGATTGGACATTGTTCTGACGATTTCTGGAGCGGATCAACTTTGGCTTGAAGCCGGGATTAGAGACATTGGGAATCTTCTTCTTTTCGCTCACTTGGAGCACAGTGAGTTATATTGTACGAACCTGATGGTACCATCATAGGAAATATATATTGGTTGTACAATTGATTACTATTGTTGTTGTACTGTTATTCTTGTGTGATCTTAATACAGTACTTGTTTGTTTGTAAGAATTGGTGTAGCTTCACCATTGATATTTGACATACAGAATAACACATTTTTCTGCCGTGACTCCTCTCGGGGCTCGGAGGTACACCGTGACCAGGGGGTTTGGGGAGGAGCACGTAACAGAAATTGAGGGCTCGTCCGGGATTGGCCCAAATTGAAATTGGGGGCTCGTCTTTGCTGACAAAATTCCCAAATCTCGTCTGGGATCTGATTCCCTAACATTCCCCAAATTCCCAAATTTGGAATTTTTCTGACATTCCCAAATTTTTCAAAAAATTGGAAAATTTTTGTGTGAAGGTTAACAGGTGCTAACTAATAGTCACCATGGTGTTGGACGCAGAAAAGTTTGCGGCGTCCCCTAATGAGGCACAGTTCCAAGCGTTAAAAAGATCGGAACTCTTGATATTGTCCAAACATTTTAACTTGGAGGTCCGAACTCATATGAAGAAAGCAGAGATGCAGACATTGGTGGTAGAATCTCTGGTGGGACAAGGAACATGGACAGAGGTAGCCTTGGATTGGTTACCCGAGGAAAAAGAAAATGTGGCGCTCCAGAAAATGGAGATGCAACTGCAGAGCCAGGAAAGGTTAAAAGAGTTGGAATGGAAAGCCGAGGAAAGAAGAGCAGAGGAAAGGAGAGCTGAAAAGGAACTCGAGGAAAGAAGAGCAGAACAGGAGCGAGAACTCGAGGAGAGAAGAGCAGAGGAAAGGAGAGCTGAAATGGAACTCGAGGAAAGAAGAGGAGAACAGGAACGAGAACTCGAGGAGAGAAGATCAGAGGAAAGGAGAGCCGAAGGGGAGTTAAAGGAATGTGACATGGAGGATCAGAAGGAACAAGGAGCTGGAATTAATCGGAGAACGGAGAGAAGTAGTATCCATGCCGGCTAGTTCGACAACTAGTCAGAACACTTGGGATGTTGGTAGGCATGTGAGGCTGGTTCCACCCTTCAATGAAAAGGAGGTAGCCAAGTTTTTTTTACACTTTGAGAAAGTGGCTCAAATGCTAAAATGGCCTGTGGGGTCCTGGACTATGTTAGTGCAAAGTGTTTTGGTGGGTAAAGCTCAAGATATATTTTCGGCTTTACCGATTGACCAATGTGCAGATTATGAGATAATGAAGAAAACCATTCTCAAAGCCTATGAATTGGTCCCTGAAGCTTACCGGCAAAAATTCAGGAACGCCAGGAAGAGGGAGAGTGAGACCCATGTGGAGTTTGCCAGAATGAAGGAAACCATGTTTGATCGGTGGTGTGATTCAAAGGGGATTGGGAAAGACTTCAAACTGTTGCGAGAATTGGTCTTGGTGGAGGAATTCAAACAGTGTGTCCACGCGGACATTAAAGTACATCTGGATGAAAAGAAAGTACCAGAGTTGTATGAGGCCGCAACCGTGGCAGATGACTATGCCTTGACACACAGGATGGGGTTCCACAAACCTAACTTCCCGCCTCGAGTTAGCCAGGGGAGTTATGGTAAATCAGGTGCGGAGAACAAATATTCATGGAGGCGGCCGAGAGATGACTATGAGGACAAATCTGATACCGTGACTTTTAGGGATCAGAAGACTACAGTTCCAAGACAAACATATCTTCCGGGGGGCCCGAGGCAGACCACGGGTTTTTCCTCCGGGCCTACTTGCGCTTTTTGCAAGAAACCTGGGCATTTGATGTCCCAATGTTATGCCTTGAAAAGGAAAAATCAGGAGCGGAGTCAGACTAGTACAACTCCGAATGCATTGGCCAATGCGAGAAATCGTCCTTGGAGGACAGTGCCTTGTGAAGGTTCCCATGCCAAAGTTACGGCATCACAGAACGACCTTGTTCAAGAGTGTTACAAACCTTTTATTTCAGAGGGGTTTGTGTCACTGGATGGAGACTTGACTAACCAGAGACCTATTAGGGTATTGACTATTGAGGGACACAGGAGCACATCAATCTTTGATGCTTGAGGGCATTTTGCCATTGTCAGAGAAGACGGCAACTGGTGTTGGTGTTCTTTTACAGGGGGTTGGTGGCTATGTTAAAGCTCCACTTCATGTCATCCATTTAAAGTCTGATTTGGTGTCAGGACCGGTCACCGTAGGTTTACAAGCCACTCTTCCTGTTGAGGGAATCTCTTTTGTTATCGGGAATGATTTGGCCGGTGGTCAAGTTTCTGGTAATCCGATGTTTGTTGAAAAGCCTAGTATGGAAAATAACACCGCACATTTAGAGCAGGAGATTCCGGGTATCTATCCATCCTGTGCCGCGACTCGTGCTATGGGTAGGAAGTGCTCTGAAGAGAAGCAGAAGTTACTGACATCACGCTTTGCACAGGCACGTTTTGTCAAGTACCCTGAAACTAAGTGTCAGCACACACAAGTCATGGATGGAGGCAATGTTGGCAAGCTCTTTGTAGGTGGACTGAATTTTGACACAAGTGAAGAGGTTCTGGACTCTATCTTTGGCAAATATGGACCACTCTTGGAAGTGCTGCTGATAAAAGACGTGGAGACGCAAAATTCTAGAGGGTTTGGCTTTGTCACGTTTTAAAACACAAAGGATGCCAAAGATGCAGAAAAGGATTTGAATGGCAAGGATTTGGATGGTCGGACCATAACAGTAGAGAAGGCAGGCCATGGGCGTCGAGGGGGCTACATAGGAGGAAAACGTGGAGGTAGTTTCAGGGGTGGCTATGGCTCCCGGGGTGGGAGTAGTAGTTTTGGTGGCGGCCGCAGTCGTGATTACTACGGAGGCTCCCAGCAGCAGCAGCGCAGATTTGGCAACTCTCGACGGGATGACTATTACGGTGGTAGCCGAGATGGGGACCACTACTCACATGACTACAGCACCCGACCCTACAACTGTGATTATGATTTTTATGATCAAGAGAAGAGTTGGAAGCACTGAGTGCTCAGGAGCAGCCGAGCCAAGATTCCTACACGGATTAACCTGGCTCTCAGCTCGGCCTCCTTAAAAAAGTGCTTTAGATTTGCTTTGGTTTGGATTTTTGATCACCACTCCTTAACCTTCATTCAAAAAATGAAAAATAAAAACCAGAGGTTGATGAGATGGAGTTTGGCTTTGCAGGAGTTGAACTTGGAAATTGAGCATGTAAAGGGCAGGGGCAATGTCGTTGCTGATGCTTTGTCCAGACTGAACTAACTTTGGAAATTTCTGTAGGTTGTTTGGAAGTTTTGTTGCTTTCTTTTGGGAAATATTAGTCATCGTTGCTCACGGGAATTGATGATTTGGGTGTGAGTTTTACTTTTGTTTGTTAAAACAGTTTTTGCATGCAAAGAAAGTTTTCACTATGTTCAAACTTTCTTTCTTGAGGGGGGGGGGGGGGGGGGTGGGGAAGTGTTACGGATTCGTCACTTCCGTTGTTGTGGTTTTCATCCACTGTAAACATTTTCGATTCCATGTACTATTATTGTTTTCAAAAGGTTTATTGTTTATGAACTGTTTTCAAAAGGTGAAAAAGTTAGAGTTAAAATAAACCGGAAACCGGATCGGGAACCGGACGACGACGAAGAGGAAGAGGAAGAGAGAGAAGGCGGGGCGAGTGAGTTCGACAAGAAAGCCGAGCTGCTTCGAGTTCTGGAGCAAACTTTGACGAACGGAGGTCACTAGCGAACTTCGGGTTTCCCGGGAAAGGGATTCTTGTGACAGAGTTGTTATCGCTGTGACAGATCAACCTGCGTGTCAGGGTTTTGGTGGTGGATTCCGAGGAGAATCATCATCGCGCCGTTATGCCTCGAGAATGGGCCATCGGCCATTTTGACTCGCGCGCTTTGCGCATTGCGCAAGGTCTTTGCTTCGCTTCAGCCATTTTCACCGCATTCAGACGTTTATCTGGTGTGTGTGTGTGTGCAACGTGGATTTTGAAGGTAAATCTGCGGTTCGCCGATTTGTAGCTGTGAAACGTCCATACCCGAGGGTGTGATTTCCCAGTCGCCTGGAGGGAACCTTTACGCATCTTTGGCAGCGTGACTTTCACTCAACCGAACGGGATTCTGGTCTCGATTAGACATCGTTCTGACGATCACTGGAGCGGATCGACTTTGGCTTGATGCCGGAATAGAGACATTGGGAATGTTCTTGTTTCACTCACTTGGAGCACAGTGAGTTATATTGTACGAAACTGATGGTACCATCATAGGAAATATATATTGGTTGTACAATTGATTACTATTGTTGTTGTACTGTTATTCTTATGTGATCTTAATACAGTACTTGTTTGTTTGTAAGAATTGGTGTAGCTTCACCATTGATCTTTGACATACAGCATAACACATTTTTCTGCCGTGACTCCTCTCGGGGCTCGGAGGTACACCGTGACCAGGGGGTTTGGGGAGGAGCAAGTAACAATATGACTTTGACTATATCTATACATATGACTTTGACTATAACTATACATATGACTTTGACTATATCTATACATATGACTTTGACTATATCGATACATATGACTTTGACTATATCTATACATATGACTTTGACTATATCTATACATATGACTTTGACTATATCTATACATATGACTTTGACTATATCTATACATATGACTTTGACTATATCTATACATATGACTTTGACTATATCTGTACATATGACTTTGACTATATCGATACATATGACTTTGACTATATCTATACATATGACTTTGACTATATCTATACATATGACTTTGACTATATCTATACATATGACTTTGACTATATCTATACATATGACTTTGACTATATCTATACATTTGACTTTGACTATATCTATACATAAGCGCCTTTGGGCTTCTGGAAAAGCGCTATACAAAATAAATGAATTATTATAATTATTATTATTATATGACTTTGACTATATCTATACATATGACTTTGACTATATCTATACATATGACTTTGACTATATCTATACATATGACTTTGACTATATCTATACATATGACTTTGACGATATCTATAGATATGACTTTGACTATATCTATACATATGACTTTGACTATATCTATACATATGACTTTGACTATATCTATACATGGTTATTATCCCATGCGGGTGAAGCGAAAAGTGGAGTTAGGCAATTGGTTCACTTTGTCTCTCTACAAACATTGTTGATGATCGAGGAACAACTTAATTTCAATTGAATGTTATCATTTGAACACAAATCTGAACGCAAATCTGAATCAACCACCAATCCTGTATTTTAGCAACATTTGGCGCTGAATTTGTCTTGATCCCTCCCTGAAGAGGAGTGAGATTTTTTTTTTTTTTAGTCTGTCTGCCTGTGTGGCAGTCAAACAAAATTGAAAATCATTCCAAACAGGAAACTTGCTGTTTTTAAGGACATCATAAAGGACACAAACAACAGGCACGAAGAACTAATGCAGCATGTGAGATAAGGTGGTGTAACAGACATGCATCAATGGCAGTAAACTTCCAAAAAAAATTCTATACCCTTCAAAATCTGAATTTTATTTTAATTAACTTATAAACCTGAACACTGGGGACCACAAACTTGGCCTTTTCAAAAACCTTTTGGTGAGCTGTATTTGGACAAATTATTACAGGATTTTACATCATCTCGACCAATCAACCCTGCTGCTCACAGACCCCACCCATGTCCTTTTTTTCTTAAGATTGCATGCGGTAAGATGTTCTATGAACTCTCTAGTGGTCATTTGTTTCTGCTCCTTGGTCACAACTGCTGTTGCTTTGGCGCCGACTGTGAAAGTTGCATCTCTCTCTCAACGGGTGCTTCTTGAGCTATTTGTGCCTGTTTACTCTTTTGACATGCTTTCTGTCTCTGCTCGTCATGTGAGGATTACAATCCATACATCTCTGTGTTTGTTTGTCTGCAGAATAACTCCAATATGAGCAGCTATAATCACCAAATCTGGCACAGAGCTTCATATATTATATACACAGGCATGATTATTGCGATACCAGTCAAGTGACAGCCTATGACCATGGCATGAGTAAATATAGTCCTGCACTAAATTCCATTATATATTTTTTCCTAAAATTCCACCCAAACTTGAACATTCCCAAAATGAAACTTTTTGCCAAGTTTTGCAAATCTAGCTGCTCAAATTGGAGTAAATCTGCAGACAAATACAGACATCCTCGCATGCTGAAACACATCATCGCAATACTCAGACACTCGGCCTATGGCCATGGCATGAATAAAATATCAAAAGCGAGTGGACAGTAACTTGGAAAAGCAAATAAAGGAATTGAAGATTTCTACCAAATCACCAATGCCTTTATTTGGACCATAAAGTGAACTGTGCCATAGCATGCTGAATCACAATGTGCACAGCAGGAGATATAGCTTCTGTCATTTTATCCTTCACTTAACATCAGATAGTTTCCATTGTTTTATCTCCTACTCATCATTAAATGTATTTTTATCTCCTGACACGGAGCATTTAGAAAGGCATGGCAGGCATGGTTCACTTTGTGATGCAAAAATGGGGAATGGTGACAGCAGGCAGGATTTAAAGATCTAAATAACAAATTTTCTGAGCTGGCATTTGAGATTTGTCTGACATAATTGAAAGATAACGAAACATATCGTGAGAGATTGAAGGATATGCAAAGGAAGATGAAAAACAATGGAGAGAACATTGGATGACAAAATAATAGAAAATTAAAACATAGGGAACGAGAAAGCATCTGAAAATGCAAAGCCAATCCGCATCCGTTTTGTATCAGACATCTTCTTCTTCTTCTGTATGCCCAAAATAACAACAGTTTAAAAAAATACAAAATGAAAATTGATGATTTTATGCAGCGCTGACCTATGAGCTTTAGATCTAAAAAAAAAAATCAGCTTCTAGCTTTTGATTGGTGAACCAATTCAGTGACCCAATATGCAAATTCTTAAAATTTGTGGTCAATCGGATGAAAATTGACGATTTTATGTGATGCTGACGTTTGACTTTTGCCAAAATTAATAATTTTCCTTCTCCATATCATAATAAAGCGTTGGTGAAAATTTGATGACAAAACTCAAATGTTACATTTAAAATTCAGATCAACTGGATGAAAACTGATGATTTTATGTGATGCTGACCTTTGACGTCTCACAAAATTATTAATTTTCCTTCTCCATATCATAATAAAGCTTTGGTGAAAATTTGATGACAAAACTCAAATGTTACATTTAAAATTCAGGTCAATCGGATGAAAACTGACGATTTTATGTGATGCTGACGTTTGACCGTTTGCCAAAATTATTAATTTTCCTTCTCCATATTATCATAATAAAGCGTTGGTGAAAATTTGATGACAAAACTCAAATGTTACATTTAAATTTCAGATCAATCGGATGAAAACTGATGATTTTATGTGATGCTGACCTTTGACGTCTCACAAAATTATTAATTTTCCTTCTCCATATTATCATAATAAAGCTTTGGTGAAAATTTGATGACAAAACTCAAATGTTACATTTAAAATTCAGGTCAATCGGATGAAAACTGACGATTTTATGTGATGCTGACATTTGACCGTTTGCCAAAATTATTAATTTTCCTTCTCCATATTATCATAATAAAGCGTTGGTGAAAATTTGATGACAAAACTCAAATGTTACATTTAAATTTCAGATCAATCGGATGAAAACTGACGATTTTATGTGATGCTGACGTTTGACCGTTTGCCAAAATTATTAATTTTCCTTCTCCATATCATAATAAAGCGTTGGTGAAAATTTGATGACAAAACTCAAATGTTACATTTAAAATTCAGGTCAATCGGATGAAAACTGACGATTTTATGTGATGCTGACGTTTGACCGTTTGCCAAAATTATTAATTTTCCTTCTCCATATTATCATAATAAAGTGTTGGTGAAAATTTGATGACAAAACTCAAATGTTACATTTAAATTTCAGATCAATCGGATGAAAACTGACGATTTTATGTGATGCTGACGTTTGACCGTTTGCCAAAATTATTAATTTTCCTTCTCCATATTATCATAATAAAGCGTTGGTGAAAATTTGATGACAAAACTCAAATGTTACATTTAAATTTCAGATCAATCGGATGAAAACTGACGATTTTATGTGATGCTGACGTTTGACCGTTTGCCAAAATTATTAATTTTCCTTCTCCATATCATAATAAAGCGTTGGTGAAAATTTGATGACAAAACTCAAATGTTACATTTAAAATTCAGGTCAATCGGATGAAAACTGACGATTTTATGTGATGCTGACGTTTGACCGTTTGCCAAAATTATTAATTTTCCTTCTCCATATTATCATAATAAAGCGTTGGTGAAAATTTGATGACAAAACTCAAATGTTACATTTAAATTTCAGATCAATCGGATGAAAACTGATGATTTTATGTGATGCTGACCTTTGACGTCTCACAAAATTATTAATTTTCCTTCTCCATATTATCATAATAAAGCTTTGGTGAAAATTTGATGACAAAACTCAAATGTTACATTTAAAATTCAGGTCAATCGGATGAAAACTGACGATTTTATGTGATGCTGACGTTTGACCGTTTGCCAAAATTATTAATTTTCCTTCTCCATATTATCATAATAAAGCGTTGGTGAAAATTTGATGACAAAACTCAAATGTTACATTTAAATTTCAGATCAATCGGATGAAAACTGACGATTTTATGTGATGCTGACGTTTGACCGTTTGCCAAAATTATTAATTTTCCTTCTCCATATTATCATAATAAAGCGTTGGTGAAAATTTGATGACAAAACTCAAATGTTACATTTAAATTTCAGATCAATCGGATGAAAACTGACGATTTTATGTGATGCTGACGTTTGACCGTTTGCCAAAATTATGAATTTTCCTTCTCCATATTATCATAACTAGGGCATGCCCGTACGTGGGTGCCCGTTCCTTGCCAAAAAAAAAAAAAAACGCTACCCGTACGCTCTACCCCGCCCGTACGCCCGTACGCCCGTAAACAAAAAAAACAACGCTCTTCGCTTCCGCCCTTCGCTCTGACTGAATTGGGAGAAATAATGCGCATAAGAAATCGAGAAATTATTATTTTCTCCGGAAGAAATCGAATTACGAACCGTAATGGCGCACGCGCTCAGCTCGGCTCGCTCTCACATCGGCCACGCCTACGCAACAACGTGTTCTGTGATTGGCTGCCGGAAGTGCAGTCTTCACTGTCCGGAAGGTCGCAAATCGCAGTTACGATGAATCGCAAATTAGTTTTAATTAGTTTTAAAACATAGTTGAACGCCAACATAGTTTGCCAACGTGAAATAAATGAATACGCTCTTAAATGTGCCGTCCGAGGCAGAGTCTGTTCGGCACGTTCGGCACACGTGATAGCTCGCTGCTCTCTGATTGGTTGAATCGTTTTTTGGACATAGCTCGGTAACTACTTGTCCGATTAATATGAAACCTTGAAAAGGCACATCCTCGGGTCCCCAGCAATATACCTGGCAAGTTTCAAGTATATCGGACCCGTGGTTGTCGAGAAACAGCGGTCACAGACAAACATACAAACATACATACATACATACATACATACATACACACAGAGATTACTGGAATTATAGATAGATAAAGCGTTGGTGAAAATTTGATGACAAAACTCAAATGTTACATTTAAATTTCAGATCAATCGGATGAAAACTGACGATTTTATGTGATGCTGACGTTTGACGTCTCACAAAATTATGAATTTTCCTTCTCCATATTATCATAATAAAGCTTTGGTGAAAATTTGATGACAAAACTCAAATGTTACATTTAAAATTCAGGTCAATCGGATGAAAACTGACGATTTTATGTGATGCTGACGTTTGACCGTTTGCCAAAATTATGAATTTTCCTTCTCCATATTATCATAATAAAGCGTTGGTGAAAATTTGATGACAAAACTCAAATGTTACATTTAAATTTCAGATCAATCGGATGAAAACTGACGATTTTATGTGATGCTGACGTTTGACCGTTTGCCAAAATTATTAATTTTCCTTCTCCATATTATCATAATAAAGCGTTGGTGAAAATTTGATGACAAAACTCAAATGTTACATTTAAAATTCAGGTCAATCGGATGAAAACTGACGATTTTATGTGATGCTGACGTTTGACCGTTTGCCAAAATTATTAATTTTCCTTCTCCATATTATCATAATAAAGCGTTGGTGAAAATTTGATGACAAAACTCAAATGTTACATTTTTTTTTTTTTTTTTTTTTTTTGTATACAAGATCGAGGCTCGTGAAAGAGCGAACATTAATCACACAGAAAGACAAACCGACACATAAAACATATAACATAGGGAGCGGTAGACAAGATGGGGAGAGAGGGGGAAGGACACAAACACAACATTTGAGAGCAGGGACCGAGAGACATGGAGACATCGAGAGATCTGAGAGAGGGCGAGGGCTTTGGGGGGGGGGGGGGCGTGGGAAGGCGGCGGTGGGAGAGGTATAAAACATATGGACACTGCCAGGACTTCCAGGAAAGAAGTTGGAATTTCAAACAAGGTGGATCTGGGGTGAATTAGCAGGGGTAGAAAAGATCAAGGTTTTGGATGGGGGAAGATAAGAGATGGTGGTGAACAGCTGTTTTAAAGACCTGGAGGGAGGAGTGGGATTGAAGGGAGTGAGGGAGTTTGTTCCAGAGGCGGGAGAAAAGAGGAATGAAAGAGTGAAGGTGAGCAGAGAGCCGAGATTTCGGCAGTTTAACCATCAGAGGGTTGCTGGCAGATCTTGTGCGACCTGTAGGAATATTTGGGGGACAGAGCACAGAGAGAGCTGGGGGTGCAAGGCCGGAGAGGAGTCGGTAGAAGACAGAAAGACCACCTACCTGCCTGCGGTGAGTGAGTGAAAGGCCCTCAGAGATAGCTTCATCGCGGGAGATTCCAATAATTCTGAAAGCTTTGGTTTCAACAGCGTGAAGCCGAGCTAGGTGTGAGGCAGGAGCACCGGCCCATAGGGGAGAACAGTATTCCATTGAGCTGCGGATGAAAGCCTTGTATGTGGTGAGGAGCTCAGGTGTGCCGAGGAAGGACTTCGCATGACGGAGGATGCCCAGTCGGCGACTGGCTTTGGAGGCCAGCTTGGAAATGTGGTTTTCCCAAGAAAGATCATGGCAGATAGTGAGACCCAAAATCTTGAGCGACAGAACTTCTTGGAGAGGATTGTTGAGAAAGTAGATGGGAGGGTTGTCCAGTCGATCTTTTCGGAGAGACATAGTAAGAGTGTGAGATTTGTCAGGATTGAAAGACATGTTCCACTTGTTTGACCAGTCTGTGATTTTGTCCAGGTCTTCAGAGAGTGAGGAGGCAGCAGACTGCCGATCTGAGGGAAGAGGAATGGAGCGGCAGAGAGTGGAGTCATCAGCAAAGAGATAGAGAGGATTTTCGAGAGAGTCAGAGAGATCATTGATGAAGACCAGAAAAAGCACAGGGCCCAGAACACTGCCTTGGGGAACTCCAGCCTGAACAGGAAGAGGAGATGAGAGAAACCCATTCAGGGCCACACGTTGACGACGACTAGAGAGGAAGTCCGCCAGCCATGCGTGGAGATTTCCATGGATACCAAAGGAGGAGAGTTTGGTGAGCAGAGCGGGGTGCCAGACCGTGTCGAAGGCACGTGATATGTCGAGGGAGACAGCTCTAATTTCCTGTTTGGCATTGAGGACCTCCATCCATTGTTGAGACAGCAGAAGCAGCATGTCCAGAGTAGAGTGACCTGGTCTGAAACCAAATTGATGATCAGAGATCAAGCCATTGGAGAAGAGGAAAGATTTCATATCCGAAGCAATGATGGATTCCATGACTTTGCTGATAATTGGGAGAAGGCTGATTGGTCTGTAGTTGCTAGGATCTGTTTTTGCACCTTTTTTGTGCAAAGCGGTGATGTTGGCTGATTTCCAAGCAGATGGCAGTTGACCTTGAGCAAAAGAGAGGGTGAAGGGAACAGAGAGAGGGTGAGATAGAGCAGTAGAGCAGGATTTTAGGACCCGTGGGCTGATGCCGTCGGGTCCAGTTGCAGAATCAGAGTCGAGGGTTGACAGAAACTTTTCCACCTTGTCAGGAGGAAAGGACACAGAGTCCAGGAGCAGCTGGGTACGACTGGGTATGGTGGGTACAGAGAGGGATGGGTTTGGGACACAAGATTTAGAGGCAAACACAGAGTTGAGGCATTCAGCTTTTTCACGTGCGGAGTCAGCTGTGTAGCCGTTTGAGGTAAGGGAGGGGATGGAGGGGGAACAAACACCAGAAACGGATTTGACCAGTCGCCACCAGGATTTGGAAGAGGGAGACAGATAAGAGAGTTCGGTCTTGAGAACGGAGAGATATTGTTTCCTGGCTCTCCTGAGGGTGGACACACACTTGTTTCGGGCTTTGTGAAAGGAAATGAGATTTCCTTCCGTTGGATTTGCTTTCCAGGAGACGAAGGCAAGTTGTTTCTGGGCAACAGCCTCACCACAAGATTCCGTGTACCATGGACGGGAGGAAGGGTATGACAACTGAAGACGAGATGGGATAAATCTGTGCATGAGAGAGAGCAATTTACTTTGGAAGAATTCCCAGGATGAGTTGATGTCAGAGGTGGTAGAGATGGGAGACCAGTCCAGATGATTGATGGCTGCTTGAAGACCGTGCCAGTTGGCCTGAGTGAAATGCCAGACTCGTCGACGCTGAGCAGGCTCCCTGAGGATGGTCAGAGAGATGTCCACTTTAACAAGGACATGATCAGATGATCCGATCGGAGCAGAAGAAGAGCAGCAGACATTTTCAGGGAAGTTAGTCATAACCAAGTCCAGAAGAGAAGATGTTCCGTTGACTGAGATCCGGGTCGGGAAATTGACAGATTGTGTCAGTCCCAGTGAGTCGCAGAAGTCCTTTGCTGAGGAGCCATGGCTGGTGAGAGAGGTACCCACACCCAGCCAACTGGCATGATGACAGTTGAAATCACCACATATGAGGAAGAGAGAGTTGGGATGAGTAGATAGAAGTTGGTCCATATCATCAGACAGCGAGATGTAGATGGAGTCATCACTGTTTGGTGGACGGTACAACACACATATGAACAAGAGGTGGGAGCGAAGGGGAAGCCGTAGCCAGAGGTATTCCTGGGGGTGAGGTGGAGAGAGTGCAGTGCAGGGCGAGTGAGGAAGAGAGTTTTTGATAAAGATAGCAACCCCGCCTCCAGGACGAGGCTCAGGTCTATCATACCGGAGGAGGGAGTAGCCCGGGAGAGATACTATGGAATCAGAGACATCATAAAGGAGGAAAGTTTCTGTTAAGCAGATCACGTCTGGTTTGACAGAAGCAACCTGTATGGAGAGATCAGTTAAGTTTGAACGAAGGCCCCGGATGTTTGAGGTCCATACCGTTAATGAAGAGGAAGGGGGAGCATCAGATACAGAACAGGGGGGAGGAGGGGTAGGGTAAGATGTGGAAGAGGTAGGGAGAGCTGTTGAAGGTGTGTCAGAGATTTCAGAATCGCTCGGAGAAAGGGAAGGATGGGGCGGACAAAAGGTTTGATGGTGATTGGGTGAGCCACAATGAGGTGTTATTTGAGGAGGGGGAAGAGCGAGGCAGAAGGTTGGGGGAGATGGAGGTGAGAGTTTGAAGGGGGAAGAAGCGGGGAGGACGCTTTGAGGAGGGGGAGTCAGCATCACATCACATTTAAATTTCAGATCAATCGGATGAAAACTGACGATTTTATGTGATGCTGACGTTTGACCGTTTGCCAAAATTATTAATTTTCCTTCTCCATATTATCATAATAAAGCGTTGGTGAAAATTTGATGACAAAACTCAAATGTTACATTTAAATTTCAGATCAATCGGATGAAAACTGACGATTTTATGTGATGCTGACGTTTGACTTTTGACAAAATTATTAATTTTCCTTCTCCATATTATCATAATAAAGCGTTGGTGAAAATTTGATGACAAAACTCAAATGTTACATTTAAAATTCAGGTCAATCGGATGAAAACTGACGATTTTATGTGATGCTGACGTTTGACCGTTTGCCAAAATTATTAATTTTCCTTCTCCATATTATCATAATAAAGCGTTGGTGAAAATTTGATGACAAAACTCAAATGTTACATTTAAAATTCAGATCAACTGGATGAAAACTGATGATTTTATGTGATGCTGACCTTTGACCTCTTACAAAATGATTAATTTTCCTTCTCCATATCATCATAATAAAGCGTTGGTGAAAATTTGATGACAAAACTCAAATGTTACATTTAAAATTCAGATCAATCGGATGAAAACTGATGATTTTATGTGATGCTGACGTTTGACGTCTCACAAAATGATTAATTTTCCTTCTCCATATCATCATAATAAAGCTTTGGTGAAAATTTGATGACAAAACTCAAATGTTACATTTAAAATTCAGATCAACTGGATGAAAACTGATGATTTTATGTGATGCTGACCTTTGACCTCTTACAAAATGATTAATTTTCCTTCTCCATATCATCATAATAAAGCGTTGGTGAAAATTTGATGACAAAACTCAAATGTTACATTTAAAATTCAGATCAATCGGATGAAAACTGATGATTTTATGTGATGCTGACGTTTGACGTCTCACAAAATGATTAATTTTCCTTCTCCATATCATCATAATAAAGCGTTGGTGAAAATTTGATGACAAAACTCAAATGTTACATTTAAAATTCAGATCAACTGGATGAAAACTGATGATTTTATGTGATGCTGACCTTTGACCTCTTACAAAATTATTAATTTTCCTTCTCCATATCATCATAATAAAGCGTTGGTGAAAATTTGATGACAAAACTCAAATGTTACATTTAAAATTCAGATCAATCGGATGAAAACTGATGATTTTATGTGATGCTGACGTTTGACGTCTCACAAAATGATTAATTTTCCTTCTCCATATTATCATAATAAAGCTTTGGTGAAAATTTGATGACAAAACTCAAATGTTACATTTAAAATTCAGATCAACTGGATGAAAACTGATGATTTTATGTGATGCTGACCTTTGACCTCTTACAAAATTATTAATTTGCCTTCGTATTATCATAATAAAGCTTTGGTGAAAATTTGATGACAATAAATAGCTCAAATGGTAAAAAAAAAAAAAAAAAGTTATGGCCTGGACAGACAGACATGCACACAGAAGTGATTACAAAACGCGACTAATTCTGTGCAGGGGACGGACTAATGAAACATTAAAGAAGGTAAAGGTGAAAGTACATTACTTCCGGCAGGGTGATGGCGCTGCAGTCTTGTACCATCTCTCCTGCCCTCTCACTCCTTTTTCCATGACCTGTACATCCAGGTCACATGAACTACATGACAAAACCTTACCTTGTAGCTGGTATTCTTTTGCCAACTCTTCTTTCACGCAAGAAACGACCTTCCTGAGTATGTTGTCTCATGCTCTTTCCTTCATCCCTTCAAAACTACAGCCCGCCGACACCTCATAATCACTCCCATTTTACTTGATCTTCAATCATGTATAGGCAGATTGGACCGTCAGAATTCATCAAATTTTCATGAGGGTGATTAATATCAAATAAATGGGAAGATCAATTGGAGGATAAGCACACCTTTTCTTCCTTTAGAGGCCCCATTCATTCCATGTTCTTTTGGGGTTAGCCGGGGGGAATTTTTGGCCTAAATGTTTCATGAACCGGCTGGCCAGGCCTGATGCTTCACTAAGTAGTGAGGGCAGGAATTTTGCAATTGACCATCGTGACAGCGATAGATAACCTACTCTTCATGAAGAACACTGCGTGATATTTCACGCCCACCAACTAATGCTGGAAAATTGAAAAAAAGGAAGATCAAAACACCGTGCCAAGACACAAATAGAGACATTTCCATAAAACATAATTAAAAGAACCACAAAGCTTTTCGTTGTGAAATGTTCAGGTGAAATTCGCACAAAGTGAATGAGACAAAAGGAAGAGCCTATCAACAAGACCAATTCCGATTGGATGCTCTCTGGAGACGTCACCACCTCCCAATGCTCAAGGTGGGAGGGGCATGTTCAGTGCTAAGCGCTCCAATTGGAAGTTGTATCGTCTGGGGCGTGGGGGACTGCAGAATCCTCTTTTAAATTAAATAATAGGCTCCGTGAGATGTGAGGTAAAATGTCTCCAAAATTCATTTTTTTCACTCTTTAAAAGGTAATTATTGTATGTCCAATTTTATTTTACACCGTCCAGAGACATCGGTCGCGATCTTTATCCATTTTAATTCTACATGTATTATACATTTTTAATGAGGGGTAGGGAGTGGGGGAGAAAGGGGTAGGAGTGATGGTAGAGGGGAGGGGAAGGGGAGTGGGAAAGGGAGCGGAATGTGAGGGGAGGGAGACGTGGGCATGGTGGGAGAGGGAGTGGGGGAGACAGGGGAGCGGCAGAGACAGGAAACAGAGGAGGGAGAGGGGGAGTGGTGGAGAGAGGGGAATGTGGAAGGGACAGGGGAGTGGGATAGGGGAGTGAAGGAGAGAGAGAGTGGGCGAGGTATGCAGAGAAGGGGAGGGAGAGAGGAGGAGGAGGATACTATTGCCAGCTATTCTCGTCGAGTCACTTGGGACGGGTACTCTTCCTAGTAAATACTATTGCTAAGTTTTGAGAAAGGGGGGAAATACCAACAGCAAAGTTGAAGGCCAAGATGGAGGCACACTTGGACAAACAATGGGTGTGGGGAGGGATGAGTGGCAGGAGAGGATGCATGGGGTGGACAAGATGGATACAGAAGGAAACTCTCAGGAGGGAAAACTGTAAATGTGGAAGGAGAAGGGCTTTGGGTGAGGTTGACGAGGTTAGAAAACATTGGGGACAATCTGAGATGGTGGTGAACAGCTGTCTTGAAAACCTGGAGGAAAGACAGAGGTTAAAGAGAATGTATAAGCTGGTTCCCCAGGCCTGTAGTGCATGCCAATTGTTGGTTGGTTTGCTCCTTTTCCTTTTGATTCCTGCCTTCCCATTCCTCTTCTTGCTGTGTTTCATTCAGCTTGTGTGCAGCTTGTTCACTCCCCTGTGTCCTCGCCCTCCCCTTTATCTGACTCTCAGTTCTACTCTGCTGTTGGTGTTCCCCCTTTCCATTTTGTTCCATTGCAGTCTGCTCGAGCTCTTCCATGAGCCTCGATTATGTATTAAATAAAACGAGGTTACTCCCATCTAACCCAAAGGTACAAGTTATGATATTAGGAAGTATTTGCATGGAAATTTTTTCTTCCAATCCTTCATCTAACTATTGGAATAATTTTGTGAAAAGTGTAATCGTTTGCTTATTGGATGCTGAACACAATCAACTTGAGTTTGGTTGACTGTTTTTTTCTCAACACTTACGTTGGCAAACAATAAAGAGCAATCAGAGATTGCAGACCCTTACCAGGACGTGTTTGTATGGTTTATTTTGTGTGGTGTTTATTAGCTGCTTTGTTTGTCTGGTTTATCGATGTCATCGATTTATGTTCAATCCAATATGGCTGCCGATTCACGTGACCGATGACGTCATCAATTTAATTCTCCCATACAATTTTTGTGTAGATCATGCTCAAGAAATTTCAAATTGATCGGGATTAAGCGTTTTACTTGTATAATTATGGCATCATAATGAATGTTTCGCAAATATAGAGGTGCAATTTTTTTGTTTTTTCCAAGATGGCGCCCATACCACGTGGCATATGAGGTCATAATTATCATTTTAAAATTATACAGAAGGAGGTGCTCATATGATGAAAATTTATTGACAATCAGACCAACGGTTGCAGAGAAAAACATAGTCAAGTTCTGTGCAGACAAACAGACAAACAAGAAATATGTTGTACATAGAATGATACTTGCGAAATCTCTAAAATAAGTTGTTCGCCTATGATGACCTCAAAAATAATTGGTGGTTTAATTCAGTGTCCAGATATGCAAATCCTCTTCAGATTTCAAGTTAATGGGATGAAAATTGAGGATTTTAGAAATTTGGCCTATGTTGACCGTTCGGCCTATGTTGACCTCAAAAATACTTAGTGGTTGAATTTAGTGACTAGATATGCAAATCCTCTTCAAATTTCAAGTTAATGGGATGAAAATTGAGGATTTTAGAAATTTGGCCTATGATGACCTTTTGGCCGATGTTGACCTTTTGGACTATGTTGACTTTTTGGCCTATGTCGACCTCAAAAATAGTTTGTGGTTGAATTTAGTGACCATATATGCAAATCCTCTTAAAATTTCAAGTCAATCGGATGAAAATTGAGGATTTTAGAAATTTGGCCTATGTTGACCTTTTGGCCTAAGTTGACCTAAAATATCATTGGTGGTTGAATTCAGTGACCGGATATGCAAATCCTCTTCAAATTTCAAGTCAATCGGATGAAAATTGAGGATTTTAGAAATATGACAAAGTTGGTGACCTTTGGCCTCTGTTGACCTATTGACCTTTTGACCACAAAAAAACAATAGGCTTCTTGCTTATGACCAACTCTAGCATTTGATAACGTTTCGTGAAGATCGCTTGAAAATTGTGACCTGTAGTTGACTGACATACAGACAGATAAATAGACAGAATAATGCACAAGACCAACCAAGACTTGAAAAATCTTCGATATTCGAAAGTAACAAACGGACCCAAATACAATACCCTCCCTCTCCTTTGGTAAGGGTGCTTACACGGGGAAAAATACTAAACATTTAACACTACCATTGTCACCCAATCTCAGATGATCTGAAACTGTGTGAAAGAGTCATAAAGAACTGCTCCATAGCCTTACATGGGCATGTTCAAAATCTTGGGTTTCATTGATTTTATATGGAATAAATAGCTCCAAGTGAGCTGGCGTCATCTCTTGAGGTTGTAGTTTAGACTTCTGCTGATTTGGAGGAACCACCTGGAAGCCCCCGAATTCCCTGGTCAGGGCCCGGTTTACAATGGCTCCAATGGCGCCTCAGCGCCAGGCCCACAATAAGAAGGGGCCCATAATGACCAAGATAGCTTTTTTGTAAGTGTCGGGGATAGCGGGGAACCTTGAACCACAACCACAGGCCTCAATTTAGCCTAGAGGAGAGAGCAGTGTTCCATGAAGCTGTGGATGAAGGCCTTGTCGGGTGGATAAGAGTTCAGGTGTGCCAAGGAGGGAATTTGCACAATGGAGGATGCCCCAGTTGGCGACTGGCTTTTGAAGTCAACTTTGAAATGTGATTTGCCCAAGGAATATCATGGCTGTGAGTAATATCCAATAGTTTGAGTAACAATTTATTTGAGAGGCTTGTTAAGAAAGTAGAGGGAAGGTTGACTGGCCATACAGTCTTTTCAGACCATATGGCCAACCTTCCCCTTTACTTTTTCATGGACAGATACCATTGTGTCTGTCCATGCATTCGTCTGTCTCCCGTTTAGGGCGGTCGCTTGCCGCGCTGCATTTGAAAAGCTCAACAATCACTTTTTAAATGTGAGAACAGGCAAGAACAATGTTGATGCCAAATTTTATTTCACAAGCAGGATATTTTGCTCTCTTTTGAGACAAATTGAACCTCTGCCGTCCGACATTGCACCACCATTTTGTGGTGGGCGGCATAAGTATGCGCTGCATTTATTTTCGTTCTCTGTTTCGTCCCAGTCGTTCACCCCATACCTCCTTGTTTAATATCTCTACTCAAAAAAAACAAAACTCCAAAAAAATATTTCCTTCCCAGGTCTTATTCGTTTATTTGTTGTTCTTTTTTGTTCGTTCGTTCTTCGTTCGCGATCACGTGGTTAGAAATGTATAATCTCTCCCCTGAACAACTATTTTCTCTCATATATTATAACACCCTTTTCTTCTTTTCCTACAAAAGGATGCTTTCGTCTTGCTCACCAAATCTATTCATTCCAAAAAATATATATAATACCATCTCTTACAGTTCCTCTTTTCTACATTCCCTAAACTCTCCAGAACTCCACCCCTCCTTCAGCTTCCTCAAACGTATTTTTGACTCGAAGGTCTCAAACTCATTTTGCAAAAAATGTTCGTTTCCCATGAATCGTACACTTTTCAAAATCCAATCTCACCCCTCCCCTCCAAATCCTCCCCATCACCCATCCCTTTCAAATCTCCCCCCTTGCCCCTTCCCTCCCCTCCCTCCTAAACTCCCCCCACACCCCTCCCCTCCGAGACTCTCCCTCGCTCCTCCCCTCCTAGACTCGCCTCTCACCCCTCCTCCTCAAAGCATCCTCCCTGCTTCTTCCCCCTTCCAACTTTCACCTTCATCTCCCCCAACCTTCTGCCTCTCTCTTCCCCCTCCTCAAATAACACCTCACTGTGCCTCACCCAATCTCCATCAAACCTTTTGTCCACCCCATTCTTCCCTTTCTCCAAGCTATTCTGAAATCTCTGAAATCTCTGACACACCTTCAACAGCTCTCCCTACCTCTTCCTCCTCTTCCACATCTTACCCTACCCCTCCCCCCCCTGTTCTGGACCCGATGCTCCCCCTTCCTCTTCATTAATGGTATGGACCTCAAACATCCGGGGCCTTCGCTCAAACTTGACTGATCTCTCCAAACAGGTTGCTTCTGACAAACCAGATGTGATCTGCTTAACAGAAACTTTCCTCCTTCATGATGTCTCTGATGCCTTGGTATCTCTCCCAGGTTACTCCCTCCTCCGGTATGATAGACCTGAGCCTCGTCCTGGAGGTGGGGTTGCTATCTTTATAAAAAACTCTCTTCCTCACTCGCCCTCCACTGCCCTCTCTCCACCTCACCCCCAGGAATACCTTTGGCTACGGCTTCCCCTTCGCTCCCACCTTTTGTTCATATGTGTGTTGTACCGTCCACCAAACAGCGATGACTCCATCTACATCTCGCTGTCTGATAATATGGACCAACTTCTATCTACCCATCCCAACTCTCTCTTCCTCATATGTGGTGATTTCAATTGTCACCATGCCAGTTGGCTGGGTGTGGGTACCTCTCTCACCAGCCATGGCTCTTCAGCAAAGGACTTCTGCGACTCTCTGGGACTGACACAATCTGTCAATTTCCCGACCCGGATCTCAGTCAACGGAGCATCTTCTCTTCTGGATTTGGTTATGACAAACTTCCCTGAAAATGTCTGCTGCTCTTCTTCTGCTCCAATCGGCTCATCTGATCATGTGCTTGTCAAAGTGGACATCTCTCTGACCATTCTCAGAGAGCCTCCTCAGCGTCGACGAGTCTGGCATTTCACTCAGGCCAACTGGCACGGTCTTCAAGCAGCCATCAATCATCTGGACTGGTCTCCCATCTCTACCGCCTCTGACATCAACTCATCCTGGGAATTCTTTCAAAGTAAATTGCTCTCTCTCATGCACAGATTTATCCCATCTCGTCTTCAGTTGTCATACCCTTCCTCCCGTCCATGGTACACGGAATCTTGTGGTGAGGCTGTTGCCCTGAAACAACTTGCTTTCGTCTCCTGGAAAGCAAATCCAACGGAGGGAAATCTCATTTCCTTTCACAAAGCCCGAAACAAGTGTGTGTCCACCCTCAGGAGAGCCAGGAAACAATATCTCACCGTTCTCAAGACCGAACTCTCTTATCTGTCTCCCTCTTCCAAATCCTGGTGGCGTCTGGTCAAATCTGTTTCTGGTGTTTGTTCCCCCTCCATCCCCTCCCTCACCTCAAACGGCTTAACGGCTGACTCCGCACGTGAAAAAGCTGAATGCCTCAACTCTGTGTTTGCCTCTAAATCTTGTGTCCCAAACCCATACCTCTCTGTACCCACCGTACCCAGTCGTACCCAGCTGCTCCTGGACTCTGTGTCCTTTCCTCCTGACAAGGTGGAAAAGTTTCTGTCAACCCTCGACTCTGATTCTGCAACTGGTCCTGACGGCATCAGCCCACGGGTCCTAAAATCATGTGCTTCCGCTCTTTCACTCCCTCTTTCTGTTCTCTTCACCCTCTCTTTTGCTCAAGGTCATCTGCCATCTGCTTGGAAATCAGCCAACATCACCGCTTTGCACAAAAAAGGTGCAAAAACAGATCCCAGCAACTACAGACCAATCAGCCTTCTCCCAATTATCAGCAAAGTCATGGAATCCATCATTGCTTCAGATATGAAATATTTCCTCTTCTCCAATGGCTTGATCTCTGATCATCAATTTGGTTTCAGACATGGTCACTCTACTCTGGACATGCTGCTTCTGCTTTCTCAACAATGGATGGAGGTCCTCAACGCCAAACAGGAAATTAGAGCCGTCTCCCTTGACATTTCACGTGCCTTCGATACGGTCTGGCACCCTGCTCTGCTCACCAAACTCTCCTCCTTTGGTATCCATGGAAATCTCCACGCATGGCTGGCGGACTTCCTCTCTGGTCGTAGTCAACGTGTGGCCCTGAATGGGTTTCTCTCATCTCCTCTTCCTGTTCAGGCTGGAGTTCCCCAAGGTAGTGTTCTGGGCCCTGTGCTTTTTCTGGTCTTCATCAATGATCTCTCTGACTCTCTTGAAAATCCTCTCTATCTCTTTGCTGACGACTCTACTCTCTGTCGCTCCATTCCTCATCCCTCAGATCGGCAGTCTGCAGCCTCCTCACTCTCTGCAGACCTGGACAAAATCACAGACTGGGCAAACAAATGGAACATGTCTTTCAATCCTGATAAATCTCACACTCTTACGATGTCTCTCCGAAAAGACCGACTGGAAAACCCTCCCATCCACTTTCTGAATAATCCTCTCCAAGAAGTTCTGTCACTCAAGCTTTTGGGTCTCACTATTTGCCATGATCTTTCCTGGGAAAACCACATTTCAAATCTGGCCTCCAAAGCCAGTCGCCGACTGGGCATCCTCCGTCGTGCGAAGTCCTTCCTTGGCACACCTGAGCTCCTCACCACATACAAGGCTTTCATCTGCAGCTCTATGGAATACTGCTCTCCCCTCTGGTCTGGTGCTCCTGCCTCACACCTAGCCCGTCTTCACGCTGTTGAAACCAAAGCGTTCAGAATCATTGGAATCTCCCGCGATGAAGCTAACTCCAAGGGTCTTTCACTCACTCACCGCAGGCAGGTTGGTGGTCTTTCCGTCTTCTACCGACTCCTCTCTGGCCTTGCCCCCCCAGCCCTCTCTGGGCTCTGTCCCCCAAATATTCCTACAGGTCGCACAAGATCTGCCTGCAACCCTCTTATGGTTAAACTGCCAAAATCAAGACTTTCTGCTCACATTCACTCCTTCATTCCTCTTTTCTCCCGCCTCTGGAACAAACTCCCTCACTCTCTTCAATCCCACTCCACCCTCCAGGTCTTTAAAACAGCTGTTCACCACCATCTCTTATCCTCCCCCATCCAAAACCTTGATCTTTTCTACCCCCGCTAATTTCGGTCCCCTTGTGTTTTATACTTCTCCCACCCCCCCCCACCCCCCTTCCCACGCCTCCTGCCCCCAAGCCCTCTCCCTCCCACACTTCTCCCTGCTCTCAAATGTTGTGGTTGTGTGCTTCCCCTTCTCTCCCCATCTTGTCTTCCGCTCCCTCTTTTTGTATATTTTGTTTGTCTGGTTGATTTGTTTGTGAAATAAATGTTAGCTCTTTCACGAGCCTCGATTCAGTATACAAAAAAAAAAACAAAAAAAACAAAAAAAAAACGTAGCTCTGAGTGAGACCAAGAGTGGAACACAATTAACCTTTTGAAAGTCCTTCAAATAATTTAAATCGATAGATCAACTGAAACTTTCCCCAAGTGATGACTTTGCAACTCTACTTGTAGTCCATTGCTTCGTGATGGCTTTTGCATTGGCCCATCTCCTTAAAAAATAAGTATTCCAATTAATTCATTTTGCTGCAAATCTGTTCTTGTACTGTATGAGTAATGCTAGTCTTCGTAGTGATGCCTGGGTATTAATCCAATATGACTCAATGCAAAAGTCACAGACGCTGGTGGTTCGTTCATGTGCAGCCTGTGGCTGCTAATTGCATCATTTTCTGGGGGGCACAACTACCACTGAAGCAATGCCTATCTATAACCGGTCAACTGGTACTCATTTTGCCAACCTCAGAAGGATGGTAGGCTAAGTCAACCCACCTAGTGTTTGTTGACATGACACGGGCTCAAACTCAGGACTCTAAGTCAAGCCAGCCACCTTAACCATTAAGCCAACACCAGGCCTAAAAGTCACAGGTGACAGGTTAGGACATTAAATTTTGAATTTAGCCAGGACATCTGCATATCATGGGCAACTGGTAGGAAAAACATCTGGGACCAAAAAAATGCTGGCACACAAGATATCTGGTGGAAAACCTCCTTAAAAGGCACTGAACCCATCGATGCAATGGTCTGTCTGCAAAGCACCAGTCACAACTTAGAGTTAGGTAGGGAATCAAACTCAGAGAAGACAGCTCAAATGTGATGCCAGCACCTATTATTGTGAAATAGGTACTTCTTGCCGACAATCAATGTTGCTACGATTTCTGGGTCAGGCATATGCCAAAGCGGATGGTAACCCACAATATTGCTCCTGCAGAAGTGGCGCAGAGCTTAATTCTGCTTCCCTGAATATATTTAATTAACAATTCGGGTTGGGCAATAGGTGTGGCCAGGGATGTTGAAAAAATCAACGATCATTGTTTAAAAACTGGACACCAAGTACACCGGTTGTGGTACAATGTTGCGTCTCCTTTCCGTGCCTACACGTGGAACATGATGAATGGCAGGCGGCGAATGTGTATCTCGCTCGCTGCTTTGCTTCGTATTCTCAATTCAATTGTTCCAAGGCATGGGAGCCCGAGAAAGATAATACAGGCAGGAGACTTTCTTGCAACTTCTGAAGCCGAGATCAAACTGTGTGGTGCCAAAGGTCAGAATCGATCTTTGTCGCTATCTTTTTGTGCGTGTGTGTGTTGTTGTCGGAGCCTGGGTCACGTGCTTTCCATCAGGGGCCCATAAAAAGAGCCCGTTCAATGCTGGCAGAGCCTGAAAACGTAAGACTGCCTGTGTCTCTCTTTCTCCGCCGCACTATTCCCTAAGGTTTGTGTTATTCCCACTAAACCTCAGAAACAGTCAGCCCTGCTTAGGTATCAAAATATTTGCTCATATCCAGCAAAGAACAAGTGCAAGAGCATACAAAACCGAAGAACATAACAGTTTAAATTATTCGCCATTAAAACATACAGAAGCGTGCCAACGTTTCAAGACTTGCCCATTCTCGGAGGTAGCAAATCCGGAAACTTCAGAGCTTCCGCATGTTTTTCATGGCGGATAACCACAACTGTTTTATTATCATGCCTTGTTGTTATCGTTTTAGATAGGTGTAGGTAACATTCAAAGGAGCCTTGAAAGGTGCATTGTACATGGGGTTTCATGCTTGTCAAAGCTTCTGAACACCTAATCTTGTGAACAAAGTGTGGCAATGCTTGACATCCAATGACGAAGGAATGTGATTTCGAGAAGCTTTTAGCCTTTTGGATTCTATTAAAAATCAGAAATATACTATCGCATGACAGGTACGACGTGTATATTATTAATAAAACATAGGGGCAATACCCCTGGTGCTCACCTGGGAGAATGAACAGTATACTACACTGACTAAAAGGTATTGCAAAAAAATTTCAATGGTTGCTAGAAAACAGGGCAGCATGTAGAATCATACTAACATAATCATAAGACTTTAAACAAACAAACAAAAAATACCTATTTTGGGGGGAACCTCCCCGACCCCCCTCTCCCCCAACCCCGTATACCTCTTCAGACCCCAATTTTTCTAATGCCTTGAACAAACATTGGTACATCACGAGTGATGAAGGTTGTGGTGAAGTTTCGTTGAAATTGTGTATGTAGTTTCAGAGAAAAGAGCAAATACCTATTTTGGCGACAAACCCCCAGGAGACCCCTCATGGCCCGATTATTTTTAAATGCTGTGAACAAACTTTGGTACAACACGGATGATTAAGGTTGTGGTCAAGTTTCATCAGAATTGCGAATTCTGAGAAAAAAGCAAATACCTATTTTGGGGGACAACCATTCATTCCTCTTTTCTCCCGCCTCTGGAACAAACTCCCCCACTCCCCTCAATCCCACTCCTCCCTCCAGATCTTTAAAACAGCTGCTCACCACCATCTCTTATCTTCCCCCATCCAAAACCTTGATCTTTTCTATCCTCGTTAAAACGCCCCAAATCCGCCTCTTTGAATCCCCAGCTTCTTTATTGGGGTTCATAGAAGTGTTAATAGAAGTTTCCTGGGGTTTCCTCTTGAAATATTGTGTGTAGTTTCAGATAAAAAAGCAAATTCCTATTTTGGGGGGTTAAATCTGGATGCACTTAGACCCCCGGTAAACTCCCTTAGACGCCGATTTTTTAAAAAGTCGTTTTGCTTAACATACAGTCACGTGAAAAAGTAAGTGCACCCCATGTAAAGTTTTTACTTTTTCAACATATTTCAACATACAGCTATTTGATCTTCATTTCAACAATATTGATAGATAAAGGTGATATAATATAACAAATATCATGAAACATTTACATTTTGTAGTCCATTGTGTAATTTTAATAAACTTAAATGCAAATTTCGCATGTGGAAAAAGTAAGTACACACCTTCATTTATCACTACTTCAAATACCTAAAATTAGAATCAGGTGCACCAGCTCAGGTGCAAATGATTAGAACATAATTAGAGAGGATCTTGGAGGAACATGTCTTATTTAAACCTCAGACATTTCGTTTGGTTTGCTCTTTGTTGTTGAAGTGTGCGGCGTCACCATGCCTAGATCAAAAGAGCTCTCTGAGGCCTTCAGAAAGAAGGTTATAGATGCCTACGAGTCTGGGAAGGGATTTGAAAAGATCTCCAAACAATTTGAAATCAATCATTCGACTGTCCGGAAGATCATCTACAAGTGGAGAAGATTCCAAACAACTGCCAACTTGTTCAGGCCAAGCAGCCCCAGCAAGTTCGCCTGAGAGCAGACCGCAAGATGCTGAAAGAAGTCTCTAAGAACCCCAGAATGTCATCACGGGACCTACAAGTAGCTCTTGCCATTGTTGATGTCAAAGTGCACGAGTCTACCATTAGAAAGAGGCTGCACAAATTTGATCTACATGGGAGGTGTGCCAGGAGGAAACCTTTGCTGTCCAGAAAGAACATCAGGGCAAGACTAAAGTTTGCCAAAGAACACCGAGGCAAAGACCAGCACTTCTGGAACAATGTGCTCTGGACAGATGAGTCAAAGGTAGAGCTATTTGGCCACAGTACCAGAAGACATGTTTGGCGAAAACCAAAGACAGCATTTGACCACAAGAACCTGATACCAACTGTAAAGCATGGTGGTGGAAATATTATGGTTTGGGGCAGCTTTGCTGCATCAGGGCCTGGGCAGCTCACCATCATAGAATCCACTATGAATTCTTCATTGTACCAGAGGGTGCTTGAGGATAATGTGAGGCCATCTGTCGGAAAGTTGAAGCTCAACCGAAGGCGGACCTTGCAACATGACAATGACCCTAAACATACCAGTAAATCCACCAAGGAATGGCTGAAAAGAAAGAAATGGAGGGTTCTGGAATGGCCAAGTCAAAGCCCGGATCTAAATCCCATCGAGATGTTGTGGGGGGATTTGAAACGAGCTGTGCATGCAAGAAACCCCTCAAACATCGCACAGCAGAAAGAATTCTGCATGGAGTGGGCAAAAATTTCTCCCAGTCGATGTCAGAGACTGGTAGACAGTTATAAGAAATGCCTACTTGAGGTTGTTTCTGCCAAAGGGCCTATTACCACCACCTATTATATTATTACCACCACCTAAAATACCACCTATTAGAGCCAAGGGTGTACTTACTTTTTCCACATGCGAAATTTGCATTTATGTTTATTTAAATTATACAATGGACTACAAAATGTAAATGTTTCATGATATTTGTTATATTATATCACCTTTATATCTCAATATTGTTGAAATGAAGATCAAATAGCTGTATGTTGAAATATGGTGAAAAAGTCAAAACTTTACATGGGGTGTACTTACTTTGTCACGTGACCATATCACTTTCTAAGAATGCTTCTATGACATTAAGTGGAAACTTGCTGTGGTGTGTTTTAAATGAACAATTTATTTCAAAAAATATCACACTTTGCCTTCCCAGCTCACACCTGACACTTATTGTAATACAATACCTCACCGATATAGTCGGGCCAAATGGCATTTTTTGGGTAGAACATCACTAACAAATTAGGAACGTAGTTTTATTACACGTCGTGCCAAAGCCGATTTAAGTACCCAAACAACCATAACACTAACAGTAACAACCCTAACCTTAAGGCTAACCCTAAACCTAACAATCTTACCCCAACCTTAACCCTAACAATCTTACTATAATTCACCAAATGTCCGCCCGTCTGTCTGTCCGTTCAAAGGTACTGCAAAAACGGCTGAACCGATCGCAACGATATTTTGGGTGGGTAATCCTGGGATCCCCTGGAGTAAAATAGGCTATATTGTTTTTCCAATTTTTCCAATTTTCCAGTTTTTCCAAACACGATGGAATAATATTTACCGAGATGAACATTGATGTGGCTTTCATTGAAATTCTACAAATACTGTTTATTCTACGTACCAGGAGAGAGTAGATCGACTCCTGACGAACTCTTCCTATATAAACGTGTGGCTCCCAAGTAGCACGGCAGCGTGTGCAAAGCGACTGAGAAACAGGTGTAGTGGCCGCTTCCATGTTACAGATTCGGCGCGCACTCTTCACGTACAAATGTGCCACTGAGAAAGACGTGTATCGGTCGCTTCCGTTTTGTATAATTCAATCTTTTTTCAAAATGGGCGCCATGTACTGTTTAGATTTTGATGATTTGCGTGTGATATGATTAAATGGATGTTGATATGAATCGTTTAAAATGAAAAAAACCTTCAATTTCTGATATTTTGCCTTTTCATTTGGGCCTCCCAATTGAAGCCCCGCCCGTAGGGTGGGTACCGTTGCTAGTAATGCTAATGCTAACCCGAAGGCTAACACATTAAGAGAGTTCCAGTTACTCACACCGTTCATACGCGCTTCTGGAATTTGTTTAGTTTGACATAGAGAGCACGTCAGAAAAAAGACGACCATAAGCATTTTACCTGAAGCAGATGACATAGTGTTATAATGGAGGATGCCTTAGCAGGGCACATTATTTTTATTTTTTTTGTATACAAGATCGAGGCTCGTGAAAGAGCGAACATTAATCACACAGAAAGACAAACAGACACATAAAACAAATAACATCGGGAGCGGTAGACAAGATGGGGAGAGAGGGGGAAGGACACAAACACAACATTTGAGAGCAGGGACCGAGAGACATGGAGACATCGAGAGAACTGTGGGAGGGAGAGGGCTTTGTGGGGGAGGCATGGGAAGGGGGGGGGGGGGTGGGAGAGGTATAAAACATATGGACACTGCCAGGACTTCCAGGAAAGAAGTTGGAATTTCAAACAAGGTGGATCTGGGGTGAATTAGTGGGGGTAGAAAAGATCAAGGTTTTGGATGGGGGAAGATAAGAGATGGTGGTGAACAGCTGTTTTAAAGACCTGGAGGGAGGAGTGTGATTGAAGTGAGTGTGGGAGTTTGTTCCAGAGGCGGGAGAAAAGAGGAATGAAAGAGTGAAGGTGAGCAGAGAGCCGAGATTTCGGCAGTTTAACCATCAGAGGGTGGCTGGCAGATCTTGTGCGACCTGTAGGAATATTTGGGGGACAGAGCACAGAGAGAGTGGGGGAGCAAGGCCGGAGAGGAGTCGGTAGAAGACAGAAAGACCACCTACCTGCCTGCGGTGAGTGAGTGAAAGGCCCTCGGTGTTGACTACATCGCAGGAGATTCCAATGATTCTGAAAGCTTTGGATTCAACAGCGTGAAGTCGAGCCAGGTGTGAGGCAGGAGCACCAGCCCATAGGGGAGAACAGTATTCCATTGAGCTGCGGATGAAAGCCTTGTATGTGGTGAGGAGCTCAGGTGTGCCTAGGAAGGACTTCGCACGACGGAGGATGCCCAGTCAGCGACTGGCTTTGGAGGCCAGCTTGGAAATGTGGTTTTCCCAAGAAAGATCATGGCAGATAGTAAGACCCAAAAGCTTAAGCGACAGAACTTCTTGGAGAGGATTGTTGAGAAAGTAGATGGGAGGGTTGTCCAGTCGATCTTTTCGGAGAGACATAGTAAGAGTGTGAGATTTGTCAGGATTGAAAGACATGTTCCACCTGTTTGACCAGTCTGTGATTTTGTCCAGGTCTTCAGAGAGTGAGGAGGCTGCAGACTGCCGATCTGAGGGAAGAGGAATGGAGCGGCAGAGAGTGGAGTCATCAGCAAAGAGATAGAGAGGATTTTCCAGAGAGTCAGAGAGATCATTGATAAAGACCAGAAAAAGCACAGGGCCCAGCACACTGCCTTGGGGAACTCCAGCCTGAACAGGAAGGGGAGTTGAGAGAAATCCATTCAGGGCCACACGTTTACTATGACCAGAGAGGAAGTCCGCAAGCCATGCATGGAGATTTCCATGGATACCATAGGAGGAGAGTTTGGTGAGCAGAGCTGGGTGCCAGACCGTATCGAAGGCACGTGATATGTCAAGGGAGACAGCTCTGATTTCCTGTTTGGCATTGAGGACCTCCATCCATTGTTGAGACAGCAGAAGCAGCATGTCCAGAGTAGAGTGACCTGGTCTGAAACCAAATTGATGATCAGAGATCAAGCCATTGGAGAAGAGGAAAGATTTCATATCCGAAGCAATTATGGATTCCATGACTTTGCTGATAATTGGGAGCAGGCTGATTGGTCTGTAGTTGCAAGGATCTGTTTTTGCACCTTTTTTGTGTAAAGCGGTAATGTTTGCTGATTTCCAGGATGCTGGCAGATGACCTTGAGCAAAAGATAGGGTGAAAAGAACAGAGAGAGGGTGAGATAGAGCGGCAGAGCAGGATTTTAGGACCCGTGGGCTGATGCCGTCTGGTCCAGTTGCAGAATCAGAGTCGAGGTTTGTCAAAAACTCCTCCACCTTGTCAGGAGAGAAGGACACAGAGCCCAGGAGCAGTTGGGTTCGACTGGGAAAGGTGGGAACAGAGAGAGATGGGTTTGGGACTAAGGATTTTGAGGCAAACACAGAGTTGAGGCATTCGGCTTTGTCACGTGCGATGTCAACTGTGTGGCCATTTGAGGTAAGGGAGGGGATGGAGGGGGAACAAACACCAGAAACGGATTTGACCAGACGCCACCAGGATTTGGAGGAAGGAGACAGGTTGAGAGTTCATTCTTGAGTGAGGAGAGATAGTGCTTCCTGGCACTCCTGAGGGTAGACACACACTTGTTCCGAGCTTGGTGGAAGGAACTGAGATTGCCTTCAGTTGGATTAGTCTTCCAAGAGGCAAAGGCAAGTTGTTTCAGGGCAACTGCCTCACCACAAGATTCAGTGTACCATGGACGGGAGGAAGGGTAAGACAACTGAAGGCGAGATGGGATAAATCTGTGCATGAGAGAGATCAGTTTGCTTTGGAAGAATTCCCAGGAAGAATTGATGTCAGAGGCAGTGGAGATGGGAGACCAATCCAGATGATTGATGGCTGCTTGAAGACCGTCCCAGTCGGCCTGAGTGAAATGCCAGACTCGTCGACGCTGAGGAGGCTCTCTGAGAATGGCCAGAGAGATGTCCACTTTGACAAGCACATGATCAGAAGAACCGATTGGAGCAGAAGAAGAGCAGCAGACATTAGCAGGGAAGTTTGTCATAACCAAGTCTAGAAGAGAAGATACTCCATTGGCTGAGATCCGGGTCGGGAAATTGACAGATTGTGTCAATCCCAGTGAGTCACAGAAGTCCTTTGCTGAGGTGCCATGACTGGTGAGAGAGGAACCCACACCCAACCAGGTGGCATGATGACAGTTGAAGTCACCACATATGAGGAAGAGAGAGTTGGGATGAGTGGATAGAAGTTGGTCCATCTTGTCAGACAGTGAAATGTAGATGGAGTCATCACTGTTTAGGGGACGGTACAGAACACATATGAACAAAAGGTGGGAGCGGAGAGGAAGCCGTAGCCAGAGGTACTCCTGGGGGTGAGGAGGAGAGAGGGCAGTGCAAGGAGAGTGAGGAAGAGAGTTTTTGATAAAGATAGCCACCCCACCACCAGGCCGAGGCTCAGGTCCATCATACCGGAGGAGGGAGTAACCAGGAAGAGATATTAAGGAATCAGAGACATCTTGAAGGAGCAAAGTCTCTGTTGAGCAGATCAAGTCTGGATTGTCAGAAGCAACCTGTATGGAGAGATCAGTCATGTTTGAGCGAAGGCCCCGGATGTTTGAGGTCCATACCGTTAATGAAGAGAGAGGGGGAGCATCGGGTAGAGGACAGGGGAGGGGAGGAGTAGGGTAAGATGAAGGATGAGAGGGGGAGGTAGGGAGAGCAGTTGATAGTGTGTCAGAGATTGCAGAAGAGTTCCAAGAAAGGGAAGGATGAGGAGGATGAAAGGTTTGATGGTGAAGGGATGAGGGCACAGTGAGGGGTTGTTTGAGGGGGGGCAGAGGAAAGTAGAAGGTTGGGGGGGGTGGAGGTATGAGATAGAAGGGAGACGAAGTGGGGAGGAGGCAGCTTTGAGGAGGAGGGGGGAGGAGGGAGAATTGGAGAGGAATGGTATGGGGGGAGATTTGAATGGGAGGGGTTGGGGGGGAGTTTTGAAGGGGAGGAGTGAGGGGGGATTTGGAGGGGAGGGGCAAGGGGGGGTTTAGGAGGGGAAGGGCAAGGGGGGAGTTCAGGAGTGGAGGGGCAAGGGGGGAATTTGGAGGGGAGGGGCAAGGGGGGAGTTTAGGAGGGGAAGGGCAAGGGGGGAGTTCAGGAGTGGAGGGGCAAGGGGGGAGTTTAGGAGTGTAGGTGCAAGGGGGGGGATTTGGATGGGAGGGGCAAGAGGGGAGTTTAGAAAGTGGATGATTAATGAAAGACGAACATTGAAAACAAATTGGGTTTGTTGTGATTTTCAAGTTAGCAATCCGATTCAGAACGATGGAGGAGGGATGGAATGAATGTGAATTTAGACCATGTAGTGAGGGAGACGTATAAGATATTGAATTTCTTTTTTTTGAAGTGGAATGAGTTGGAGAGGAAATTGAGAAAAGCCTTTTAAATAGGAAGAAAAACAGCGTGTTGTAAAATACCACTGAGTAAAACACTGAAGGGGAAAGGTTAAACATATTTAAATAATATTTAAACAGAACCGTGAACAATCTTATATGCACAAAATACCAACGGGGGGAGAGCCGAGAGGGACCACCACGAGTCACGTGAACAGGGCAAACGGTGGATGGCAAGGAGATAATGGGGGCGGGGCGAACAGCACACCTGGACAGAAAATACAGGATGAGACAACAGTACACGTGGAGAAAGGAAAATAAATGTTTTTTTTTTTTTTTTTTTGGGGGGGGGGGGGGGGGTTGGGAGGGTGGGGATTTAGAACGTTAGACAGAGTATTATGTTCGGGGTAGAAGGGAAAAAACTAAGAGCCAAGCAAAACACGCTTAAGTTAACAAACACCGATGGGGGTACAACTCCAAGGCCGCACACGAGGAGCAGAACACGATTAATTAATTACGAGTTACAGGAAATTCAAACCAAAACTAACTATATAATCAAACAATAACGCATGGACGATAAAATAACGAGTTGAAATTTGACAATCTATCTGGGGAAATGGGGGAGAAACACGTGGTCGAAGAATGAACGAACGAATAAGAATGAATAAACGAATGAGAACAGAGAAGGAAATGTTTTTTTGTTTTTTTTTTGAGTTGAGATTTACATAAGGAAGTAGGCTATGGGGTGAAAAGACTGGGAAAACAGAGAACGAAAGTTATTGGATCACAAACGACGGACCGCTGAGAGAAAAACAAAGCCTCAAGGTTGGACAGTGTACACTGTACAAGGCCTCAAGACACGACACGAATTAACACGATTTTCAATACAGGTATGAAAGATTTGCACCGAAAATCTTCGTCGGGAGACAATATATACACCATAAAATAAATACAGTTATAACGAAAATACAAATGGGAACAATTACTTAACACTCGATTTTGATGGAGAGCGTGGAGAGCTGAGAATAAACGAACCCTCGCCAGCAAGACCGGAAACGGAAATCGATTTACGCATATGAATGGCACATTTATGCGTATACACGCATACAAATCCTCACCAAAATATAATTGATTTGTCCTTGTCCAACCTGCCCCCAAGCTTCGTCCAAATCCGACCATAACTTTCTGAGATATCGTGCTACTGTATATATACAGTCCTGTCCGAAATAATTGGCACCCTTGCACTTTTTTCAAATCATGCATCAATTCTTCCAGAACATTATTCAAATAAAAAAATATTTTGGTATCTACATGTGTATTTCTTTGGTTTGCAGTGAAACAAAACAAAAAAACTGAAAAAAATCCGAAATCTTCGCTTATTCCGCACATAAATCCTAAAATGGCCCGGACAATGTTATTAGAACCTTTTAGAAGTGGTTAGAAACAATTAGATTTCAAGCAGGTGATTCTCTTTTACTTTGGAATTGAACTCACCTGTGGTGAGGTGCAGGTGCCTGTAATGTAAAAATCACTCATTCAACCAGTTTGAATTGAGAAAAGGAGTCCTTCGGCGTGTCACTGTGTGTACCACAACGATCATGGAGAAAAGAAAGAAAACCAGAAAATTGTCTGAGGAGGTCAGACACAAGATTCTAGCCAAGCACGGACAATCTCAAGGCTACACATCCATCTCCAGAGACCTTGTTGTTCTTGTGTCCACTGTACACAATGTTATCAGGAAGTGTAAGGCCCATGGCACTGTAGGCAACCTCCCTGGACGTGGCAGCAAGAGAAAACTTGGTCGAAGATTGCAGCAAGGGACTGTTCGAATGGCGGAGAAGGCACCTCGATCAACTGCCAAACAGATTCAAACTGACCTTCAGACACAAAGCACGACAGTTTCAACTCGCACCATCTGTCACCAACTCAATTAAAGGGGGTTCTCTCTGGTAGGAGACCCAGGAGGACCCAACTGCTGAGAAAGCCCGACTGGAGTTGGCCAAAATAGATCTGAACAAGCCAAAATCCTTCTTGGAGAATGTTCTGTGGACAGATGAGACCAAATTAGAGCTTTTTGTGAAAGCACATCATCTCTATGTTTACAGAAAACAAAATGAAGCCTTTAAAGAAAGAACACCCTCCCTACAGTCAAACATGGAGGAGGTTCAGTGATGTTTTGGGGGTTGCTGCACTGCCTCTCGCACTGGATGCCTTGAATGTGTGCATGGCATCATGAAATCAGGAGATTACCAAGGCATTTTGGAGCACAATGTTCAACCTAGTGTCAGAAAGTTGGGTTTGTGTCGAAGGTCATGGGTCTTGCAGCAGGACAATGATCCCAAACACACCTGATATTTCCTGATTTAAAAGGATATATTAAGTTCTGAATCAAAAACAAAGGTTCTGTAATATTAACAGTGAAATAAAGAATTGTGGAGACCAACTACTTTCGTCAATTTCAACTTATTTTTAGAGAAAATTGCGAGTTATTTGAAAAAAGTGCAAGGGTGCCAATATTTTTGGCCATGACTATATATCGGTTTTAGCCCTATCACTGAATGGTGTGGAATCATTTCAAAAAAAATTATCTGATCCGGATCCGGATTCGAATCTTCACCAAAATTGAATCAATTCTTCCTTGTCACATAGTCAACCTGTCCACGATGTTTCGTCCAAATACGTCCACAACATTTTGAGATATTGTGCAATATATCGTTATACATGGATCCGGATCTTCACTCTAGCCTTTGTCATCAAAGTTTGATTTCCTCATGATGTACTCACTTCAGCGATTGAACAAGTAAGGGGATCAAACATGGAGGGTTAGGATAATTGAATAAACATGAATAAATCCCTGTCTAACCCCTTTTCCAAATCCAAACCATCCTCTGTCCAGACTCTCTTCATACTGTCGCTTCTTGTTTGGTGTACAGGATTCTTATCTGACATATCAGGTGCTCCAACATCCCCATTTCACTCTTGTTGACATCACATTTTGTATAAATTGATAATTATGTGAATTGTTAATTTCTGGGTGATAATAAACAAAATGTGAAAATGGTGTGCCCCAAAGAAAGAACTGTGATAGTGTTTGATATGTTTAAATTCAACTCATCCATTGGAAACTATAAAGAAAATGACAAATGTACCCTAGAAACCAGTAATTATTGGTAAAAGCGTCTTAAAACGTTTTTTGGTCCAATTTTTTTTCCCCTGATTTGTGGGAATTTTTCTCAAAAAACAACAACTGGTAATCATTGGTACTAGTGCCTCAGAAACCAGGAATTATTGGTAAAAGTGCTTTAGAAACCGGTCATTATTGGTGAAGTGTCTCAAAGTGCTTTGCCCCAGAACCGCCATTATCATACAACTCTTGAGACATTCCCATTCTGCCAATCACCTGATATAGGTAGAGTGGGAGAGTGAGAGAGAGTGAGAGCGAGAGCGAGAGCGAGAGTGAGAGCGAGAGAGAGAGAGAGAGAGAGAGAGAGAGAGAGAGAGAGAGAGAGAATTGAATTGAATTTGCAACACCATTTATTTCACAAAAAAACACACCAGGTCAAGTTACATTTTTACAGGAGAGAAAAAAATAGAAAAAAACAACAGTTCTTAATGTTAAAAAGAAAAGCACAAATTCGATTCATTCACAACACATAAGGCTTCATTGATACACCATTTGCATTCAAAGAGTTTGACATTTTCATTCGCCACATAATAATCAAACTCTAACCTTATTCTTGCAGACACCAGCCCTTTAAACATAGGTACAACATCGAACCCATGCCCATTATCAATTTTAATTTTCCTCGATTTATATATTGAGTATTTTGCTACAGCAGCTAAGAAGTTTAGGAGGACACCAGAGTCCTTGCAGGAGGGTCTGAAAGATACACCAAAAATAAAAGAATGTGAAGTAAAAGGAAAAGACAACTGATCAAAAAGGTGTGTGAGAATCAAGAAAAGAGGTATTAGTCTTTCGCATTTCACATAGGCATGAAAGAGATCCTCCTTCTGTACACAGAAGGGGCATGCTACTGGCACTGAGCTGTCAAGGTGATGAACAAAGGTGTTCGTAGGGAGAGCCCAATGTGCTAGTCTCCACTGGATATCTGCGAGGAACCCGTAAATAGGTAATTTGTACATATTAGGCCACAGTGGCGTGGCAGGAGACCCTGGCCCTAACCTTTCGGACCACAAGGCCACTCTTGTTACTCCGGAGAAGGGTGATGCTTGGTTTTCTCGAAGGAGCTTGTGAATACCAGCCTTTGTTGCCAAATGAAAAGGAGAGACAAGTTCACCATTCGACTGGAGAGCTGGGAGCACCTTAATTTCAGGGAAAGACAGCCGAACATCCTCGACATTGTTTATACCTTCCCAGCCAATATTTAACTCCTTAAACTTCCTCTTGACGATGCGTATAATTTGGCTGACAATACGCACGGATCTTAAACCAAGAATGGCCGCCACCCTGCCAGCAGACATCCATTTTGTCCCAGATGTATCCCTCAGGTCACAAACTTTGCCAATTCCTCCTTGAGTAAATTTCCTAATCAAAGTCGGACTATGAGGAATGCATGGAAAAAAACCGTTATAGAAAATAGGCTCTTGGATAAACATCCGGCAATTATAAGCCTCAAGGCAACGATGAACCCCAAAACCTTTCCAAACTCTCAGCAAACCCTGATAAAAAGTTGGGATTGAAACTAAGCTGACACGGTCAAGGTTCACCAGGAACAAGTGCCTATCATAACACAGGCCTCCCGCTTGTTGCAACAAGAAAAACGCAAATGAGCGCCAGGGCAGCTCTTCAGCATACAACAGACGTTGCACAGACTGTAGGCGAAAAGCCATAAGCCGGGTGGACACCTCCACAATTCCATGTCCACCCTCCTTCCGAGGATGGTACAGTATTTGCGGCCGAAGCCAGTGGTATCCATTCCAAAAGAAATTAACCAAGACCCGCTGGATGGCTGGTATCAACTCCTTGGGTGGCTGCAAGGCAATTAGTTTATGCCATAATCTTGCTGCTATCAAGTTATTTATAACAAGAGAGCGGCCTTTATAAGAAAGAGATCGCAGCAGTCCTTCCCATCGTTTCAACCGGTGTGTAATTTGTTCAATCATTCCTTCCCAGTTCTTCGTTTCTACTTCCTGGTTGCCGAGATAGACACCAAGATATTTGACTCCATCTGTTTTCCACTCTAGATTATGTGGGAGTGACGGTGGCAGTGTTAAAGAAAGGTTATCTGAACCGCACCATAAGGCTACACTCTTGCCCCAATTTACTTCGGCGGAAGAGGCCGCAGAGTAGTCTTTAAAGCAACGCTGCACCGCAGCAACACTACTTGGGCCCTTAATCAGAACACATACATCATCAGCATAAGCTGTGACCACAAATCTTGAACCAAAAACGGCTCCCACATCCTGAGTTATTCGCTGCCTGATGGATGCTAAGAGTGGTTCAAGGGCAATTATATACAGAAGTCCAGAAAGGGGACACCCTTGACGGATACCCCGACGGAAAGGAAAAGGGGGACATAAACTGTTGTTTACTTTCATCATGCAGAAGGTGTTAGTGTATAACAGCTTGACATAGGAAATGAAAGTTTCGCCAAAACCCATCCGCTCCAGAACAGAAAACAAATATGTATGATCAACACGATCAAAAGCCTTTGTTTGGTCAAGAAACAACAACCCAAAACTGGCACGCACGTACTTATTACAAGAAATAATATCCCTTATCAGAAAAATATTGTCATAAATTGACCTTCCTGGTACACAGTAGGTCTGGTCAGGGTGCACAATAGAGCTGATCACAGTTCCCAAACGGTTTGCTAAGGCCTTCGACAAAAGCTTGTAATCCGCACACAGCAATGAGACAGGCCGCCAGTTCTCGACTAGTTGAGTGTCCCCAGCCTTTGGCAACAGGCAAATGACTGCTCTTCTGCAGGACAGGGGAAGCTCTCCAACATGAAGGCATTCATCAAATACCTCAAGCAGGTCAGGTCCCACAAGTTTCCAAAAAGTCTTATAGAACTCTCCGGGCATACCATCAATCCCAGAGGCTTTACCATCCTTCAAGCTCCGCATAGCAGTTTCAAGTTCAGCAGCCGAAACTGACATGTTCAATGTGCGTTGCTGGTCTTCCTCAAGTCTTGGAAGCCCGGTAGTCAGCTCCTGCAAGGTCTCATTACTTATGCTCTGGGGGGAGTACAAGTTTGTATAAAAAACCTTCAAAACAGACTTAATCTCCTGTTGGGAGGTCACTATTGGCCCATTAGCAGCACGTAGCCCATGAATCTGTTGTGATTTTTTAACAGAGTTCTCCAAACCAAACAAGGCCTTATTTGGCATATCCAACGTTAAATAACTCATTCTCATGCATACCAGGGTGCCCATTGCTCGCTGCCGTACCAGTTCAGTCAACATTGCCTTTTTAGTCCATAGCAGCCGGTCACCTGTAGTGTCTTTCCCAGCCGTATTAATGTTTTCCTCCAGGGCTGCAATTTCAGCCTTTAATGAATCAATCGAGAGATTTTGCAATTTAGTGGCATAAAGACTATATTGTTGACAGAACGATTTGACCTGACCCTTTGCGAGGTCCCACCACAGTCGAAGGTTAGCATGTTCAAATTTGGAGGACCGAATTCTTTCCCACACGGCTCGAAAAGCCTCTTTGAATCTCATATCATTCAGCAGGTGGGTATTAAGTGACCAATACGCACTACCCCCTGAGGTCAGAGGCAAATTAAAACCCATTGAAACCAGGTAATGGTCTGTGAAACCAGTTGGGAGTATCTGGGTTGTGGCCATCACATTTAGCATTGGCTTATTCACGTAGAATCTGTCTAGCCTTGCCATTGATATCCTCCCATCATGGCATCTGCACCACGTATAGCACCGTGAAGTTGGGTGTTGCAACCTCCAAACATCTTTCAAATGCTGATTTTTGATGATGTTCTCCAAAATCCTCATAGAAGCTGGATGGGGTTCATGACCGGTCCTGTCTACGGAAGGATTGATAGTGCAATTGAAATCACCAGCAACACAGATGAAAGCGGTTGTATCCAGTCCTTTTACAAAGTCATGCAGAGTGGAAAAGAACACTCTTCTTTCCATGGGCTCACTCGGTGCATATACGTTCACAATGATGATCCTTTGCGTGTTGCAATAGAAATCCACCGCTATCAGATGTCCCTTATAAATTTCCTTAAAGACAATCTTCCGAGCAGGGATTCTATCACTCAAGGCGATGGCAACACCAGCTTTGGGTGTGGTAAACCCACTCAGCCACCACTGCCCTCGATAAAGTTTTCCCCATTCAGCAACCAGGGTGTTCGTAGCATGAGTCTCCTGTATCAGGATGATGTCGGCTTTCACCCTCTCCATCGCCTGAATTGTCTGAATTTTTCGTAAGGGGGGTACAACCCCCATTGATATTCAGGGATGCGATACATATCTTTCGCAAAGCCATTTACAAAGGTAACTCACCCTCCGCCTGCAATTCCTTATTCGCCTTTGTGACCGCTTTCCGAAGACGCTGAAATTGGGCCTCCGAGATTTCCATTGGGTCATTTCTTTGCAGGAGGGGTCTTGCAGCCCTGATGAAAGTTTTCACATCGGGAAAATGGTCTTTGATCACAACGTAGCGTTGCCTAAACGTCTCGTTTAGGAAACTGATGACGTTTTCCTTTGTTGCTTCCATCTGTTCTTCTCCCTGATGATCATTCACAGACACAAGGCTTTGAGCTTCCTCATCCAGCTCCCTAACCACATCAACGTTGAAACTCCTTTGTTGTGTGTCAGGAGCAGGCACACCTTCTGTGTCATCACCACTGCAGTCTTCTTGTTGCTTCACAAGGGGCACATCTGTGCCACCACTGCTGCCTATTATAGGTCTGCTTGGACCATCATCCTTGGTCGTTTCAACCGGATGTGAGCAACAACCGTTGTCACTCAGGCCCTGGGACTGCTCGTTGTCACAAGGGACAATGGTGCCATCATCACAACCAATACTGCTGCATTGATTTTCTTCAACAAGAGCAAGGGGTGAAGTCCTACTCTCCTCTGTTTCGTCACCACCCTGCCCAGCTTGCTGAGAATCATCAGGATAGTCTGAGATACTGTTTGTTTGTACGAGTATCACTTTGCTACCTTTGTCTTCCACCTCGGCGCTCAAAAAGGTACGTTTTAGGTTCCTCTTAGCCTCGGTGCCTTTCATCAATACCTCCTCAAAGACCATATTCTCTTGAGGTTGCAGCCTCTTGTCCTCATCGACTGGGTGCACCCCTGCTGCACTAACCTCAGCAACACCGCCACCACTTTCCACACCCTGGTCTTCTGGTGTGGGCGTCTGTACTCCACCAGGCTCATGAACGGGGGGCACTGCATCAGTTACAGGGGGGGCCGACCCAGCTGCTGTAGCGTACGTCTTCTTGGCGTCTGGGCAATACTGCTTAGTGTGTCCGTGTGCTCCACATCCGTAGCAGATCAAGGTCTCGGTCGCCATGAAGATTCTATATTCATGCTCGCCTACTTTAAAGGTGTGGGAGGTGTTCAACTGCTTCGCTGCGTCTTTTAGAACAACAAAACAAAAACGTCTAAACGATTGTACGTGCTTCAACCTGCCGTTTCTCGTACGTAGAGGAACCCTAATGATTCGAGAGACGACAGTGCCAAACTCACCTAGCTTGTGTAGGATTTCCTCGTTACCTAGGAAAGGCGGAACATTGCTCAGAATGACTTTAACTGCCGGCGTGTCCATCGACGACACAGGAACAAACAGATCGTTTCCCAAGGTCAAACCATTCTGCACAACAATATCGGCCAGACTTATTTGCGAAACAAAAACCACAATTTTGTGATTCATACGAGACGCGGCACGAATGTTACTCACGTCGATCAAATCCCCAATCGCAAGCAAAATGTCATCCATTTCAACTCCCTCCGGTGGGACAAGGCACAGCCCGTGCTTACGCGATAAACCCTCATCGGTAACACGATCGGCAGGCCTTTGGCTACTCCTATTAGCCATATCGTCAAAGGAGAAACGAAGTGAAAGCAAATAGATTTGTATAATCCCAAAAAAAAAAAAGAATAGAAAAAAATATATATATATTAAGTAACTAGAAACGAAAGCACGGTTTAAACCACGTTAGGAAAAAACGTGGTTCAAACAAACCCTTACCGTGCTGGCTCTCCCTCTCTCTGTCTCGAAGGAGGAGAAAAAAACGAGGGACAGGTGGTAACGAAGCAGGAAGGGAGGAAAAAGGTCAACATACACGACAAGAGTACAAAAGGAAAAAACCAAAGGAAGGGGAAAGGTAAAAAGGTTGGTGGGGAGAGGATGAAAAACAACACGAGCCAGGAGCTACAACACACAAGCACGAGCACGCGCCATCTTGCCACGCCCAACACACGAAACGGCCAGCAGGGGGCGAGAGCGAGAGAGAGAGAGAGAGAGAGAGAGAGAGAGAGAGAGAGAGAGAGAGAGAGAGAGAGAGAGAGAGAGAGAGAGAGAGAGAGACAGACAGACAAAGAAAGACAGACAAAGAAAGACATACAGAGGAGGGGGTGATGTGACAGTGTGGAATATTCTGTGAACAAAGCATAAAGGAACCCGGCCAATATGGCCATGCTGTCCCTTCAGATTTTGGTGCTAAAAAGAGCTGTCTGAGGCTGATTTTTAGCTCACCTCGAACAAAGTTCAGGGGAGCTTATGCGATGGCGCGTCGTTTGTCCGTCCATCTGTCAGTCCGTTCGTCCATCCGTCAGCCCGTCCCTAAACACTTGCAACTTCTCTGAAACCGCTGAAGGGATTGTGACCAAATTTGGCAGAGTACGGAGCCTATTATTTAATGTTGTGACTAAAATTTGTTCACGGAATTAAAAAATTTGGGTCTAAGGGGGTTTACCGGGGGTCAAATTGGATCCAGGTTTGACCCCCAAAATAGGAATTTGCTTTTTTCTCTGAAACAACACACAGTATTTTGTGTTTAATAAATTTAAAAGTTTTTGATGAAACTTGACCACAACCTTCATCACTCGTGATGTACCAACGTTTGTTCACAGCACTAAGAAAATCGAAGTCTAAGGGTGTTTACAGGACGTCAAAGTGGGTCCAGATTTGACCCACCCAAAATAGGTATTTACTTTTTTCTCAGAAACAACACACGCTATTTTGATGCAACGTCACCACAACCTTCATCACCAGTGATGTACCAATGTTTGTTCAAGGCATAAGAAAAATTGGGTCTGAGGAGGTATACGGGGTTGGAGGAGGAGGGGGCGGGGGTTCCACCAAAAGAGTTATTACTTGCAAAATCGAAGATTTTTCAAGTATATTGGTCGGTTGCATTTGTGGTTCTGTCTGTCTGTCTGTCTGTTTGTTTGTTTGTCACCGGCCTACAGGTCACAATTTTCAACCGATCTTCACAAAACTTCACGAAATGGTATAGTTGGTCAAAAGCAAGAAGCCTATTGTTTTTGGGGTCAAAAGGTCAAAACGTCAACATAGGCCAGAGGTCACCAACTTTGCTAAATTTCTAAAATCCTCAATTTTCATCCGATTGACTTGAAATTTGAAGAGGACTTGCATATCTGGTCACTGAATTCTAACACCAAGTATATTTGAGGTCAACATAGGCCAAAAGGTCAACATAGGCCAAATTTCTAAAATCCTCAATTTTTATCCAATTGACTTGAAATTTGAAGAGGACTTGCATATCTGGTCACTGGATTCAACCACGTATTATATTTTAGGTAAACATTGGCCAAAAGGTCAACATAGGCCGAATTTCCAAAATCACCAATTTTCATTTGATTGACTTGAACTTCTAAGAGGATTTACATATATGGTCGCTGAATTCAACCACCAACTATTTTTGAGGTCAACGTAGGCCAAAACGTCAACATAGGCCAAAACGTCAACATAAGCCAAGTTTTTTAAATCTTCAATTTTCATCCGATTGACTTGAAAATTGAACAGCATTTGCACATTGAGTCACTAAATAGGGAAACTAACTATTTTTGAGGTCAAAAGGTCAAAGGTCAACTCAAGGTCAACCTTCCAAAATCATCATTTTTCATCTGAAAAATCGTCACTTTTCTTCCTATTGACCCGAGCTTTGATCAAGGTTGTCAATTTTAATCTTGATGAAATGGACAATTTGCTGTATCAATGGAATTTTTTTTTCTTGGGGGTGGGGGGCGGATTTTGCAAGTATCGTGCTCCGCATGACGTCTTCTTGGTTTTTTGTTTGTTTGTTTGAAGTCTTATGATTATGTGAGTATGATTCTCCATGCTTCTAGCAATCATTGAAATTGGTTTAAAATACCTTCAGTCAATGCAATATACTGTTTAATCTACCAGGTGAGTGCCCGGGTTATTGCCCCTATGTTTACTATATGTAGCCTGTGGGACCAATCATTAGTCCCCGTCAGAGATAATTGCATTGGTTCCGCCCCTTTACATTTACGTATAACCTACCTGTGCAGGCATAGCGTGGGACGACTATGGATCGGGTCCTTTGTGATGGTACTTCCTGGTTGTGCCAGCTCAAGAAGCGTATTTTCGAGTTTTTGTACTCTCCGGTGAATTCATGTCTGTCCAGTGGGTGTGTGTATGTAACTAGCAAACGAAGGCAGAGGTACAGTGGAGTGTCCCCACGATGATCTGGGTAACCCCTGATCTCCTGTAAAAAGGATATTTGTTCAGTGCTGTCAGCTGCTGTTCTTTGATGGTTTTTATTACTTGGCTGTTATTCGCCTTTTGGGTTTTCGACTTTTTATTCTCGAATGTCAATAAAGTATTGCATTGTGCTCTCCAACCAAACCTTGTAATAAATTCCATTTGTTTGAAATCTCTGTTTGTTCAGTTAACTGAACACTTACCTTTAGGAAATTGGCTTAAAACTACTTATTTAGGGTCTCCCACCCCATACTTGCGAGTGGTGTAGTCTGTACTTAAGGTAGTAGGAGCACGAGCGCACTCCCGGTGCCACATATATAAACGCAAAACAGCTAGATAGAGGCTGCTGCCTGAAATGCACTGAGACTGAAGTGAAGATGTTGAACATTGAAACCAAAGCCAGAGCTGCAGTCGAAGAATCTTTGATTGAGGGACCATCTGGGTGCAGCCGTTCAAAGCCAGTGGAGTGAACAATTGTGACATGCGGAGGACAGTCTGAGCAAGGTTGCTCCCTGCAAACAGCTTTACCTCCCGCGTGATGCTTTGAAAATCACAAGTCTGCATCCTATGTGTCAGGGTCAAGTTTTGCCAGAAAGGAACAACCAGCTACATTTTGTAGCAAATTGCTGGAGAAACGGTGACCTTTACATTGACGCCACCTGCACCCACTCTCCGCTCCGCCTGCCTCCCACTAAGCCCGCTCACGCTGGTTAAAAGTTTCATAGATTGCCAGTTTCATCGTGATGAGAACATTAATCACAGAGACTAATTATTCGTAAAGTCATTCTCTGTTGTGTTTTTGGGCCATCCATGCCTTTTGGGTTATTTATGCCTGGTCATTCATCTTCACAGAGACTGATAGTGAAATTAAGTTTGCTTTACCATTCCTGAAGACATTCAAGTGAAGAATTGATAATCTGCGCATGCCTGTGTAACTATATACCGTAATCCATGTTAGATTATATAATTTAACACCGACACTTCATGACTGTGGATGAATCATTGATTATTTATCACAAGGAAATTGTAATTGCAAATACCCATGAATTATATATATATATATATATATATATATATATATATATATTTGTAAACTAGCTGCCTCCATTCCTTTTTCTGTGCCCTGGTGTGGTTTGAACTTAAACTGTATATAGTAAATTATTGACCACAATTGCAACAGCTGTATCACTCGTATAATCTTTGTGATTGGAAGACAGCGAGGTCTTTTGGACTACTGTTGGGGGAGGAATCAATTGGACATCTGGAAGATTGCTGGACTCCAACCTGTGATGGAAGTATTCACTGTAACTACACCATATGATATTTTATAAGCATATATTGCAGTTATTATTACCGTCGCCAGAGGAGAGGGTATTGCATTTGGGTCCGTTTGTCTGTCTGTCTGTCTGTCTGTCTGTCTGTTTGTCCACACAGAAGTGAGTATGCTTTTCTCTGCAACCGTTGGCCCCAATCACAAGAAATTTTCACCACAGGAGCGCCTCCTCCTGTAGAATTTTAATGATAATTATGACATCATAAGTCACGTGATAGGTCGCCATCTTGGAAAAACAGAAAAACGTTGCACATCTACATCTCCGAAACCACTCCATGGAAAAATTTGAAACATGGCTCCTGGTCAAGTACTCCCCATGGGGAACAACATATATTCATAATGATGTCATTGGTGCCTTCATTATGACGTCATAATTAGACAAGTAGAATGCTTGATCCAATAAGTTTGAAATTTATTGAGCATGATCCACACAAAAATTGTATGGGAGAATTAAATTGATGATGTCACCGGTCACGGGGTTCAGCAGCCTTATCGGATTGAACATAAATCTACGTCGGTCAATAAACCGCAAAAACACATCAGCTAATAAACACCACACAAAATACACCATACAAACATGTCCTGGCGAGGGTCTCAGATTGCTCTTTCTTGTTTTATTTTGTATTATGAAACATGAACCGTTTTGCTGATTGTAAAATGCACATCATAATCAGCCATAGAAAGAGTGACTGCCATTGAAAGAAAGACAAGTGCAGTGTGCAATAATCATGAGGTTTGTAAAGTCTACATCAACAACCATCATGAAAACATGACTTTTCAAGGGGGTTTAAAGGGTTATCAGAAAAAGTGGGTTATCGCAAAAAGATACTGTAGAGAGACATAAAACAGAGAAGGGTCACCGCACATCATTCTGTTTCTGCTTGTGACCTTTTCATTGTCTTATTAGTGGTTCCTGTGATCAGCTCCTTCATGAACCATGAGTAACATATGAAAATAAATCCATACGAAGGTCGTCAGAAACATGAACCTCGTGGGGAAGTAGCAATATTTACTATGCATATCTGGGTGTAGCCCGACCGTTAATATTTCTAGCAAGCAAGGACGGCACACTATTATGTGACGGTACGATATCCTTGCACGCCATGCGCCTGTATGATTGATGACATACAACACACAATACCTTCCCAGACAATTCTTTCCATGACAAGGGGCCTTTTCAGGCACATATTGATTTTAAAATCATGTGTGTCCTTCCTTCTAACACTAAAACACACAGACCAATCCGTACATTGCTGAAGTCTTTATGTTCATGCCTTCAGAGCTGACATATATTTGAAATAATGACTCTTTCAAGATCTTCACTTGTAAACTCATCACTTTTCAAAACATGGATAAACAGCTCAGTATCGTCCATCACAATATAAATGGTGCAATATATCTAGAAAGTCGAGAGCACAAACACATCCAGGACATTGAAAACGGGGACGGGGGAGGGGGCGGGAGAGGGAAGGGAAAATAATTATTAAATGTAATATAAAAAATAATGATATAAACATAATATGTATATAATATAAAATTGACCTAACAACTGACAATTTTTGTGACCCCAACTGAGACGGACTAAATTTCATTCAATCTGCTAAAGTTTCACATCAATAAGGAAACATATTTTGATTGGATGGAGTTTTAGTGATAAAGTAAACAAACATGGGCATAAATTTTTTAGAGGACTTCATCGATACAAATACCATGTGAAGTAATCATATATGTAAAAAAAAAATGAGCGAAAACAACAACGGTCTTTCTGGACCACAGAAAAGATTTGTTATAGAAAAGAAAAGAAAAAAATAAAAGCAAAGAAAAGAAAAGACTCTGTGCAACAAGGTGGGATCTTAAAACATCGTATATATTTGTTTTTCAAAAAATTTACATCAAAAAAAATATATATTTAAGTTTAAAAAACAAGCTAATAAAACATGAACTACATTGCTAAACTAATATAGAAACAGCACATCAAAATGTAGGCCTGGGGACCAAAAAGACCCCTGCTTGTAGGATTAGGGTTAAATACTGAATTAACTTCTGTGAAGATAGAATATTTATGATTTATACAGTTAACAAAGTAATAGAATCATGTTTTTAGATAGTATGCTAGCAATTTATCAAACAACCAAAATACAAGGTATATTTTGTGAGAATCATGAATTGGTGGTTCCAGGTAGTGCATTCTCAATTTCAATCATTTCTCATCCATGATGATATTGTTACAGATCGCGGTTTAGATGTTACGATGGGCCGAGCGGATGGTCCAACCGCGACCGTTACAGGATCCCCAATTGGCCCGATTCCACCCGACGTTGACCAGATCGCCCCACAGATATTCAATCAGGAAACCTCTAAAGCGACCGAAAGAGAAGGAAAAGAGAAGAAGACAGAGTACGGAGGAAGAACAGATTTATTATACACACACAAGCAAAAAGAAAGGGCGACCAAAATTATTTACAGCAATGGATGGAAGAAGCAGTCACACAGTGCATCGTTAGCTTAAACTATTCAATTTACTTAACCCCAGGACAACGATTAGGACAGACGACGTTCACACTTACACGGGGGATATTGCAGGCAGGTATGGCTTGAGGTGGATTGCTGGAGAGGGAGGCAGGGTCGGAGGCAGCAGCTCTCAATTCCTTGCGTTTTTGGCGGGAAAACCCTCCGTCACGTATCCGCTGCCGATGCTGTAGACGTCACGCGCTGGCTCGGGCACCCCTGCTCCTCTCCTTCTGGTGGAGCCGTCTCCCTCCTTTCAGCGCGTCTCTCCAAAGCTGGTTTCCTCTCCGAGTACCTCTCCTCTTTGGCTTGGAGCGTCTCGCATCTCACCGCTCACCGCTCCTCTCGTATGTCACCTCTTCGCTCATCTGCTGAAGCAGTCCCTTCCAGTCGCTTTTATCACTTGGGGCGGAATCAAGCCGCCGGCTGCGAGGGCACGCCTACCGGGTCGCTAACCGCGGTGCTGGTTGGATGTTAGGGCTGTCCGATTTCCCCCTTTGATCATGATGACGTGCCACGCCTGTGAGTTGGCGGCTCCTACCCCCCTCTTCTCCGAGATTAGCACATGGGCAATGGCGGCTTGCGAGATTGAACACCACTCGCACCGCTTTTGTAAGGAACTTTGGAGAGCGGAGATGATTGGGGGAATTGAAAGGGCCTACGCTTATTTCGTTTGATACAATGCAGAGTCAATCTAGTGGGAAACACATATTTAGCCTACATGGAATAAGGAAATACACTATTTAAAAAGATATATCGTGGCCTGTGTGTAAGTTTCATGGAATTAACTAGGAGGACGGCTGCGACCATTATTTACATTACGAGGGTGTTACACACCACAAAACCATACTTTTCACATTCGTTACACTTCCTCCAAAATTGTTACACTTCTCAAAAAACCGTTACACTTCTCAGATTCGTTACACTTCTCAAAACCGTTACACTGCACCCTCCTTTCTTCAGGCCCGGGTCTCGGGCCTACAAAACTTTAACTTAGTGTGACACGTAGGTGTAATTCCCTCTACAATTAACCTGACCCTGAGTGTGACAATCTTAAAACACAAATAAGTATGTCCCCCTACTGCATTGCACCCTGTCTAACAGACTCAAGCCCACAGCTAACCGAATTACGGGATTGTTCTCAACTATACATTTACGGTGGGGAGCATTATTTACAATGACGTTATTTCTTATTTACAACGCAACCCAGGACCTCTGTTTTTTTTCTTCCTTTTTAAGGAACAAGAAAAAGAAATTCCTGTTGGGAGGGAGGAGACAGCACGCATTGCATCGATGCACCAGTACCAATACCACCAAAGCACCCAAAAGCACCAAAAGCACCACAAAGCACCACAAAGCACCACTCGGTGCACAGTCACCATGGTCCTTAATAAACACAACAAAACAACTGGTGGTGGTCTTCTCTTTCTCTGCTGGGCCGATGTTCTTCCCGACGTCTTCTGGCTTCATGCGGCCTACTTGGAAATATAAAAAGCACAACTTGTGTTCGTTTTTATTTAGGGCCTCAGGGGCCAACTAAGGGTGGTCCACCTGTTTGGCATAGGTGCCACCTTACCGAGGTCCGCAAGCAAGATTCCCTGGCCACTATGGCCGGTCTCCAACAGGGGTGCCCTGCCCCAGAACCTGGGGTCCATCAAGTGGTACTTGGCCGCAGAACAGCGGTCCATAAAGTGGTACATCAACGCAATGCATGCTGGTTCTGGGAATCTCGTGCGCACAATGGCCACCTCACGCACGCTCCCCTCGGCACCCAATGGCGCACAGGTCCTCAAGTGGGAGACAAAAGGGGGGAAGACAATTGAGCGAGGGGTAAGGTCACAAGGGTACACGTCAATAAGGCAATGCAAGGCGAAATGCGTACGGAGGGCGAAGTGAGAAAGCTCGTCCCTACCGTACGTCACCCCTCTGTCACCTACACTACCCTTGCCCTTACCCCATATGTACAAAATCTACACATTACCAATTCGTCACTACTGTCACGTCTTCCCCATATTTCCCCTATACCAAATTCGTCTCCACAATCCCTCGACTTCAAAATTTGCCATCACCAATTCATCATCACTCCTCATAAGGAGGAAGAGATGGAATTACGCACAATGTCACACCCACGTCATGATGCGTCTCACAATCCAAACATTTGCATCATAAAAAATAATCAAAACATGGCATGGTGTGGAGTACCTGTCACCTCAGGTGAGTGGATGGTGCGAGGAGATCCTTCATCCTAACTATCCTCTAAATGATTTTAACACACTTTACACTACCCGGGGTCTCTCCCTGCCAATCCATTGGCCAACTTACACTATGGGTTCTAATAACCAATTCCCATTGCCCAAACTGTGGTGCTTCTCAATTTTGGGGTCTCACTCCCCCGATTCATCTCCCGGTGCCCTCGCACAATTTCTGGGCTGCGACGTGTAGCTCTCCCAGCAGGTCTACCCACCTGCACACCTCCACCACTGTAGTTGCCACCCGAGCTTACCTAGCTCCTCACCCTAACCTAACTAACTGGGGAAGGCCCTCTCCTGGCTCTGTCACCCCTTGGTGCCCTCTGGCACTGGGCTACCCGGGTCCGTCCTCCGGATCCTCGGGCCCCATCCACAACTACCGGCTCCCAGAGCCCACCTGCGGCCTCACCTGGCCGACATCCTCACAGTGGTGGAGTGCCCAAACCAACTACACACACTAACAGGCTACACGCCCAGCCATTTCCACAACACTAATGCACCCATCCAAAGACCATTCTCTCACCTGCACCACAGATGCCAATATCCAACCACAATTTACCTATACCCTCTACCTAACACTTACACTACCCGCCCCGGGTATTCGTGATGAAGGTCCACTCTTCCCCCATTCACACCTTCGCACCATCCACTCCACTCCACAATTTCCACCATTCTCACTCCACGACCATCCATTCCAATACTCCATACCATTTATTCCATACACCTGTCCTCCATACCTGCTGTTGCACACCTGTGCCCTCACACCTGGTGCCACCTGCACCCTCCTTTCTTCCTGGACCATTTGGTCATCACAATACACATCATCATCACTCACTCATACACTGCTCCACACACCTGTTCAGTTCTCAAACACACGGCATCATCTCAGCTAACTACTCCCTTCTGAAACTTGCGCTTCCCAGTCGTCCCTTTAAACTATTGCGCTCCCACGTCATTATCATCCACACTAAACTACCTGCATCCCCACTACAGGTATCAGTCACTAACTAATCTTAACGTTACCTAATGTCATCTTCGCTAGATCCCTACACACGATATATCCTAACCCACCCGGGCTAGTTTTCACTGCCATCAACCCCATAAGCTATCGCGTATTTGCCCCACATCGTTGTGAGGGATGATGGATTTGCCATCCCACCACATCGGGGAGGTCCTATCAATTTTGCTCGTCCAAATTCCAACCAATTCAAAAATTTGCCATTTACTGCCAATTCTACCCACTATTATAAATTTCGTATCAAATCACTACTATCATCGTCACAGTCCACTATACCCTAGCCTCGGTGCGTCGTGACATCATTAAACTCGGTTCGTAAAGCCGAGCAATGAATTCGGGTGGTTTGGTCGCCTGCAGGTTGAATCCGTCCGGCTTTCGGTTCAAGGGAGGTGGTTTGGTTGGACCGAGATTCCACGCACCATCTCGGCGCGGCACCTTGCGGTCCCGGGCCCGATGGCTCAATCTCCCCCGGTCGGAACCCCGTCCCCGCGAGGGGGCACCGTGCCGCTTCCTCCCACTCGCCCTTGAACCGGACCGGTCGCCTGGCCCGACAAGGCCCGGACTCGACCGTGCGGGGCGGGGCCAAGCCCGAATCGGCAACGACGCTTCGAAGAGAAGCGACGCAGCATCGATCCGCGCCGGGCCTCGCACCCAACAAAGCACACCGCGCCCCGAGTGCTCGCATCGGCTATCCGTCGCCCTAACCACTAACCCGGTTACCGTCGATGCTTCACTTGCATGCTCACACGCATACGCTACCCCTTTCACCCTCACAAAACCTGGCGTTCCAACGCCGTCCGTACATTCCACCAACGCTCTCCCTGTTACACACCACACCTCTCGCGCACACTCTTGCGCACACCTCTCCTCCGTTACGTCCTCCGTAACACTCACCATGGGCGTGCACTCTTGCATCCACCCACTAACGCGCTCACATGGGCTCTCCCACACCCGTGCTACCACCAACTCAGGTGTGCTTCCTCGCACACGTTCCACCACCACCTTACTCTCCGTGTCACACTTCGTACACCCCGACGTGCATTGTCGCTCGCACTCGGTTTCACACTCGCGCTCCGATGTGCCCTCTCGCACCTGCGCCATCACCAACTCACTATTCGTGTCACACTCCGTACACCCCGACGTGCATTCTCGCTCGCACTCGGTATCACACTCGCGCTTCGTAACATGCTCACCCCTTGACGCACACTTTTTTTCCACACGCGTGCCATTTCCACTCACACGGGACCCTTCACCAACGCCTGGATGCTTCCTCGATCCCAAGCGCGCGACAATTCTTTTGTCGCTAAACATCCTCTTACAAAATCTCCCAGCACAATACACAACAGCACGTCTCACCTTCGGGGTTCTTCTTCCTCCCTGCACCAAAACCTGCAAACTTCCATTTGGATTAAGCACAGCATCGTGATGTGAGCAGGGACTTTGCACATATTCCATTTCTCCCTGCAATTCCCGGGCTACCTCCGTCATCTCTTCAATTTCAATGCCCACTTCCGCTTTTTCTGTACTCACCTCGACGACCGTTGGCTTTAATAAAATTCCCTCTACCTCATCGGTCGCCGGCTTTTCCAAACCCCGTGTCGCGATTTCTACCCCCGTCATTGTACCCGCGCTTTCCTCCGCTTCGCTCAACCAGCGCTTTTCGACCCGCGTTACCTCGTCGTGCACCCCTGGGACCCTTTCGCCCACCATGCGATCCATGGTCTCCCCACATTTTTGCATGCGGTCACCCATTCTGTTCGTTATTGCTTCCATTTTGTTTAACAATCGCTCACTATCAGCCCTCCTTCTGTCTTCCATTTTTTCACTATCAGCCCTCCTTCTGTCTTCCATTTTTTCACTATTAGCCCTTATTCTGTTTTCCATTTGTTCCATACTGTCGTTTTCTTTCTGCATTTCCACCATGAACTGGGCCATGAAGGCTTGTATTTGGGCCGCGCTCATTGGTTCCGCGACCGTGGCCCCCTCAACCACGTGCGCGAGAGCGCCATTTTGTGCGTCTGAAACCTCCGCAACCACATTGCCATTTTTCTCCTCCTCCCTTTCTTCCCCGAAGTCCTGGGTTACCCCTAACCCGTCTATCTCCCCCACCGACATCCGATCGCCTTGATTGTCCATGGCGCGATCTCAAAATTCGGGTTTTATAAAACAACAAAATTTCGGCAGCTCGTAATTTTGACCAAATTTTTTTTTCTAGACGTTTTAAAAATTTGGTTCGGGCCTCGAATCCCACACCCAGACACCAATTGTTACAGATCGCGGTTTAGATGTTACGATGGGCCGAGCGGATGGTCCAACTGCGACCGTTACAGGATCCCCAATTGGCCCGATTCCACCCGACGTTGACCAGATCGCCCCACAGATATTCAATCGGGAAACCTCTAAAGCGACCGAAAGAGAAGGAAAAAGAGAAGAAGACAGAGTACGGAGGAAGAACAGATTTATTATACACACACAAGCAAAAAGAAAGAGCGACCAAAATTATTTACAGCAATGGATGGAAGAAGCAGTCACACAGTGCATCGTTAGCTTAAACTATTCAATTTACTTAACCCCAGGACAACGATTAGGACAGACGACGTTCACACTTACACGGGGGATATTGCAGGCAGGTATGGCTTGAGGTGGATTGCTGGAGAGGGAGGCAGGGTCGGAGGCAGCAGCTCTCAATTCCTCGCGTTTTTGGCGGGAAAACCCTCCATCGCGTATCCGCTGCCGATGCTGTAGACGTCACGCGCTGGCTCGGGCACCCCTGCTCCTCTCCTTCTGGTGGAGCCGTCTCCCTCCTTTCAGCGCGTCTCTCCAAAGCTGGTTTCCTCTCCGAGTACCTCTCCTCTTTGGCTTGGAGCGTCTCGCATCTCACCGCTCACCGCTCCTCTCGTATGTCACCTCTTCGCTCATCTGCTGAAGCAGTCCCTTCCAGTCGCTTTTATCACTCGGGGCGGAATCAAGCCGCCGGCTGCGAGGGCACGCCTACCGGTCACTAACCGCGGTGCTGGTTGGCTGTTAGGGCTGTCCGATTTCCTCCTTTGATCATGACGACGTGCCACGCCTGTGAGTTGGCGGCTCCTACCCCCCTCTTCTCCGAGATTAGCACATGGGCAATGGCGGCTTGCGAGATTGAACACCACTCGCACCGCTTTTGTAAGGAACTTTGGAGAGCGGAGATGATTGGGGGAATTGAAAGGGCCTACGCTTATTTCGTTTGATACAATGCAGAGTCAATCTAGTGGGAAACACATATTTAGCCTACATGGAATAAGGAAATACACTATTTAAAAAGATATATCGTGGCCTGGGTGTAAGTTTCATGGAATTAACTAGGAGGACGGCTGCGACCATTATTTACATTACGAGGGTGTTACACACCACAAAACCATACTTTTCACATTCGTTACACTTCCTCCAAAATTGTTACACTTCTCAAAAAACCGTTACACTTCTCAGATTCGTTACACTTCTCAAAACCGTTACAATATTTATGGGCAATAACTCTCATTTATTAACCACAATTGTTTCCAAATGAGAATACAAAAATTAAGTTTCCTTTCTAATTTGGAGCAAAGCCAAACAGTTTTCCAAGAAAATTAATGGCCGGAGAGAAGCCAAAGCTGCGCTGCTTAGAAGTATTGTTTGTGTAAAGAAGGATTGTACTATACATCAGTGGATACACAGGTAGCCTCAGCCAAATGGCCTGGTCTCACCTTAATTCATTGGATATCATCTTGGCTAGTGCAGTTTGAAGAATCTACAAGTTCAAAGGTGCGAACTTATCCCTTGAGCCAAATAGGGGTCTCTTCAGCCGTGTCTCCATTAGTCATCTCAAAACTTGTAATTATGTGCTGAACAAAGCCGAGGGCTATGTTTACATAAGTACAGGCAAAGACTTAAAACTGACCTCTTTATGCTTGACGCAAGTCCAAAGTGCTTAGACTTTTTTTTTTTTTAGGCATACATACTGATAGTTGCAGCAGCCTCTTTCATTCAAGCACACTTCCCATTTTCTTTAAATTATATCAATGAATTTGAATCATGTTTCTGTGTGTGGTGTTCGTATCTGAAATAAAGCTTTAAAGTGCAATTGCACCAGTGGGACATGATTCATCTAAATTCTAAACTAATAGTAATACAGTACTTTCCTACGTTTTTCTCTGTTGAGAGATAAATTTTAGTTTCCATGTCCATGCAGTGAATAATTTCTCCATAGGATATCTTGAGATGCATTGGCCTCGATCACTGCTTACCAACCTCCAGGAAGAACACCAACAAAGATTTGTGAACCATCATGTATAAAGCTGTGGGATGGACATAGACACATTAAGTACTTTCTAATACAAATACAGACACAATAATTTTGATTTTTACCCTGCGCTCAAAAAGCGCAAAGCAGGGTTAGGCGATCAGCTGCATACGTACTGCCCCTTTATGTCTTCATGTCATGTCATGTCTTCGGGGTGAATACAATTATGCACGTATGTCGTATATACAATCATGGCCAAAAATGTTGGCACCCTTGCACTTTTTTCAAATAACTCACAATATTCTCGAAAAATACATTGCAATTGACAAAAGTATTTGGTCTCCACAATTCTTTATTTCACTGTTAATATTACAAAACCTTCGTTTATGATTCAGAACTTAATATGTCCTTTTAAATCAGAAAATAAAAATAAATGGCACTGACAAAATTATGGACACCCGAGGCTAAATATTTGGTAGCACAACCTTTGGACAAAATAACTGTAGTCAAGCGCTTCCTATAGCCATGAATGAGCTTCCTACACCTCTCTCTACTGCCAGTTTGGCCCACTCTACTTGTGCAAAGTGCTCCAGTTCTCCCAGATTTGAAGGGTGCCTTCTCCCAACTGCTGTTTTCAGATCTCCCAACAGGTGTTCAATGGGATTTAGATCTTGACTCAATGCTGGCCACTTCAGAACAGTCCAGCATTTTTTCATAAACCATTCCTGGGTGCTTTTTGAAGTGTGTTTGGGGTCATTGTCCTGCTGCAAGACCCATGACCTTCGATGGAGACCCAGCTTACTGACACTGGGTTGAACATTGCACTCCAAAATACCTTGGTAATCTCCTGATTTCATGATGTCATGCACACATTCAAGACCCCCCAGTGCCAGAGGCAGCACAGCAACCCCAAAACATCACTGAACCTCCTCCATGTTTGACTGTAGGGAAGGTGTACTTTTCTGTGAAGGCTTCATTTTGTTTTCTGTAAACATAGAGATGATGTGCTTTATGAAAAAGCTCCAGTTTGGTCTCATCTGTCTACAGGACATTCTCCCAGAAGGATTTTGGCTTGTTCAGTTGTGTTTTGGAAAACTCCAGTCGGGCTTTCTCAGCAGTGGGGAGCTCCTGGGTCGCTTACCATAGAACCCCTTTCATCGAGTTGATGACGGATGGTGCGAGTTGAAACTGCCGTCCCTTTTGTCTGAAGGTCAGCTTGAATCTGTTTGGTAGTTGATTGAGGTGCTTTCTCCAGCATTCGAACAATCTTTCGCTGCAATCTTCAATCAAGTTTGCTCTTGCGGCCACTTCCAGGGAGGTTGGCTACAGTGCCATGTGCCTTAAACTTCCTGAAAACATTGCGTACGGTGGACACAGCAACATCAAGGTTTCTTGAAATGGACTCGTAGCCTTGAGATTGTCCATGATTGGCTACAATCTTGTATCTGAACTTCTCAGACAATTCTCTGGTTTTCTTTCTCTTCTCCATGCTCATTGCAGTACACACACCGACACAAAACAGCAGAATGACTCCTTTTCTCTGTTCAAACTGGTTGAAAGTGATTTTTTATATTGCTGGCACCTGCAACTCACCATTGGTGAGTTCAATTCCAAAGTAAAGGAGAATCACCTGCTTGAAATCTAATTATTTCTAACAACTTCTAAAAGGTGCCAATAATATTGTCCAGGCCATTTTAGGATTTATGCGTGGAATAAGCTAAGATTTAGTAATTTTTTCACCTTTTTTGTTTTGTTCCACTGCAAACCAAAGAAATACATATGTGGATACCCAGATATTTTTTTAATTTCAACAATTTTCTGGACGAAATGGTGTATTATTCGAAAAAAAGTGCAAGGGTGCCAATATATTTGGCCACACAGTTGGGAAGCAGCAGTTGGGAGAAGGCACCCTTCACATCTGGAGAACTGGAGCAGTTTGCACAAGAAGAGTGGCCAAACTGCCAGTAGAGAGAGGTGTAGGAAGCTCATTCATGGCTATAGGAAGCGCTTGACTGCAGTTATTTTGTCCAAAGGATGTGCTACCAAATATTAAGTCTCGGGTGTCAATAATTTAGTCAATGCCATTTCTTTTTATTTTCTGATTTCAAAGGATATATTAAGTTCTGAATCAAAAACAAAGGTTCTGTAATATTAACAGTGAAGTAAAGAATTGTGGAGACCAAATACTTTTGTCAAGATCAACTAATTTTTCTAGAAAATTGTGAATTATTTGAAAAAGGTGCAAGGGTGCCAATGTTTTTGGCCAAGGCTGTATGTCCAGTGAGAGGGCCTAACCTCTTGCTTGAGATTGACGACCTCCACCCATTCCAGACAGAGGAGCAGCACAATGTCCAGATTTTAGTGACTGGGAGAGAAACAAAACTGATGGGCAGAGATCAGACTGTTTGAAAAAAGGAAAGACTTTACATCAAAAGCAATGATGGATTATATGTGGATATGAATGATGTTTTGATGTTTTCTGACTTCCATGCAGAGGTGACATGGTTAACCAACCGAGAGCAGACTGAATAGGACAGGTATGGAGGAGGAAAGAACTGCAGAGCAGGATTTGAGAACATTGGCACTGATGCCACCTGGGCCCGTCACTGAAGGAGGGTCAAGGCCAGAGAGACTTTCTCTCCCTTCTTGGGTGAGAAGCACACAGAGTTAAATATACAGTGAGTACATCAAACAGAAAGGGACAGAAAGGAATGGGTTGGGTACTTGAGATTAGAAGGCAAAGAGAGAGTTTATACATTCTGCCTTAGCCCTCGCTAGTCTGAAGTACTGCCATTTGATGTGAGGGATGGGGTGGAGGGGAACATACAACAGGGACAGACTTGACAATGCACCACAATGTAGGACGGAGACTGCTTGTAAAGTTTTGCCTTGAGATTTGTAAGATGATGTTTTCTGGCTTGGCTCAGAAAGGACACACTTGTTTGGAACCTTATGGGATCAACTAAAGTATTCCTCTGTCGTGTTAGCTTTCCATGCTGAGAGCAAGCTGCTTAACTGCAACTGCCTCCTAATTGGATTCAGTGTACCAAGGCCTAGATGATCTATAGAGAAGTCGCAGATGGGATGGGATAAACCAGTGCATTATAGAAGGTAAGATTTGGAGTGTCGGGTCCATTAAATGGCTCGGCCCTGCAGCAGGTTTCGCCAGCTTGGGCAGACTCTATATATTTTGAGATTAGAATCATATATATCATCTAGAACGGAACTCAGTAGAGTGCATACCTCCGCCAGACTGAATAGTTTATGTTTTCTATTCCACTGATAGGCCAGATCTCGATTGTGACCTGAACCAAAATTTAATCAGCTTGTTCTTGTCACCTACCCAACTCATCCCCCAAGTTTTTTCATAACTCGTCCATAACTTTTTGAGATATTATACAATATATCGTTTTTGGCCCCATCTCTCAATGGTGAAGAATCACTTCGAAATTAAACAATACTCGTATCTGGATCTGGATCTTCACCAATATCCAAAAATTTTAGTCTTTCCTACAGAGATTCTTCTAATACGATCTACATCGAATGAAATCTGCTGCGTTTATATACTAGATCTACTAGAAACAACCATTTCACCCAGTGCCGGCTCCATGTTGCTTTGTCAAGAGCACACTCTCTACAGTCCATCACAACCCAAATTGACAAAGTCTCCACAGCAAGACAAAACAAAGACATGAACATTTACGCAAAACATCATCTTCAAGGCTCTCCTAAACAATACCCCATAAGGCAAGTCAATATAGGGAGCATTTCTCATTGAAAATACACATTTATTTCATCAGAACTATTCCTGTTCATATTTATCAAAAACCAAAAATCATGCATGTATGCATCTTATATGGTTTTAATTTTAAAAAGAACATCTCAAGCTTAATGAGCTATATTCTTTGTATCATAATTTCACAATTCAATTTCTTTCGATTATTTTATCGTGAATAGCTCTCATATTTCAAATTACCATATATATAAAAGTATATACATATATACATAATACATATATACACATATATATGTATATGTATATGTATATGTATATAAAATTGATCTGCACACTCTATAAACAAGTGTAGTATCAGTAGACGCCAAAGTTAAGTTATTTCGTCAAAACACCATGGCTGCCTAAAATGAGTTTGCAAATTGTCAATGATGCCATTCTATGAAATATCACAGACATGTTTAAATTGGCAGAAATTGCTTTAATAACGTGCATGACCACGAGTGACCTCAATACAAGCTCACACACATCTTGCCATAAACCAAATCAGATGATCTCGCTCTGGGATATCACACCATTATTCAAGCAGGACCACTTCTAGTTCATCAAGATACTGCTGGAAGATTTGATCACAACATACAGTCCTCAGTAGGATTCTCCAAACATGTTCGATCAGATTTAGCTCCGGAGATATTGCAGACCAATCCATGTGATGATGGTATTTCTGAAATGCAGCATTGAGGACACTAGCATGACACGGCACACTCCGCGCGCCCCACCACACGTCGTTTCAGAGGGACAGGCATCATTGACCATTTCGGTGTCTTTTGGGTCTTCATGGTGTTTTGGGTCTTTAGGGCCATTTGGGTCTTCAAGGTCTTTTGGATCCTCTGGGCCTTTAAGGGTATTTTGGGTCTTTGGGGTGTTTTGGGTCTTCGGGGTATTTTGGGTCTTCAGGGGCTTTTGGGTCATAAGGTTCTTTTGTTTCCTCTGAGTCTTTAAGAGTCTTTGGGGTATTTTGGTTCTTCGGGGTATTTAAGGGTCTTTTGGGTCGAAAGGGTTCTTGAGAATATTTGGGATCTTCAGGTTGTTTTGGGTATTCAGGGTGTTTTGGGTCTTCGGTGTGTTTTGGATCTTCGGGGTGTTTTGGGTCTTCGGGGTATTTTGGGTCTTCAGGGTATTTTGGGTCTTTGGGGTCTTTTGGGTCTTCGGTGCCATTTGGGTCTTTGGGGTCTTTTGGATCCTCTCAGCCTTTAAGGGTATTTTGGGTCTTTTGGGTCTTCAGGGTCTTCGGTGTCTTTTGGGTCTTAAGGGTCTTTTGGTTCCACTGGGTCTTTAAGGGTCTTTGGGTCTTTTTGGGTATTTTCGGTATTCAGAGTGTTTTGGGTCTTCGGGGTATTTTGGGTCTTCGGGGTCTTTTGGATCTTTGGCGCCATTTGGGTCTTCAGGGTCTTTTGGATCCTCTCGGCCTTTAAGGGTATTTTGAGTCTTTGGGGTGTTTTGGGTCTTCAGGGTCTCTTTAAGGGTCTTTGTGGTCTTCAGAGTGTTTTGGGTCTTCAGGGTGTTTTGAGTCTTTGGAGTCTTTTGGGTCTTCTGGGTCTTTTGGGTTTTCAGGGTGTTTTGGGTCTTCGGGGTGTTTTGGGTCTTCAGAGAGTTTTGGGTCTTCGCGGTGTTTTGGGTCTTCGGGGTGTTTTGGGTCTTCAGGGTCTTCAGGATCTTTTGGGTCTTTAAGGGTATTTTGGGTCTTCGGGTGTCTTCGTGGTCTTAAGGGTCTTGGGCGAATTAAAGGGTCATCAAAGGTCTGAGTGGTCTCAGCAGTCTAAACGTAATTAAGAGGGTTAATTAAGATGGTGGTAATTATTTTTGAAGAAGAAGAAGACGTTGTCATCACATTTAAACAAACATATTGTTACGTTTGTAGGGGGTAGACAATGATTACCTTAGAACCAGGTAGCATGCATAGGTAGTGTGCCCCAACTGTCATGAATAATAAGAAACCCCATGTAATAAGTAGGAAATTTGTGTCGACCGGATGTCGTGTCAGTGTATCTTTGTCCCCATGAGAGGGGTGGGGTTTGTTAATTAGCGAGGGATTATGGGTAATTAATCCCCTGTATGTAATTGCCTCTAATATTTTCCTGTGTTCCTTTTGACACCGCACAACAGACACCTAGTGAGAAATCGACCATTAACCACACTAATTCAAAACCAACCGGAAACCAGGCATCAAGCACTATCGCTGATAACACCGCCTTGGTGAACGCAGAGGAACAAAAGATCCGGGAAGCCACGCCCCGAAGAGCAGTGATTGGCAGGGATTTGATTGGCACAGAGACTGGTAAAATGGGACTATGGGATTGGTGAAGCAGGTACGGATGACATCAGAGCCGTGCGTACAAAACAATTGGAATGGCGGACATTTTTGCTTCTGATTCTGGACCTCATAGCGAACGGTCGCATTTTGGCTCTCTCAGCGTCGACGTCCTCTTGGTTCCCGCTCTTGGTGATAGATTATATAGTGTGCAGTTGCATTTTCGCATTGTCTCTCTTTGGCGCCGCACATCCTTGCTCGGGTCCTAGTGTTCGGGAAAGGCGGACACATCCACGCATTTCATTAGCTTAGTGGGTCCGAGCTTTGTTGGTGAATGGTCACCGAAAAGCTCTCTCTCAGCATCGACATTTTATCTCTCTCAGCATCGACATCCTTTTGGTTCTTATCGTTTTGGGATCTGGTGGTGAACTGTCGCTATTGCTCTTGCGCAAGGAAGCTTCATTGCGAATGGTCGTGTTCTGACATCTTGCTAATTGTCATGAGGAGGCGGAACTGTGGACGGAGAGCTGCGGTTTCCCATGCAGAGATTGTGAGGGCAAGCACGGCTGGAGGAACGAGCTGCACACCAAGGCCGTTAAATTCGTGCATGGAGCCAGGAGTGAGCGGGCCGCAAGTGAGGCCTACTTCGCGCCAACGAACATGCGTTTCCCGCCAAGGCCTTTATCTTTCTTTCATTATCTCCTTGCCTTTCATTATATCCTTGCCTAAGATACACTTACACGACATCCGGTCGACACACATTTCCGACTTATTACATGGGGTTTCTTCTTATTCACGACAGTTGGGGCACACTACCTATGCATGCATGCTACCTGGTTCTAAGGTAATCGTTGTCTACCCCCTACAAAGGTAACAATATCTTTGTTTAAATTTCAGAATTTGGAAATTGGAACTTCAGAATCATTGGAATCTCCCGCGATGAAGCTAACTCCAAGGGCCTCTCACTCACTCACCGCAGGCAGGTTGGTGGTCTTTCCATCTTCTACCGACTCCTCTCTGGCCTTGCCCCCCAAGCTCTCTCTGGGCTCTGTCCCGCAAATATTCCTACAGGTCGCACAAGATCTGCCTGCAACCCTCTTATGGTCAAACTGCCAAAATCAAGACTCTCTGCTCACCTTCACTCCTTCATTCCTCTTTTCTCCTGCCTCTGGAACAAACTCCCTCACTCTCTTCAATCCCACTCCACCCTCCAGGTCTTTAAAACAGCTGTTCACCACCATCTCTTATCTTCCCCCATCCAAAACCTTGATCTTTTCTACCCCCGCTAATTTCACCCCAATTCCACTTTTTTGAAATACCAACTTCTGTCCTGGAAGTCCTTGGTGTCCTTATGCTTTATACTTCTCCCCCGCCCCCCCCTTCCCATGCCTCCTCCCCCCAAGCCCTCTCCCTTCCACACATCTCCCTGCTCTCAAATGTTGTGTTTGTGTGCTTCCCCTTCTCTCCCCATCTTGTTTTCCGCTCCCTCTTTTTATATATTTTGTTTGTCTGGTTGATTTGTTTGTGAAGAAAATGTTAGCTCTTTCACGAGCCTCGATTCAGTATACAAAAAAAAAAAGAAAAGAAAAAAAGCGATTAAAACGTCTTCTTCTGCTTCAAAAATAATTATCACCATCTTAATTAACCCTCTTAATTACGTTTAGACTGCTGAGACCACTCTCAGACCTTTGACGACCCTTTAATTCCCCCAAGACCCTTAAGACCACCAAGACACCTGAAGACCCAAAATACCCATAAAGACCCAAAAGATCCTGAAGACCCCGAAGACCCAAATCTTTCATTATCTCCTTGCCTTGCACCTTTTGCCCTGTTCACATGACTCGTGGTTGTCCCTCTCGGCCCTCTCCCCGTTGCTATTTTTGTGAATATAAGATTGTTCATCACGGTTCTGTTTAAATATGTTTAAACTTTCCTCTACAGTGTTTTATTCAGTGGTGTATTACAACACTCTGTTTTTCTTCCTATTTAAAAGGCTCTTTTCAATTTCCTCTTCAACTCATCCCACTTCAAAAAGTAATTCAATATCTTATAATTCTTCCTCACTACATGCTCTAAATTCACATTCATTCCACCCCTCCTCTGTCGATCTTAAACGGATCTCTAACTTGAAAATCACAATAAACCCAATTTGTTATAAATGTTCGTCTTTCATTAATCATCCACTTTCTAAACTCCCCCCTTGCCCCTCCCATACAAATCTCCCCCCTTTCCCCTCCCTACCTAAACTTCCCCTTGCCGCTCCCCTCCTAAACTCCCCCCTCACTCCTCCCCTTCAAAACCCCCCCCCCCCAATCCTTCCCCTTCAAATCTCCCCCTCTACCATCCCTCTCCAATTATCCCCCCTCCCTTCTCCTCCTCAAAGGTGCCTCCTCCCCACTTCGTCCCCCTTCTATCTCGTACCTCCACCTCCCCCAACCTTATACTTTCCTCTGCCCCCCCCCCCTCAAACAACCCCTCACTGTGCCTCATCCCATCACCATCAAAACTTTCGTCCTCCTCATCCTTCCCTTTCTTGTAATTCTTCTGTAATCTCTGACACACTATCAACTGCTCTCCCTACCTCCCCCTCGCATCCTTCATCAGACCCTACCCCTCCCCTCCCCTGTCCTGCACCCGATGCTTCCCCTCTCTCCTCATTAACGGTATGGACCTCAGACATCCGGGGTCTTCGCTCAAACCTGATTGATCTCTCCATTCAGGTTGCTTCTGACAATTGTTACGTGCTCCTCCCCAAACCCACTGGTCACGGTGTACCTCCGAGCCCCGAGAGGACTCACGGCAGAAAGATGCGTTATTCTGTGTCAAAGATCAATGGTGAAACCACACCAATTGTTACCAACAAACCAATATTGTATTAAGGTCACACAAGAATAACAACACAAAAACAATAGTAATTAATTGTACAACCAATATATATTTCCTATGATGGTACCATCAGGTTCGTACAATATAACTCACTGTGCTCCAAGTGAGCGAAAAGAAGAACATTCCCAATGTCTCTATTCCCGCATCAAGCCAAAGTCGTATTCCGGTATCAAGCCAAAGTTGTCCACTCCAGTGATCGTCCGTACGATGTCGTATCGAGACCAGAATCCCGTTGGGTTGACGGTTACACTGCCAAAGATGGGCGAAGGTGTCCTCGAGAAGCGACGGGGAAATCACACCTTTAGGTTTGGACGTTTGATGGCTCTCAATCGGCGAACCGCAGATTTTCCACTCCAAAAGCCACGTTACACACACACACACCAGATTAACATCTGAATGCGGTGAAAATGGTTGAAGCGGTAAAAAACCTCGAGCGAAGCGCAAAGCGCGCAATTCAAAATGGCCGACAGCCCGTTCTCGAGGCGTAACGGCACTACGATGATTCTCCTCGGAATCATCCGCAAAACCTGACACGCAGGTTGATCTCTCACAGCAATAACAACTCTGTCGCAGGAATCCCTTTCCTGGGAAACCCAAAAGTTCACTCGTGACTCTCGTTCGCCAATTGTTCGCTCCAGACCTCGAAGCAGCTAGGCTTCTTCTCCGACTCACTCGCTCCGCCTTCTCTCCCTCCTCTTCCTCTTCGTCGTCGTCCGGTTCTGGTTTCATTTAAAACATTAACTTTTTTACCTTTTGAAAATAGTAATATCTATTTCCCTTAAACGACAACAATAATAGCACATAGAATCAAAAATGTTTACAGTGGATGAAAACCACAACAACGGATGTGACGAATCCGTAACACTTCCCCCCCTCAAGAAAGAAAGTTTGAACGTAGTGAAAACTTTCTTTGCAGGCAAAAACTCTTTTAACAAACAAAAGTAAAACTCACACCCAAATTATCAATTCACGTGAGCAACAATAACTAATATTCCCCAAAATAAAGCAACAAAACTTCCAAACAACCCACATTGATTTCCAAAGTTAATTCACTCTGGACAAAGCATCAGCAACGACATTGTCCCTGCCCTTTACATGCTCAATTTCCAAGTTGAACTCCTGCAAAGCCAAACTCCATCTCATCAACCTCTGATTTTTATTTTTCATTTTTTGAATGAAGGTTAAGGGGTTGTGATCAAAATCCAAAGCAAAGCAAATCTATAGCACTTTTTGAAGGAGGCCGAGCTGAGAGCCAGGTTTCATGGTGGTTGGGTGGTGAGGCCTGGAAGTATTCACTGCATGGACGCATTTAGGAACGTGGAGTTCACGGGTTAATCCATGTAGGAATTTTGGCTCGGCTGCTCCTGAGCACTCAGTGCTTCCAACTCTTCTCTTGATCATAACAATCGTAATCACGGTTGTAGAGTCGGGTGCTGTAGTCACGTGAGCAGTGGCCCCATCTCGGCTACCACCGTAATAGTCATCCCGTCGAGAGTTGCCAAAACTGCGCTGCTGCTGCTGGGAACCTCCGTAGTAATCACGACTGCGGCCGCCACCAAAACTATTACTCCCACCCCGGGAGCCATAGCCACCCCTGAAACTACCTCCACGTTTGCCTCCTCTGTAGCCCCCTCGACGCCCATGGCCTGCCATCTCTACTGTTATGGTCCGACCATCCAAATCCTTGCCATTCAAATCCTTTTCTGCATCTTTGGCATCCTTTGTGTTTTCAAACGTGACAAAGCCAAACCCTCTCGAATTTTGCGTCTCCACGTCTTTTATCAGCAACACTTCCAAGAGTGGTCCATATTTGCCAAAGATAAAGTCCAAAACATCTTCACTTGTGTCAAAGTTCAGTCCACCTACAAAGAGCTTGCCAACATTGCCTCCATCCATGACTTGTGTGTGCTGACACTTATTTTCAGGGTACTCGACAAGAAGTGACTGTGCAAAGCGTGATGTCAGTACCTTCTCCTTCTCTTCAGAGCGCTTCCTACCCATAGCACGAGTCACTGCACAGGATGGAAAGATACGCGGAATCTCCTGCTCTAACTGTGCGGTTTTATTTTCCATAATAGGCTTTTCAACAAACATCGGATTACCAGAAACTTGACCACCGGCCAAATCATTCCCGATAACAAAAGAGATTCCCTCTACAGGAAGAGTGGCTAGTAAACCTACGGTGACCGGTCCTGACACCAAATCAGATTTCAAATGGATGACATGAAATGGAGCTTTAAGATAGCCACCAACCCCCTGTAAAAGAACACTAACACCAGTTGCCGTCTTCTCTGACAATGGCAAAATGCCCTCAAGCATCAAAGATTGATGTGCTCCTGTGTCCCTCAATACCCTAACAGGTCTCTGGTTCGTTAAGTCTCCATCCAGTGACACAAACCCCTCTGAAATAAAAGGTTTGTAACCTACTTGAACAAGGTCGTTCTGTGATGCCGTAACTTTGGCATGGGAACCTTCACAAGGCACTGTCCTCCAAGGACGATTTCTCGCATTTGCCAATGCATTCGGAGTTGCACCAGTTTGACTCCGCTCCTGATTTTTCCTTTTCTGGGCGTAACATTGGGAAATCAAATGCCCAGGTTTCTTGCAAAAAGCGCAAGTAGTTCCGGAGGAAAAACTCGTGGTCTGCCTCGGGCCCCCCGGAAGATAAGTCTGTCTTGGAACTATAGTCTTCTGATCCCTAAAATTCGCGGTATCAGGTTTGTCCCCATAGTCCTCTCTCGGCCGCCTGCATGAATATTTGTTCTCCACACCTGATTTCCATAACTCCCCTGGCTAACTCGAGGCGGGAAGTTAGGTTTGTGGAACCCCATCCTGTGTGTCAAGGCATAGTCATCTGCCATGGTTGCTGCCTCATACAACTCTGGTACTTTCTTTTCATCCAGATGTACTTTAATGTCCGCGTGGACACACTGTTTGAATTCCTCCACCAAGATCAATTGTCGCAACAGGTTGAAGTCTTTCCCAATCCCCTTCACGTCACACCACCGATCAAACATGGTTTCCTTCATTCTGGCAACCTCCACATGGGTCTCACTCTCCCTCTTCCTGGCATTCCTGAACTTTTGCCGGTAAGCTTCAGGGACCAATTCATAGGCTTTGAGAATGGTTTTCTTCACTATCTCATAAATAAATCTGCACATTGGTCAATCGGTAAAGCCGAATAGATATCTTGAGCTTTACCCACCAGAACACTTTGCACTAACATAGTCCAGGACCCCACAGGCCATTTTAGCATTTGAGCCACTTTCTCAAAGTGTAAAAAAAAAAACTTGGCTACCTCCTTTTCATTGAAGGGTGGAACCAGCCTCACATGCCTTCCAACATCCCAAGTGTTCTGACTAGTTGTCAAACTAGCCGGCATGGATACTACTTCTCTCCGTTCTCCCATTAATTCCAGCTCCTTGAGTTTAAGTTCCTTCTGATACTCCATGTCACGTTCCTTTAACTCCCTTTTGGCTCTCCTTTCCTCTGCTCTTCTTTCTTCTTCAGCTCTCCTTTCCTCTGCTCTTTCCTCTGCTCTTTTTTCCTCGAGTTCTTTTTCAGCTCTCCTTTCCTCTGCTCTTCTCTCCTCGAGTTCTTTTTCAGCTCTCCTTTCCTCTGCTTTTAACCTTTCCTGGCTCTGCAGTTGCATCTCCATTTTCCGGAGCTCCACATTTTCTTTTTCCTCGGGTAACCAATCCAAGGCTACCTCTTTCCATGTTCCTTGTCCCACCAGAGATTCTACCACCAATGTCTGCATCTCTGCTTTCTTCATATTAACTCGGACCTCCAAGTTGAAATGTTTGGCCAATATCAAGAGTTCCGATCTTTTTAACGCTTGGAACTGTGCCTCATTAGGGGACGCCGCAAACTTTTCTGCATCAAACACCATGGTGACTGTCAGTTAACACCTGTTAACCTTCACACAAAAAATTTCACTTTTTTTTTTTTGAAAAATTTGGGAATGTTAGAAAAATTTCAAATTTGGGTATTTTGGGAATGTTAGGGAATTCTATACCGGACGAGTGTAAGGGAATTTAATCCCGGACGAGGATGTTAGGGAATTTAATCCTGGACGAGCCCCCAATTTCTGTTACGTGCTCCTCCCCAAACCCCCTGGTCACGGTGTACCTCCGAGCCCCGAGAGGACTCACGGCAGAAAGATGTGTTATTCTGTGTCAAAGATCAATGGTGAAACCACACCAATTGTTACCAACAAACCAATATTGTATTAAGGTCACACAAGAATAACAACACAAAAACAACAGTAATCAATTGTACAACCAATATATATTTCCTATGATGGTACCATCAGGTTCGTACAATATAATTCGCTGTGCTCCAAGTGAGCGAAAAGAAGAACATTCCCAATGTCTCTATTCCCGTATCAAGCCAAAGTCGTATTCCGGGATCAAGCCAAAGTCGATCCACTCCAGTGATCGTCCGTACTATGTCGTATCGAGACCAGAATCCCATTGGGTTGACGGTTACACTACCAAAGATGGGCGAATGTGTCCTCGAGATGCGACGGGGAAATCACACCTTTAGGTATGGAAGTTTGACGGCTCTCAATCGGTGAACTGCAGATTTCCCACTCCAAAAGCTATGTTACACACACACACACACACACACACACACACACACACACACACCAGATTAACGTCTGAATGCGGTGAAAATGGTTGAAGCGGTGAAAAACCTTGAGCGAAGCGCAAAGCGTGTGAGTCAAAATGGCCGACTTCCCGTTCTCGAGGCGTAACGGCACTGCGATGATTCTCCTCGGAATCAACCGCAAAACCTGACACGCAGGTTTATCTGTGCCAGCGATAACAACTCTGTCGCAGGAATCCCTTTCCTGGGAAACCCAAAAGATCACTCGTGACTCTCGTTTGTCAATCGTTCGCTCCAGACCTCGAAGCAGCGAGGCTTCTTCTCCGACTCACTCGCTCTGCCTTCTGTCCCTCCTCTTCCTCTTCGTCGTCGTCCGGTTCCGGTTTCATTTAAAACATTAACTTTTTTACCTTTTGAAAATAGTAATATCTATTTCCCTTAAACGACAACAATAATAGTACATGGAATCAAAAATGTTTACAGTGGATGAAATCCACAACAACGGAAGTGACGATTCCATAACACAATCCAGACTTGATCTGCTTAACAGAAACTTTCCTCCTTCAAGATGTCTCTGATTCCTTAATATCTCTTCCTGGTTACTCCCTCCTCCAGTATGACAGACCTAAGCCTCTTCCTGGTGGTGGGGTTGCTATTTTTATCAAAAACTCTCTTCCTCACTCTCCTTGCACTGCCCTCTCTCCACACCACCCCCGGGAGTACCTCTGGCTACCGCTTCCTCTCCGTTCCAACCTTTTGTTCATATGTGTTCTGTACCGTCCTCCAAACAGTGATGACTCCATTTACATTTTGCTGTCTGACAACATGGACCAACTTCTATAGACTCATCCCAACTCTCTCTTCCTCATATGTGGCGACTCAACTGTCATCATACCAGCTGGCTTGGTGTGGGTTCCTCTCTCACCAGCCATGGCACCTCAGCAAAGGACTTCTGCAACTCATTGGGACTGACACAATCTGTCAATTTCCCAACCCGGATCTCAGTCAGTGGAGTATCTTCTCTTCTAGACTTGGTTATGACAAACTTCCCTGCAAATGTCTGCTGCTCTTCTTCTGCTCCAATCGGATCTTCTGATCATGTGCTTGTTAAAGTGCACATCTCTCTGGCCATTCTCAGAGAGCCTCCTCAGCAGCGACGAGTCTGGCATTTCACTCAGGCCGACTGGCACGGTCTGCAAGCAGCCATCAAGGTGGACTGGTCTCCCATCTCTACTGCCTCTGACATCAATTCTTCCTGGGAATTCTTCCAAAGCAAACTGTTATCTCTCATGCACAGATTTATCCCATCTCATCTTCAGTTGTCTTACCCTTCCTCCTGCCCATGGTACACTGAATCTTGTGGTGAGGCAGTTGCCCTGAAACAACCTACCTTTGCCTCTTGGAAGGCAAATCCAACTGAAGGCATTCTCAGTTCCTTCAACCAAGCTCGGAACAAGTGTGTGTCTACCCTCAGGAGTGCCAGGAAGCACTATCTCTCCACACTCAAGAATGAACTCTCAAACCTGTCTCCTTCCTTCAAATCCTGGTGGCGTCTGGTCAAATCCGTTTCTGATGTTTGTTCCCCCTCCGCCCCTCCCTTACCTCAAATGGCTACACAGTTGACACCGCACATGACAAAGCTGAATGCCTCAACTCTGTGTTTGCCTCAAAATATTGTGTCCCAAACCCAACTCTCTGTTCCCACCTTACCTCGTCGAACGCAACTGCTCCTGGACTCTGTGTCCTTCTCTCCTGACAAGGTGGAGAAGCTTTTGTCAAACCTCGACTCTGATTCTGCAACTGGACGAGACGGCATCAGCCCTCGGGTCTTAAAATCCTGCTCTTCCGCTCTATCTCACTCTCTCTCTGTTCTGTTCACCCTCTCTTTTGCTCAACGTCATCTGCCAGCATCTTGGAAATCAGCAAACATTACCACTTTACAGAAAAAGGTGCAAAAACAGATCCTTGCAACTACAGACCAATCAGCCTGCTCCCAATTATCAGCAAAGTCATGGAATCCATCATTGCTTCGGATATCAAATCCTTCCTCTCCTCCAATGGTTTGATCTCCGATCATAAATTTGGATTCAGACCAGGTCATTCTACTCTGGACATGTTGCTTCTGCTGTCTCAACAATCGATGGAGGTCCTCAATGCCAAACAGGAAATCAGAGCTGTCTCCCTTGACATATAACGTGCCTTTGATATGTTCTGGCACCCAGCTTTGCTCACCAAACTCTCCTCCTATGGTATCCATGGAAATCTCCACACATGGCTTGCGGACTTCCTCTCTGGTCGTAGTCAATGTGTGGCCCTGAATGGATTTCTCTCATCTCCCCTTTCTGTTCTGGCTGGAGTTCCCCAAGGTAGTGTTCTGGGCCCTGTGCTTTTTAGGTCTTCATCAATGATATCTCCGACTCTCTGGAAAATCCTCTCTATCTATTTGCTGATGACTCCACTATCTGCCGCTCCATACCTCATCCCTCAGATCGGTAGTCTGCAGCCTCCTCACTCTCTGCAGACCTGGACAAAATCACAGACTGGTCAAACAAGTGGAACATGTCTTTCAATCCTGACAAATCTCACACTCTTACTATGTCTCTCTGAAAAGACCGACTAGACAACCCTCCCATCAACTTTCTCAACAATCTTCTCTAAGAAGTTCTGTCGCTCAAGCTTTTGGGTCTCACTATCTGCCATGATCTTTCTTGGGAAAACCACATTTTCAAGCTGGCCTCCAAAGCCAGTCGCCGACTAGGCATCCTCCGTCGTGCGAAGTCCTTCCTTGGCACACCTGAGCTCCTCACCACATACAAGGCTTTCATCCGCAGCTCATTGGAATACTGTTTCCCCCTCTGGGCCGGTGCTCCTGCCTCACACCTAGCTCGGCTTCACGCTGTTGAAACCAAAGCTTTCAGAATCATTGGAATCTCCTGCGATGAAGCTAACTCCGAGTGCCTTCCACTCAGTCACCGTAGGCAGGTTGGTGGTCTTTCTGTCTTCTACCGACTCCTCTCTGGCCTTGCTCCCCCATCTCTCTCTGTGCTCTGTCCCCCAAATATTCCTACAGGTCGCACAAGATCTGCCAGCAACCCTCTTTTGATTAAACTGCCAAAATCTAGGCTCACTGCTCACCTTCACTCCTTCATTCCCCCTTTTTCCCGCCTCTGGAACAAACTCCCCCACTCCCTTAAATCCCACTCTGCCCTCCACGTCTTTAAAACAGCTGTTCACCACCATCTCTTTTCTTGCCCCATCCAAAACCTTCATCTTTTCTACCCCTGCTAATTCACCCCAGATCCACTTTTTTTTTAATTCAAACTTCTTTCCTGGAAGTCCTTACAGTGTCCATATCTTTTATACCTCTCCCACCTCCCCCGAAGCCCTCTCCCTCCCACAGTTCTCTCGATGTCCCTGCTCTCAAATGTTGTGTTTGTGTCCTTCCCCCTCTCTCCTCATCTTGTCTACCACTCCCCTTAGTTTGTGTTTTATGTGTCGGTTTGACTTTTTGTGTGATTAATGTTAGCCCTTTCACGAGCCTCGATCTTGTATACAAAAAAAATTAGTAATTTTAAAAAAGGCCTCAGACGATCTTTGATGATTTCTGACAAGATACACCAGCCGATTGGAGATAAGTGCCACAAAATCACACCTATATATTTTCCAGTTATTTTATCCTTTGTTTTTATTTGGGTCAGTGTGGATGCGCTACAATTAGGAATATAGTTTTATCGTGTTTTCTTTGTGACCGACATGTTCTTTAATAAATCCCGTATTTTTGTACATTTCAAACCTGTGTCAGTTGAATGAATTATTGCAGGTTTGAGGACTGCCGGTGGGATCCGGGAAGGTAAGTGCTCTTTGGTCCCCCCCCCCCCCCCCCATAACGCGTATTCTCCGCTATGTTTTGACTGAATGCCTCAGAGTTAAAGCTCGTTCGGTAATCCGTTTCCTTGCAAGATTTTAATCACCAGGAACGCGAAAATACATAACGACATTACTAACCATATACGTTTGCTCTATTATAATACTGTTATGAATTTTGGGGTAGGCATGTGTAGATTTAGGTAGATCTGTATCGGTATCATGCTTCGTCTGTCATGATAGCTTGAACCACCTCGATGTACAATAAGTAGTTCTGTGTTTAGCCCGGTTTGTCAGATCAAGTGTTTACCTGTGATCATACAAGGATGTTCGTGTGTTGAATAGATAGATGTAGGGACTAAGATAAGACCCCTGTGTGTCAGACCTGGTGATCATACCTGTGTCCCTTATGGAAACGCACTCTTATAGACTCTTAGATAGGCCCTTAGTGCACACATTAATTAAATCCCCCCCTTACAATGACTGACGATAAAACAAACCGGAAAGACAAGCAGGCAGCGGCCGCGCAGTGGTACACCATGGGAGATGAACATCGTGCCAGGCAGGCTGAGAGCCACGCCCAGGGGCTCTTGATTGACATGGGGGAAGGGCGAATTGGAGGCAGGTCGCTGATTAGAGCGTAGGGAAGATGAAGGACGTGCCACACGATGACGTGATACCAAAGACGCTCGGCCAATCAGTGCGGAGGGCACGACCAAACTACCAACAAGCTAAGCACTGATTGAAGCAGAAGGCCCCGTGATGTGAAAAGGCACGAAAGGTCACAAGGAAGGGAGGCACTGATTGGCAGAGGAAGAGAACTGACATCAGATCACGAGCAACAAAACAACTGGCTCATCGGCATTTTTCCCTTCTCGCTTTGGCTTCGTTCCTGCCCGGACCTCCCTTCTGCTTTGCCTTTCATTCCCGATTGGACCTTCCTTTTGCGAAATGCGAATTACCTGTTGGAGCAACATTGGAGAGCCATCGATTCTCCTCCCTGGCGTTCACAAAGCGAGCAAGGCTTGCCACTGGAGCGGGCGAGACCATGGCGAGCAAGTGGCTCGGTGGCCTAGCAGTGTGCGAACAGTGGCGCATCGAGGCCTTACTTCCTGTCGACCGGAGTTGCGTCGGACGACGCAATCGAGCCAGACGATCCCCGACACTGCCACACTGAGATAAGACGCGCATTCACAAATACAACGACACGTTAATTTTATTATTCATTCCATTGTTTTGTATCCGAAGTCTGTGAGTGGGGATGTCCCAACCTAGGTTCTAGTTTTGATCATCACGTTTCCCTGTCCCGATAGTTGTTTTAAATAAACCCTTTTATTATTTACTTTTCTATTCAAAATCCTGTGTTCGTGTAAGTTTAATCACCTTGCAGGTTGAAAACGCTGGCGCCGCGCGGGCCGTGAGGTAAGAGCTCTCGCCGCTTCTTCTTCTTCCTTCTCCCCCCCCCCCCCCCCCCCGTGCTTGTATAGCCAAACCCGTCATTGATCGGCGCCTCGGAGTTAAAGCTCGTTCTGGCCATCCGCGATTCCTAGTCTTAACCGAGGGCAATCGCGCGACAATACGATGAGTGTGGATAGAGGGCATCATCAATAAAGAGGAAGTTCAACCACCATGATGTTGGGCAAGAGGAATGACTAAGGGCATAACAATCTCATATCTTATCTCATAGAATCATAGTACCCCTTACAAATGATGACAAGATCAGTTCTTCGCCAACTTGAATGCCAGCCCATTATATCAGGATGCCCTCACTAAACCAACTACGCTGCCTAATGGCACAAATTGGAATTTGTTCCTCACCAAGTCTCCAAATTGTCACACTTCCAATGTTGAATTTGAGGCAGAATTTTGACTCGTCAGTGAAAAGACTCCTATACGAGCTTCGACTTGGTAGAAAAAAAGAGAGAAAAAAAGACATGGTGCCAATAGTTCACTCTCCAACCGTGATACGGTGTTGCCCATTGGATGCTCTGTTTTCATTAGTGCTGTGCGGGACCTCATACCACTGACCTGAAGCTTATTCCAAACTGTCTGGGTTGAAATATAATGGCTAATTGCTTTTTGCACTTTATTCTGGAGATGTTCCAACTGTTTAGGAGAGGTTCCTTCTGGCATGCTTGACAGGACAACGTTTCTCACCGAGGGTTGTAACCCTGGGGTGACCCGAATGTCTCTCAATAAATGTCCAGTCTGGTGCCTGTGCCAATAAATGACACTTTGATGAACATTGTACTGGAAAGCATTGGCAGTCGGAGTCATTCCCCATTGAACCATCCCGAAGACACGTGCCAACTCATTTGGTGTTAAATGATGTTTGGCCATTTTATATACTGACTTGACAAATTTGGCAATTTTGTTTGGCCATTTGGTTTGGTCATTTTCTATACAAAATGTGAAGAAGTCAAGGGGTGTGAATACCTTGTGAGGGAAATGCACATGGTAGATGCACGAGGGATAATTTGTCACTTACACCATATTTTGGTACAGATAAACAGATATTGTCAAATTATTTCATTGAAATTATTTTTACATCTTGCAGATTTACTTTGATGGAGTAGTACAAGTTATCTCTTAAAGTCAGTCATCCCATAAAACATGTCCTCTCAAGAAGGAATTGTGTCATTCTAAATGTTGCTGTTTTAAATTTAGGACACCCTTGTTTTTTGTCATAAAAATTGGTATTTAAAATTCTATTTTTCTTTCACGTAGTGAATGCTTCAACGATGTGGCCATTACAAAATCGTAGATATGCCAAGCGCCAAAATGAATTGCTTTGAATGATGTACATAATGTACACAAACTATTGAAAACCCCTTCAAGAGAAAAAGTGTCAAGCTCTTCTCCAGATGGTAACTAATCTTTGCTGAAATACCTTTAAAATTGCAGGTGGAAGGCTGATATTACGACTGTGAAATGCATTCAGTTTGGAGGATTGCAGCATCACCCGCTGCGTTCCATGGGGATTCACAAAATCACAAAGACCACGTTCAAAGACAGATGCGGTGTTGGAAGCACATGTGCACAGCAGCTGTTAAAATGTGAGGTCGCAAGGTGTTTGTGCATCTGAGAACAAGTTGCAGACTTAACATTTCGTGGTAAAGTAGGTTTAGGAATATGCAGGCTCGTTTAATCAACTTGCGTAACGAGAATGGCGCTCAGTAGAGAGCATATATCTCTGCCAGGTTGAATACTTTACGTTTTCTATCCCACTGATGGCCTGGTTCTGGGCCAATTAACATTGCAGGGGGCCTGACACTTAGTATTTCCCCGTGGACCAAGGTATTGGAGATACCTTGGTGCACGGTCAACTCGCCTCTCTACCCCCTCCAATCAACATCTCACCCAACAAACTCCACAAAGCCATTAAAAAAACAATTAAAAAAACCACCTTTAGAGGCCATTTTTGGCCTTTTTGGCCTTTTTGGGGGTTGGCCTTTTTCGGGGACCGTGGTTGTTGTTGTTTTTTTGGTCCCCTTTTTGAAGCAATGTTTTATGGCTGGGTGCCCTTCCTGCCGCCAACCCTTTTTGTCGCCTTTTTACGACAAACGGAGAATTACCAGTGAACTGGTACTCAATTTGCCGACCTCAGAAGGAATGACAGGCTGAGTCAACCCCCCTGGCGTTAATTCAGCGATCGACCGGAATTTGAACCCAGGATCCTAGGATCCTAAGCTGGCACCCTAGCCGCTAGCCCAACACCAGGCTTCCTAGGATCCTAGGATCCACAAAGCCATAGAAAGAAACAATTCCTTTCATATCCTTGTGAGAAATCTTGTTTGCAGACAGACAAACAGGTGAAAACATATCCTCCATTCATGTTTGGTGGGGATTGAACCCACAATCCCCAGCTCTTTTGCAACCCTGCCTTTAATTAATCAGCACAAGCCGTTTGCGCTCGTTCCATCTACCAACTAGTATGACACTTAGTATAGTGCATACCTCCACCTGGTGATCAGTTTACGTTTTGTATCCCACTGATAGGCTGAATCTGGATTCGGACCTGAATCAAAATCCAATCGGCTTGTTTTTGTCACCGACCACACTCATCCACCAAGTTTTGTCATAACCCGTCCACAACTTTTTGATATATCATGATCATTTTTGATCCTTTCCCTTAATGGTGAAGAATCACTTTAAAAAGAACTCAAGTATCCGGAACTGGATCCAGATCTTTACCAAAATCTAATCAATTCGTCCATGTCACACAACCAACCTGTCCGCCAGCTTTAGCCCAACTCCGTCCATAACCTTTTGAGATAATTGTTGCATAGATCATGCTCAATACATTTCAAACTGATCAGACTAAGCGTTGTCCCTGTCGAATTATGACGTCAAAATTGTGGCACCAATGAACACCTATTCCCCATATGGAGTTCTTTACAATGAGCCATGTTTCAATTTTTTCCATGCAGCGGTTTTGGAGATATAGAGGTGCAACATTTTTCGGTTTTTCCAAGATGGCGCCTGTACCACATGACCTATGGCATCATGATTATCATTAAAATATTCGAAAGGAGGAGGCGCTCCTATGGTGAAAATTTCCTGTCCATCAGGCCAACCGTTGCTGAAATTTTTAAAATAATGATCGGATGGATGTGTTGTATTTGTCGAATTATGACGTCATAACGAAGGCACCGATGACATCATCATTAACATATCTTATTCCCCATGGGGAGTAGTTGACAATGAGCCAGGTCTCAATTTTTTCCATGGAATAGTTTCAGAGATATAGAGGTGCGAAGTTTTTCCAAGATGGCGCCTGTACCACGTGAACTATGACGTCATAATAATCATTGAAATATTCTAAAGGGGGAGGCCCTCCTAAGGTGAAAATTTCATGTCAATCGGACCAAGAATTGCAGAGAAAATGAATTTTTAAAATGCAAACACGTGCGTACAGAACTGAATGCTTAACCCCGCATTTCGATTCGCGAGCGCAAGGTAACTACACTCAAAGATCAAGAGTAAGGAAGTGCAATTGAAAGGCTCATTGCCATTTTTGCTTCAGAACCAGATCATGAATCCTCTACCATAGATCTTGTTACGCAATGTTTACAAGCAAATCCACATTTCAAGGCTTGAGAAGTCACACGAGAGTTCATCAAGCAAGGATAGCTCAGGTGACCAGGCTGCAGGTGCAAGCAGACCCTCCACCCAGCTGCGAAGTAATGTACATGCTGTCAACTGGGAAACATGTATGTTTTGCCAAGGCACAAATGATAAAGAAAAACAAATCTGTCACAATGTCCAACATCAAGAATGCTATTTTGGAGGCTTCCAAGTATGATCCAGTTCCCCATGTACGCTATTCAGGTGTAATCGATGTCAATGCAGCTGAAGGCAAACATGATAACTCAGGTTACCACGAGTTTTAGAGGAAGACATCAAAAACAGAGAAGTGTGCTGAGGAAATTGGTGTCGCCATGATATGACTTGCTGATGAGCTGAAATAAACTGCAAAGAAAGCACAAGTACTTGAACTTCCAGAGGTGTAGAGCCGATATTGTGACTTGGCAAAAATTGCAGAAGTTGAAATACCCCAATCTTTCATCAGCAGAAGAAGTACGTCCAAAATCAAACTTAAGTCATGGATCAGTGACATCTATGCCTGCATCACTCTACCAGAAAGAAAAACGTCGAGTTTGTAAATGTAATGTCTTTAACATTACTGCGTGAAGAACAAGAGCCCTTGCTGATGCCCACGTATCAACCCATGGATGGTTTTCTTGAAATGGTGCACTTGGCCATGAAACTCAGATCCGACGTCCTTGCACATCCTGTCTGCAAAGGTTTTGTTGTGAATGAGGAGAAAATGATATATTGCGTTCCTGACAGCCTATTCGTGTTCCTCCGAATGATGTTTGGTGGCTAGAGTCTTTTGGAAGCTGACCCAGAGCCAAGAGGAAACAGATGAAACAGAATCTGAGGATGTCAGCCAGAACAAAGCGAAAATACAGACTAGCATTCTGAGTATGACCCAGGATGTCTTGTATAATATTACTGGTGGTGAACACTGGACGCCGAAGCATATTGGTCTCACAAGTACTCTGCACCCGGACGTTGATCATCCACACCGTTGCAGCCCAAATTGAAGACAATGTGCTGAACTGCCTGCCTGTATTTCACTCTTTGACAAGGAGTGACACGACATCTTTTTTGGCTGGCCACAGCAAGAAGACCTGCTGGAAAGTCTTCAAGGACAATCACAACTTGCTGAAAAATCTGGGTGATGGGGAACTCAGTGACCGAGCAGCCAATGATGCAGAAGCTTTCATCTGACAAGTTCACAATGTTCAAACTACAACTTCTGTGGATAATGCTCGATCGGTCCTCATTGGTCAAGCTCGCACCCCAGAAAGCCTCCCTCCAACAAGTGGCGTTCTGTCATCTATATTTATGTATATACAGACTTGGCATTTAATATGGAATATTTTTTTTGTGGGGGTGAACTTACTTTTCAAGTTGACTTAGAACCAAAAGTTCATTGGAATTATGTTGAAATTATTCTAGATTTTGTTAATGTGACCTTCAAAAGAAACAAAAACCACATTTGACATTTCGAAGCAAATAAATTGATCCTTGAAAGTGATGGAAACTGATATTGAACTCAATTCACGGACAGTACTGTGTTAAACTTCTGTACGTTTTCCAGAAGTATTTCTTTATTTTGCACATTATCCAAAAAAAAATTCAACAAAAACAAAAGTTAAATTACAACTGGGATTATGGACATTAAAATTACAGTTCAGTACGTCGTGTAACCCCCACGAGCATTCAGGAGAGCACATACATGTTGAGGCATGCTGTTCACGAGATTTGGCAAGGTTTGGACAGGAATCGCTTGCCATGCAGTGACAATAGCCTGCTGCAATTCACGCACAGAGGTAGGCTGCTGGTCCAAGTTGTCGATTTGACGCGTTAATTCTGCCCACAAGTTCTCTATCGGATTCATATCCGGGGACATGGCAGGCCACTCCATATGCTCCACACCACGGTCAGCAAGAAAGTGTTGGATCATGCGAGCACGATGAGGCCATGCATTGTCATCTTGGAAGACAAAGTTTCCTCGAAAGGCTACACGAGCAAATGGAAGCAATGTTTCTTCCAGAATGGCCCTGTACTTGAACTGGTTCAGGTTTCCATTCAGAACAACCAGGTCCGTTTTGCCCCCTGCATGAAAAGCAGCCCAAACGGTCACCCCACCACCTCCAGCTTGGACTCTTGGCACTATACAATCTTCGTTGTAGGCTTCATGCACTTGTCTGCGCACTCGGACATGGCCATCTTGACGATAGACCAGAAATCAAGACTCGTCACTGAAGATCACGTGATTCCAGTGTCCTGGCTGCCATTGACGGTGCTCTCCGGCCCACTGCAATCGGCGCTGGTGGTGTTGTCTTGTCAGGCGTGGCTTTCTCAGGGGATGCCTGGCATGATAGCTTGCTTGAACCAGTCGTTGGTTGACTAGCCTTCTGGATGCAGGCACATTTGTCAGTTGCTGCCACTCAGCCCTAAGCCGATTAGCTGAATTGGTACGGCCATTGCGGACTAACCGGTGCAGCTGGCGATCATCCCTCCGTGTGGTTCTGCGGGGACGTCCTGGCCTCGATATTGGAGGAGGGACACCCCTCTGAGCATTTCGTTTCGGGATCTTTGACACCTGACCTTGAGTGATGCCACACTGACGAGCAATAGCACACTGTTTCATGCCGGAATTTCGTAAAGCCACCACTCCATGACAAACAGCATTGTCGAGTTGACGGACCATCTCCAGAGGAGCGGCAATAACCTTTTGTGGACGTGCAGCAGTTGTTTTCCACTAATACAGAACGCAACAACCCTTATATACCCGATTGTGAAGCCAATCGTCAAATGTACCTGTCCGTACATTTTGTCACGCCACCTGTGATATAATCCTGTTATTGACTTCTTGCTGCGACAGACAATCAGTGACATGGTTCTTTCAACAAAGAAATCACCGAAGCGTAAAAGAAACTCACCAGATTGATATTCTGAGTTCAGAAAGGAAACCCAAGTCAAGAAAAAAAAAATATCCATATTAAATGCCAAGTCTGTAAAATAACGTTTTTGTTTGTTTGTTTGTTTGTTTGTCTGCACGCACTAATCTCCTGAACGGTGAAAGATAGGAGGAAACCTCTGAAACAAAAAATGTCGGGACGGGTGCCAGGAAGGCTTTAGGCTAGGTGGTGAGGCCGTTCGAGGCCGCTTCGGCTGGGCTGGGCCCATTTCGCAATTAAACGCTGAGCTGAATTATAGTAGTCAATCTTCTATGGCCGCGAGTAAAATCTGAATTATAGTAGTCAATCTTCTACTGCCGCAAGTAAAAGCTGAATTATAGTAGTAAATTCATCCTAAAAGAACGAAAAATGTCGGGCCGGGCCCCGGGAAGGTTATAGGCTAGGTGGCGAAGCCTATCGAGGCCGCCTCGGCCAGGCTGGGCCCATTTCGCAATTAAAAGCTGTGCTGAATTATAGTAGTCAATCTTCTACGGCCGTTAGTAAAAGCTGAATTATAGTAGTAAATTCATTCAAAAAGAACCCGGGCAACGCCGGGTGCATTCGGCTAGTTCCACCGAAAATAAGCACACTACCAGGCAGCAGTCTGGCAACAAGCTCATGTACAGATACCCTTCCTGCCCCACTCCAGAGACCATGGGATGGAGACTGGATTGCAGAGCACTTGTCCCTATCCTGATGTCCCTGCCCCCAGTACAGCAGTCCTGCATGGAACTCATCAGCTGCATGTGCATCAAAACAGTGCACAAGTGCCCGCTGCAAATGCAAGAAATCAATACTTCTTTGTACTGTAGCATGCAGATGTTACGCAGCTGACGAGATCTGCATAAACATTTGAAGGAGAGTGACAATGAGTGCAAGATATCATCGTCATATTTATTTACCTATTTGGCTTGTTTGTTCATTTACCTGCATAATTCCTTTGTTTATTTGTTTTTCTGTTTAAATCACTACAATTCCTGCCTGGCAAGGTGGACAAAAAAGGGAAAATTATTCTACATCGTGTAATTCATATTTATGTTACTTTGTCATTTTTCTTTATTTTGTAACATTTTCGATAATTTGGGGTTGTAAGACACCCCAAATTTGCACTTTACAAACAATGCAGATTGCGTTTAGTATCACAACAAATTATAACAATGACTGAAAATGTCAAATCAAAAGTATTATTTCATCAGTACCACATAATACAAGGGCTCGATCGATTTCTAGTTTTACGCTGCAGCCATTTTGAATATTTAATTTCAACTAAAAAACAACTAGAACTGCACTCGATAGAGCGCATACCTCCGCCAGGCTGAACAGTTTACGTTTTGTATCCCACTGATAGACCGGATCTGGATTAGGACCTGAACCAAAATCTAATCGGTTTGTTCTTGTCACATAACCAACTTGTCCACAACTTTTTTAAATATCATGTGATATATCGCTTTTGGACCGATCTCTCAATGGTGAAGAATCAATCAAATTAAACAAGTCTCGTATCCGAATCCATATTCAGAACTTCACCAAAATCGAATCGATTTGTCCTCGTCGCACACCCAACCGGTCCACCAAGTTTCGTCCAAATCCGTCCACAACTTTTTGAGATATCCTGCTATATATCGGTGTTGGCCCTATCACTCAATGGTGGAGAATCACTTAATCACTTTCATTCCACTAGCCGGATCCAGCCCGGTCTTCACCAAAATCGAATCATTTCGTCCTTGTCATATACACTACCTCTGCCAAATTTCGTCCAAATCCATCCACAACTTTTTGAGATATCTTGTTCACAAACAAAAAACAAACAAACAAAAACAAACGGACAAACAGACAGGTGTGAAAACATAACATCCATCCACCTTCGGTGGCGGAGGTAAAAAAAAAAAAAAAGGCTTGTCATATTCTGGAAATGAATTCAGCATACATAAATCCTTTAGAAAATCGAATTGACAATTTGTTCTCAACTTTGCCGACCTCTTCTGAGCAAGTAAAAATCTCCATATTTTCTTTCTAAAGTCTATTATTACTCATTAAGGCTTGAATTTCCAATTCAATCAGGGAACTGGCGACAATCGCCAACTCTTCATGAAAGACACCGTGAGATATTTAACGTCAACCATAAGCAATGCTGACAGATCCCTTGTTAGTGGACAATCCGTAGATGATGCACTTTTTCAGCAACAACACTGTGCCTAAGAAAATCCAGGGTGACAACTGATAAGTTATAGTTGGATTGGGAATCAAACCCAAACTGTACAGCTCAAAGTAAAGTGCACTGCCTAAAATGTGTTTTCCGTGATGCAGAGCACATCCGAATTAAACAATATAAGCCTGATGTGGCTTAACCATCAAGGTGGCTAGCTGAAGATCTTAGGATTCTTGAGTTCGACCCCTTGTCGTTCTGTTAGATAACACCAGGTGGGATGACTCAGCCTGGCATCCTTCTGAGGTTGGCAAAATGAGTATCAGCTTACTGGAAACAGGGGCACTGAATCATGCTCCCAACGATTAATGCAACCAGCAGCTGCAGCCTGCATTAAAAATGACGATCAAGCAATTTTATGTTGAAGAAAAAAATTTGAAAACCTATTTTGCAATTTTTGGGGGTGTTTTTTTTCTCAAATTTGCAATTTTTTGGGGTGTTTTTTTTCTCAAATGTGCAATTTTTTGGGGTGTTTTTTTTCTCAAACTTGCAATTTTTTGGGGTGTTTTTTTTCCCTCAAATTTGCAATTTTGTGGGGTGTTTTTTTTCTCAAATTTGCAATTTTTGGGGTGTTTTTTTCTTTCTCAAATTTGCAGTTTTTTGGGGTGTTTTTTTTCTCAAACTTGCAATTTTTGGGGGTGTTTTTTTTCCTCAAATTTGCAATTTTTTGGGGTGTTTTTTTTCTCAAATTTGCAATTTTGTGGGGTTTTTTTTCTCAAACTTGCAATTTTTTGGGGTGTTTTTTTTTCTCTCAAATTTGCAATTTTTTGGGGTGTTTTTTTTTCGCAAATTTGCAATTTTGTGGGGTGTTTGTTTTCCTCAAATTTGCAATTTTTTGGGGTGTTTTTTTCTTTCTCAAATTTGCAGTTTTTTGGGGTGTTTTTTTCTCAAACTTGCAATTTTTTGGGGTGTTTTTTTTCCTCAAATTTGCAATTTTTTGGGGTGTTTTTTTTCTCAAATTTGCAATTTTGTGGGGTTTTTTTTCTCAAACTTGCAATTTTTTGGGGTGTTTTTTTTTTCTCTCAAATTTGCAATTTTTTGGGGTGTTTTTTTTTTGCAAATTTGCAATTTTGTGGGGTGTTTGTTTTCCTCAAATTTGCAATTTTTTGGGGTGTTTTTTTCTTTCTCAAATTTGCAGTTTTTTGGGGTGTTTTTTTTCTCAAACTTGCAATTTTTTGGGGTGTTTTTTTTCCTCAAATTTGCAATTTTTTGGGGTGTTTTTTTTCTCAAATTTGCAATTTTGTGGGGTTTTTTTTCTCAAACTTGCAATTTTTTGGGGTGTTTTTTTTTCTCTCAAATTTGCAATTTTTTGGGGTGTTTTTTTTTCGCAAATTTGCAATTTTGTGGGGTGTTTGTTTTCCTCAAATTTGCAATTTTTTGAAAATGCAATTAATTTTCTTTTTTCTTTTTTAAAGAAAAATGTAATTTATTTTCATGACACGAGAAAGAGACATTTTAAAGGACCCTTATAAACAGCTGTTCACAAAAACAATACTCTAGATTACAAAGTTGTAATGTGCTAAAACAAGCAAAGAAAAAAGAAAACATTCCAGGAAAAAAAAGAAGACACATTACACAGAGGTTGTACCTTGTTTACAGCAAATAAACTTTATGGCTGTGATCATGAAATTGCAAATAGGTGTTTCAGGAATGATTTGGTATTGCTTACACATAAATTTAACTTCACATTTAGTTCTTGCATTTGAAATTGTGATGACTGAGGAGGGAAAGAAGGAGGAGGTGGAGGAGATGATGATAATGCTCACGGCTCATCTCAGGAAGTTTTGACCAAGCAAGGAGCAACGAAAAATCATGTAATCTGTCTTGTCCTGTGAATACGCAATCAGAGGAGCTTAATGTAAGATATTTTCCATCAGAGATCATATGATATCGATCACATCAGAGATCATATGTAGTTTGACAACATCGACCTAGGATCATTGGACAGCCAATAATGATTACTGGTATCACTCACAGGGCAATGCTGAAACAACACATAATATGAAGTGCTCAAAGTCCCGTGGTCATTCGACCCCGATGAAAATAATATGGCAATTCTTTTAATGGCCTGTCTATCGATTAAACACAAAATGCCAGCCGCCACCGAACTAAGCACAATTCATAAATCAACACCAAACAATAAAAGACAATGAACGGTTTGGTCAGGTGAAACAAATGATGTGATCCTTCACTGTAGGTGTACAGCTTGGTAGGCAGAAGGTGGGGTGGGAGGTTATTGAATGGGAATGGCTTGCTGTATTGGCTATCCCAAAAGGGAAACGAAAGCTTTTTATCTTCATGGCCATCCTGGGTAGTCTTTCATTGCGATTTTGAGCGTGGCATTTTGTGATGATGATTTTGAACAAACCACAAATATAAATCGACACGATGCTTGTCTTAAAGGTCCATGTGAAAACAACTCCCCATCACAATGAGTTCTCGGTCCACCGTTTAATCTTGTGATTTAGCACAGCCGTTTGACCAAGAAAACTATCACTCAGAGAAAAGACATCTAAGTCCTCCCTGGTGAGACCGATTAGGCCGGGGGCCAGTGAAGCCCACCGTGCACCCCCAGGACGATTTTTCATGGCTTCCAAATTGTTCACGAGGATCACCTGAATGAAAAAAAAAGTTCCCGGAAAAATAACTCATTTCCACTATATCAAATTGAACCGTTTCCATAGCAATGTATCGAAAATTGCACCGTTGCACCTCGATCAGTAACTCAGGCGTATCTCGTTAAATTTTAAAGATGGAATAGCAAAACTGGTACAAAAATAGAGGTTATGCATTTCCCCTTTAATAACTACTGTTCTTATGTTAATTAGCTCATTTGCATAATCATGAATATTCATTTAAATTAGAAATGTCGCTTAAAATTCGAAAACTGTCAACTTCAACACTTCTCAGAAAATATAGAAGTTGATTCAAATCAAAATCTGTACTAATGCATTTACAAATTCAAGAGAATCACAATGACACCCACTTTGTTACTCCGGTGTATGAATAAGTAGATAAATTACCGTGAAATGGGATGAATAGGGACAGTAAGGTGAATAGGGACATAAACTGAAAAAAGTTCGGAAACTTTTTTGGCTGAAAATTGATACCCATACTGATTTGTTGATATTTGGGTTGAAAGTGTTCTCTTGTTTTTTTAAAAAGCAACTTACAGTCCCTATTAACCCCATATATGGGTTAAATATGAATAAATAGGATTTTTATGGCTGTCCCTGTCCACCCCGTTTTACGGGTGAATCGGGACAGTCACTAAGACAAAAAAATAATCATCAAGAAATAGGGACAGTTTGGAGAAACTTTTTATCCCATATTTTTTTTCATTGGCACCGTGGTTTATATTATTATTATGGGTGCATATTAGGTGCATCCATCTGAGCTATCAATTTAGCAATAAGTTGGAAACTCAGGATTGTTTCTTGATTATTATTTTTTTGTATTAGTGACTGTCCCGATTCACCCGTAAAACGGGGTGAATAGGGACAGCCATAAAAATCCTATTTATTCCTATTTAACCCATATATGGGGTTAATATGGACTATAAGTTGCTTTTTGAAAAAACAAGAGAACACTTTCAACCCAAATAACAACAAATCAGTATGGTTATCAATTTTCAGCGTAAAAGGTTTCCGAACTTTTTTTCAGTTTGTGTCCCGAGTCACCTTGCTGTCCCTATTCACCCCGTTTTACGGTAGCTTAAAACATAATGTCTGCCACACCACCTTCAAAAAGTGTCATTTGTTTCTTCATGTTCGGTCTGGTATATTGTGTCCTATCACTCAATGTCCCAATCAGAAATCTCTAAATTTCCTCCACCATTATCACTGTCAGCTTATAATGCCTCCTGAAGAACACCAACGACCTGCTGTGGATGAATATCTACTTGTATCCATAAGGGTTCCGTCGTTCCATCTGTGTGTGTCCCTCCATGTTCTTGCAATTCTGCAGGTGTCTGGTGTTGCAATGTCGGAGTTCTTCCATACTGCATGTCTGTGCTGAAAATGGCGTCGGCATGGCGAGCAAGGCATCATGTTGAACAGTTTATCACATATTTGTCGGAAATTGTTTGTGAACGTCTTTCATGCAGTAAAACCGTGCGTTTCGTTCCTCTATGATTAGTTAGTGTGTTATCATGTGGTGGCTCAATGGCAGTGTCTGTCTCTTTCACAAAGTACTTGAAACATTTAGATTTATCAGTCTTCACTAAGTAGCCACGGGCAGTGCTGTATGGAACTGGAGTTGGAGGATATTTCAGCAGATCCACCAGTGTTTTTTGGTTCTGGGATTTAATTAACAGTTGGAATGCAATGTTCCCCTGCTGCCTTTACTCCACTACCTTGTTCTTTGCAGTTTTGATTTTTCACTGTTTTCTCCATATATTCCAGGGTCTTCAACTTTATTGTGTTTATTGGTTCAAATAAGTTTTCATGTGTTTCCAACCTTTCTTTGATAAGTGTTTCCTTGGCTCCTTACCGTTGGCCTCTGCAATCAGACTATCACTCTCGTTGTCAGCAGATATATGGGCACCAGATGGAACACAATATAGAGGAGCCTTCTCTTCAATGGTGAATGGATTCATGAATCCCTTAACGGCATCTTGTGTCTCACGCACGACACGATCAATCTTCTGAATTTATTCAGGTCGCAGGACTCTGTGCCTTGTCCCACATTTAGAATCACTCGACATATCTGGCATGGTTCGAGTGGCTTCCACATGTTTGGATCGTTCATGTGTTGTCCTGACCCACCTCTAGCATGCATCATAATTGCCAGTGATTACAGATATGTTTTGGCATCTTCCGTTCACCATTTCTAACTTCCCGACATATGTCCTGTCCTATTAAACTTACAAGATTGTTAGTCTGCGCAGAGGTTTCTTTAACTTTTCCAGCTGTAACATATTTCAGGAAATTTCTCAACTCTGGAGGAATGATATAATCTGTGTTTGTCAATAGGGTCAGCAGTTGGGGGCAACTTGAGATGACCAGACTTCTCATAAGCATTGAGAATTACATGTCATAAAGATCTTGCATCTTCTGCCAAATTATATTCAATTCCTAGTGGAAATGCCTGCTGCACTGTTCTTTTCAACTTCATATCTAAGCTGTAAACCAAGTTTGAGGTCAACTTTCCCATGATATTGTTACGGTATCGGGATCCGGTGTTATCACGAGGGTGTTCCTCAGACATTTACCAGGCCTCTAGCCCTGAGGCCACCCGCTGGCAGGTTGCTCGGCAACCGTGGCCACCAAATAGAACCAAAGTCTAGCAGGGTTCTCGCTCATTGGTTATGCATTACATTAACGTTGGCAGAGCCATCCTATTTAGGGGTCAGCCCTCAACAGCCACCAATCTATTTTTTTTTAAATAATACTCTCCTCCAGTCTGTCTGTCCGTCCGGCATCCATTCAGGGGTGAGGCTTCTCCAATTGAGGGAGAGGCTTCACCTGTTCAGTAAGGAGCTTCAAAAGCACATCTCCACCATTTTGTTTTCTCTTCATAGCTTTGAAGGCCTCATAAACCTCTTTTGTACGGTTTCGCTTTCTGACTCTCTCGTGGCCATATCTCAACCCTAATTCACCATCTGATTTCATTTTTCATAGTGGCTAAGATGGTTTAAGACCAAACAGTGAGAATATTGCCATTTTATTGGCAAAAATGCAGTCTAATAGCAATTTTGAATGTATCTGGTTGGACGTGATGTTGGGACGAGTAGAGAGGGGGAAGAAGAGTGAGGAGGGAAAGGAGAGGAGGGGGAGGAATGCTTGGTGGAGCGGAGAGAGGGATGTAGAGGAGTGAGGGATGGTGAAGAGTGAGGGGGAAGTGAAGAGTGAGGAGGAGAGGAGAGTGAGGGTGGAGAGAAGAAGAAGAGAGGAAGAAGGGTAGGGTTCCCGACTAAGGAATTAGTTATTTATGATTTGGTAAAACTACAGCGACTGAAAGAAAACTGAAGTTAGGGAATGAACCATGGTCCAAGTATATTTTTTCATATTCCCAGGGTATATACTGTATATAAAGAGTTTATTTTAGGCAAGTTAACTCTTTTCCAACTATTTAATTAAAGAATACTTCGAAAAACTTTGCACATAATATATTGTATATGTGGACTAACTATGGAATAAAATATTTATTAAATAATAACGTTTGGTTTTAAGTAATTTTTAAATTGTAAAGTGAGTGTATTGGATGCTTTCAAGTTTAAGAAAATAACTTTTCAAGTTTAAAGTTATTTCAGAAAATATCTCAACAAGCCAAAGCAGGATATGAAAAGGCTTTGTCTCAAAATTATTAAACACTAGCAGAAGTACCCGGCGTTGCCGGGCGGGGGAGGGGGAGGCGGGAGGGGGAGAGGAGGGGAGGGGGGTAGGGAGGAGGGGGAAAGGGAAGGGAAAGGAGGGGGAGGGAAGGGAAAGGAGGGGGAGGGAGGGGGAAGGGGAGGGGAGGGGGGGAATGGGAAGGAGAGGGGAGGAGGGAAAGGGGAGGGGGAAGGGGGAGGGGGAGAGGAGGGGAAGGGGGGAAGGGGAGGGCGAAGGAGAGGGGAAAGGGAGGGGAGGAGGGGAGGCAGGAGAGGAAGGGGAGTGGTTCACGTTTCTGAGTGAATGTGGCTCACGTTTCTGAGTTAAGTGTGATGCCGATCAGGAAGAAGAAGAAGACATACTACCAAATTCGTACACTTCTGGAATTGTTTGATTTATTTGTATTCAATTGTCTGGTAATTGTTTTGTATTTATTTATGCAAATGTGTACTAGTATATAACTGTCATTGATTTTAACAAGCTTTGGCACTATCGATGATTTTTTTTTTTAACTCCAAAAAAACGAACTTATTATTTTCAATATATATATATATATTTTTTACCTAAAACACTCCCAGGCACTCACTGATGAACCTCTGAAAGTTTGATGAAGATCCGTTCAGCCATCTCTGAATAAAACGCGGACACACAAAAACTGGACACACACACACACACACACACACACACACACACACACACACACACACACACACACACACACACACACACACACACACACACACACACACACACACACACACACACAGACAACTCGCGTTGATATGTATATATAGATAACAGCAAGACATTCTTTATTTATATAAGGGGAAAAGAAGAAGTCAAGAAAGCAAGGACAGCTTAAGGAATAGCACAAGATAATTGTGGATGAAGGTGAGATGGCAGGCTTATTAAATACGGTAATTTTTATGCTTCTACATTTACAGAACAGTCTGGGAAACTTCCAAAAGCTGAGAGTATCTATATTAGCAGTTAGCAAGGGCTTCTTGAGGAGATCCAAGTGGAAGTGGAGGAAATAATGAAACAGCTAGGAAAACTGAGGGATGCTGAACCTCTGGAGTCTCGGCCCAAATAATATGCATTGAAGAGCTTTGAGGGAGGTGACAGAGCAGATAAGCGTGATGTTACCCGATATTTTCAACAGAACATCGAATCAGGACAGGTACCGGAGGATTGGAGAGTAGCAAATGTAACACCGTTATTTAACATTGGATCCAGAGACGAATGGGGGAAACATCAACCTGTTAGCTTGACTTCAGATGGATGGAAGGTGTTAGAGTCGTTAATGAAGGACCGGAAATGGAACCATTTTAATAATTTTAATATAATTAAAGGTGGTCAATACAGATTTACTTCGGGATGTCATACGTTTGCCCAATTTAATGGAGTTCTATGACATTGCTGGGATCTGAGTGGCTGGATGAGAGATGTGCCATGGGTATTGTTTATGTAGAGTTTCAATAACCTTTTGATAAGGTACCACATAAAAGCCTGTTGGACAAAGTGAGTGTACTTCTATCCATGTGAACACATGTTAACATGTGATTTGTTTCTAAACTCCTACTTATACATGCAGCGAAGCTGTCACGGCCCTCTTTACTACATTCCCCCCCCCCCCCTTCCCCCTCTCCCCTTCCCACGCCTCCTTCCCCCAAGCCCTCTCCCTCCCACACTTCTCCCTGCTCTCCAATGTTTTGTTTGTGTGCTTCCCCTTCTCTCCCCATCTTGTCTTCCGCTCCCTCTTTTTATATATTTTGTTTGTCTGGTTGATTTGTTTGTGAAGTAAATGTCAGCTCTTTCACGAGCCTCGATTCAGCATACAAAAAAAAATAAAAAATAAAAATTCACATCTATCTATAATTCCAGTAATCTCTGTGTGTATGTTTGTATGTTTGTATGTTTGTATGTTTGTATGTCTGTATGTCTGTGACCGCTGTTTCTCGACAACCACGGGTCCGATATACTTTAAACTTGCCAGGTATATTGCTGGGGACCCGAGGATGTGCCTTTTCAAGGTTTCATATTAATCGGACAAGTAGTTACCGAGCTATGTCCAAAAAACGATTCAACCAATCAGAGAGCAGCGAGCTATCACGTGTGCCGAACGTGGCGAACAGACTCTGCCTCGGACGGCACATTTGAGAGCGTATTCATTTATTTCACGTTGGCAAACTATGTTGCCGCTATGTTGGCGTTAAACGATGTTTTAAAACTAATTAAAACTAATTTGCGATTCTTTCGCTTTCCTGCGCGTTTGTGCATGCTATGGCGATTTCTTTACCAAACTCCGCAAGCCGTTCGCTTTGGACCAAACCATTTCATGTAAATAGAGGGGGGGGATTGTCACCGTACTCGCAAGCCGTTCGCTTTGGACCAAACCATTTCATGTAAATAGAGGGGGGGGGGGGGATATAATTTTAGATATAGATATAGTACGGGCATGCCCTAGTTAGGAATAATTGGCAAAGTTTAAAGATCTCAGATGGTTTTACTTCTCTTTGGCTATGTTGATTCTCGAGCTGAGAAAGTTAATCGTAAAACAATTCATGGTCGCACCTGCCATGCACCTGCCATGCACCTGCCATGATACCATGCACCATGCATGATGATTCGCACCTGCCATGATACGCCACACAAAACTTTAAGTTGAAGATCTCTAAGTTGCTCGACTGTGGGGTTCGCTTGGATGTGGGATTTTATTTAATACGATCCGGTTGTCAAATGACGCAGCAGGTGTTAAGCATTTTTGATCGTGGCGAAAGCACATAATAACCAAGCCCGGTATGCAGCTCTGGATTTGAAAGTGACATCGTCTCAGCGAGGCACGACCAACTCTCCAGCAGCGCACGTGCGGTTAAGAGCAAATTGCTAACAACACGGATTTACCTGAAAGGTTGCGGTGTCCTTGTGATCAATGCCTCTGCACTGCAGCACAAAAACAATCGAGCTGTCAAGTGGATGTCAATTTCATCTTCTGGCCCTTTTGATGCTGTTTCGGAAGATAATCCATGTGGACCAGTTCTCGTGGGATTAGAATTCCTTCCCCGAAGCATTTCTAGTGTACTAGCTGGAAGGCCGTGGTAAAATATCACGATAAAACACTAAAAATGGATGCTATTTATTCTTGCCCTTATTGATTTGAAAGAGCTCAAAAAATTAAAATCACATTTCTTAACAACAAAGATATCGCAGCACATCCTCGGTTCATATTGGTGTCTTAGTTATTTTCACACAATTAAAGTACCGATGTTTCGCTCATATTGGATTACAGAATTCCCCTACCCGGGGAGGAGGAACACCCCCTTCTCAGATCCTCCTCACACTACAAGTCCTCCCCCCCTCCCCTGCCCTATCCCAGACCCTCAACCCGTGCTCCCAGGGCCCCACAACCCCATCTGCTCCTCACATCCTCATCCGCCTTCCCCTCACACCCTCATCAGCCCTTTCCCCTCACATCCTCATCAGCACGTTCTCCTCACATCCTCATCAGCCCTTTCCCCTCACACCGTCATCAGCCCTTTCCCCTCACACCCTCATCAGCCCTTTCCCCTCACACCCTCATCAGCCTTTTCCCCTCACACCCTCATCAGCCCTTTCCCCTCACACCCTCATCAGCCCTTTCCCCTCACACCGTCATCAGCCCTTTCCCCTCACACCCTCATCAGCCCTTTCCCCTCACACCCTCATCAGCCCTTTCCCCTCACACCGTCATCAGCCCTTTCCCCTCACACCCTCATCAGCCCTTTCCCCTCACACCCTCATCAGCCTTTTCCCCTCACACCCTCATCAGCCCTTTCCCCTCACACCCTCATCAGCCCTTTCCCCTCACACCGTCATCAGCCCTTTCCCCTCACACCCTCATCAGCCCTTTCCCCTCACACCCTCATCAGCCCTTTCCCCTCACACCCTCATCAGCCCTTTCCCCCCACATCCTCATCCGCCCTTTCCCCCCACACCCTCATCCACCCTTTCCCCCCACACCCTCATCCACCCTTTCTCCCCACACCCTCATCCGCCCACTCCCATAGCCACCCCCCTCCCCCTCCCCCTCCCTCTCCCCTATCCACCCCCTCCCCCTCCAACTCCCCTATCCACCCCCTCCCCCTCCCACTCCCCCTATCCACCCCCTCCCCCTCCCACTCCCCTATCCACCCCCTCCCCCTCCGACTCCCCTATCCACCCCCCTCTCCCTCCCACTCCCCTATCCACCCCCCTCCTCCTCCCCCTCCCCTATCCGCTCCCACCCCTCTGCCGCACTTTATACCAGATGTCTCCCTGAAGACTGAACTATGGTCCATACCGTTACAAAGGCACACGACACGGTCGTTACAAAACTTGGCATTCTTCATACAAGTGTTTAACTGGCTAGTTTGAATGCAGCAGAATGTTGAGTCACGTGGTCCAAACACCATTCCGCCGTCCAAGCAGGACGTCACTTCCTAGTTCCTCTTTACCGTTCACCAAATTGAGGCAGTATTACAACTTTCCCCATAGGTTTGCATTAATTTGAAGCAACATTTACTCAATAATTATAAATTCCCCATAGGTATGGATTAATTAGAAGCAACTTTACAAAATTGATTGTCTCCAAGGATCATTTCCATTCTCGCGGTTGGACATCCGGGAACTTTGTCGCCCCAGAATGTAATGTCCGCTTAGCAACGAACTCGAAGGGGCAAACAAAGGGAAAGACGCGTCTTGCGTGCACGTACTGTATACATGAGTTACACCTGTTACGTTCGCATGTTACATGTGTATTTTCTTCTTTTGATATTCCTGTAATTGCAGCCTTGGTCAAAAGTTGCTGTATCTTCAATTACACGAACAATAAAGCAAAACAGCCAGAACTTTCGTTTTATTTGATCCCAAGTCAAAGCTACTGAGACAGAGAGAATAATTCTATGGGCTAAAATCTGTCAATCGCGGCACGAAATATACTAGAGGAAATCAGAGGGAGCCCGGGTCGGATTATACTTAGTCCTGGCCAAAAATATTGGTACCCTTGCACTTTTTTCAAATAATGCACCATTTCTTCCAGAAAGTTGTTGAAATTAAAAAATATTTTGGTATCCACATCTGTATTTCTTTGGTTTGCAGTAGAACAAAACAAAAAATGCAGAAAAAAAAAAATACAAAATCTGAGCATGGAGAAAAGAAAGAAAACCAGGGAATTGTCTGAGTAGGTCAGGCACAAGATTGCAGCCAAGCATGGACAATCTCAAGGCTACAGGTCCATCTCCAGAGACCTTGATGTTCCTGTGTCCACCGTACGCAATGTTATCAAAGAGTTTAAGGCCTGTCATCATGAGGGTGTTCCTCAGACATTTACCAGACCTCTGGCCCTGAGGCCATCCGCTGGCAGGTTGCTCGGCATTTCTATCTGTCCGGTGTTTAAGGACCAGGGCACTGTAGCCAACTTCCCTGGACGTGGCCGCAAGAGAAAACTTGATCAAATATTGCAGCGAATGATTGTTTTCATGGTGGAGAAAGCACCTCAATCAACTGCCAAACACATTCAAGCTGACCTTCAGACACAAGGTATGACAGTTTCAACTCGCAACATCCGTCGCCAATTCAATGAAAGGGGGTTCTATGGTAGGAGACTCAAGAGGTCCCCACTGCTGAGAGAGAGACATAAGAAAGCCCGACTGGAGTTTGATAAAACTCACCTGAACAAGCCAAAATCCTTCTGGTAGAATGTCTTGTGGACAGATGAGACCAAATTAGAGCTTTTTGCGTAAGCACATCATCTCTATGTTTCAGAAAACAAAATGAAGCCTTCAAAGAAAAGAACACCTTCCCTACAGTCAGACATGAAGGAGGTTCAGTGATGTTTTAGGGTTGATGTGCTCCCTCTGGCACTGGGTGCCTTGAATGTGTGCATGGCATCATGAAATCAGGAGATAACCAAGGCATTTTGGAGCACAATGTTCAACCCAGTGTCAGTAAGCTGGGTCTCCGTCGAAAGTCATGGGTCTTTTAGCAGGACAATGATTCCAAAAATACTTTAAAAAACACCCAGGAATGGTTCAAGAAATAATGCTGGACTGTTCTGAAGTGACCAGCAATGAGGCCAGATCTAAATCCCATTGAACACCTGTGGGGAGATTTGAAAACAGCAGTTGGGAGAAGGCACCCTTCAAATCTGGGTGAACTGGAGCACTTTGCACAAGAACAGTGGGCCAAACTGCCAGTAGAGAGGTGTAGGAAGCTCTTTCATGGCTATAGGAAGCGCTTGACTTGTTATTTTGTCCAAAGTCTGTGCTACCAAATGTTAAGTCGAGGGTGTCAATAATTTTGTCAATGCCATTTCTTTTTATTTTCTGATTTAAAAGGATAAATTAAGTTCTGAATCAAAAACAAAGGTTCTGTAATATTAACAGTGAAATAAAGAATTGTGGAGACCAAATACTTTTGTCAAGATCAACTTATTTTTCGAGAAAATTGTGAGTTATTTGAAAAAAGTTCAAAGGTGCCAATATTTTTGGCCACGACTGTACGTTTGTTCATCACATTTCATATCGGGCTAGTGACATCATCGTTTATTTTATTTTATTTTACGGTACTGACTTGTCATTGTATTGAACAAAACAGTCTACAGTTGTCGCAACAATCGATTTTTAACATTAGAAAGTTAACATTTGTATTCACCCATGAATAAGAGACGAAAAATGTGTTCTGACAAAGGCTCAATGCAAATAAGTGAGGTACCTGGTGTCCTGACCAGGTAAGTGTACACGTCCGGGTACTCCACCCTGGGCCATTCCTTCGGAATGTCGCTCCACGAATCAGCCGAAAGCTGCTAGGGACAAGCATCAAGCTCAATTAACTGCAGTTTGACTCAATATCTGGCCAATAGACCGGCAGCCCAGAGACATTTGGTTAGACGAACTAGGTACCAATATTTGACTATGGGAGTGTGTAGGGAGTCACCTGAAATGAACGGAAATGGGAGTCTGCCGGGTACCACCCGCTGCGTGTAGACCTGGGGGACCCCCCAAGGGGCCAAAAAATGGGTGCTACATAGATGAGTGAGGTACCACTTAAATCCACCACCATGGTGTGCTCACTGCCACGCCTATATCAACAACACAAACGGCAGACATTTTTCCCACTGCAAAGGCCCGCCAGACCCCCCACAAAGGGCCTAAAAAATTGGGCTAGCATAGACGAGCGAGGTACCACTCAAATATAATACCAAATGAACAAGTTGAGTTCATAGAGTACAAAATGGATTACGCCAGACAAATAGTCCGCTGCACTACCGGTACCAGACACCCCAAAAATGGACCCCCTAGACACTGCGGTCCAACTAGGCTTGCCTAGATATTGTAGGTACCAGCTGAAACCAAGTTTAAATGATCTATCACACCATGGGGAATACAAAACGACCTATGACAGAACAATTATCCGCTGCCTTGGGCCAACCAGACCCCCCCGCCCCCCCCGCCCCCCCCCCCCAATGGGCCCTTCGGCCCATCTAGGCTAGTCTCTGAACTGATACCAGATTGCAATGTGCATGGAGGGTCCTGTAAACTGTAATAATCAGTTACCATTCCAAGATTAAGTTGATTGAGTTTTCACCTGCCACAAATGTCGGTTCATGTTTCTTGCAGATAACAAGTCAAGAAGGTTCTGAATTCTACTGTTTATCCAGGAGAAATGGAAGACGAAATTCCAGGTTCTGGATCTCAAATGGTAAGCTCCAATTATATGCTGCAAAGGCCTATTTTTATACCAATTTGGCTCATCTTTCATTGCAAGATATTCAAAGGAGTTCCAATGTATTTCTAATAACATGAGACTCGGCTTTTGTAGTTTAGGTTACATAATTGTAGTTTAGGTCCCTAATAGCCAAGATCGGAAATGTTCAGATTACTAATAGGGCACTCATGTGAAATCCATGTTAAGTTTTTGAAATTTTATATCAAAAAATTGTGAAACATTGGGTTGAACTACTTTTCTGCTTTGATAAGAGGTTTCAAAACACCATTGTATGTCATGTGTGATTAATTTCATTATTTTGCTGTTTTTATTTTTAAATGTACCCTTTTTCATCATATGCAATTGTATTTCTTGTTTCATATGTGCTGTATTCTTTTAGGAGTGGCGCTATAATGCCTTAACTGTATACTATGTTTCAGGAGACTGATACTGGGAGTGACAGAGACCATGAGCCACATGATCAACCCCAGGCCCTCTGCATCATATGCAAAACTTCTGGTGGGACCAACCTTAGAGAGTTTGATGATAAAACATGGGAAGCTGTCAAGAAAGCAGCTGAGGTCAGGCTACAACTAAAGACAGACAGATACAGAGATGTGACAACAGAAGTCAATTTGCAACCGGACCGAGGCAGTGCATGTTATCATACAAAACCATGCTTCAAAAATTTCACTGCCGTTAAAAAAAGATCAGCTGATCAGAGCACAGATGAACCTCCTGCTAAAAAGCCAGAGACAAGCGAACGAAGCACTCTTCCACCAAGTGATTCAAAAGGTTTGCTAAAAGGATCATGCATCTTCTGTCCAAAAGTTAGGAAGACAGTAAACAAGAAAGTAGAGCCACTATCAGATTGTCAGACAAAAGATGGGTGTGAAAAAATAGTTGCAGCAGCCCCTTACAGTACCAATGAGCGCATTAAATCATTAGTCAGTGGTGGTATTGATCTAATAGCAAAGGAGGCTCAGTATCACAAATCCTGTCGTCGTGAATTCTTCAAGGAGGTCGAGGGACCTCCTCTGCAGGCAGCACAGGCTACGAACAGACAGCTACACGCAGACACCTTCAGCACTATTGCCGCATTTATTGAAACAGAGGTGATAGTAAATTGGCAGGCAATGTTTGTTTCGTCGTTATTTGACTTGTACAAGGCGGAATACAGTCACGTGAAAAAGTAAGTACACCCCATGTAAAGTTTTGACTTTTTCAACATATTTCAACATACAGCTATTTGATCTTCATTAAAACAATATTGATAGATACAACAACAACAACCAACATGCATTTTAAAAGGCCATTTTCCCTGCTAGAGCGGGGGTTAGCCTTGCGGTCCCCATGACAATCTTCTCCATTTTGCCCTATTTTCTGCATCTCTCCTTGTTAACCCCCTTGCCCGCATTTCTTCTTCCACCATCTTTAGCCAAGTCTTTCTCGGTCTTCCCCGTCCTCTCCTTCCATCTACATTCATTTCCATCACTATTCGCAACCAGTCACTTTCATCCTTCCTCAACACATGACCAAACCATCTCAACCTGTTCCTCTTCACAGCATCAATCACAGGCTCTATTCCCATCATCTTTCGCAATTCATCATTTGTCTTCCTCTCTCTCAACGATACTCCGCACATCCGTCGAACCATTCGCATTTCCACCCTTTCCAACCTTCGTTGCTGCTCTACGTTCATTACCCATGTCTCGCTGCCATAAATCATAACACTTCTCACACATGCAGCATACACCTTTCCCTTCAGCTTCAACGACACTCCCCTCATCATCAGCACGCCACTCAATTCCCGAAACTTCTTCCATGCACATCTCACTCGAGCAACCGTTGCCGAATCTGATCCACCTTCTCCATTCAGCATGTCTCCGAGGTAGCAAAATGTTTTCACACCTTCCAGCTTCACGCCGTCTCCAAGATCCAACTCAACATTTCCTCCATCTGCAGCTCCCTCTGTGCAAACCTTACATTTGAATGTAGCTGCCACACTGGTTAATGACCCTCTCAGACCACTACATTTTTGATGAACCCACTCAGCGCACATTGTACACTGAATGGAGTTCACTCCGACACCCTTCCTACACACAGCACAGGGCCACTTCCCAGTTCTTTCCACCTCACCACATGCTTTACCACTTGCCATCACCTTCGTCTTTCCGATATTCACGTTCAGACCTTTTGTCTCCATACATTCCTTCCACGTGTTCATCTTTTCCTTCAGTCCATCCATACTTTCCGCAATCAACACCAGATCATCTGCATACAACAACTCCCACGGTAGACCCTCCTTTACGTTCTGAGCCAGCACCTCCATCACATCTACAAATAGTAGTGGACTTAGTACCGACCCCTGATGCACTCCCACCTTCACCTCAAACTCACCACTGTTCCCGTCCTTCGTCCTTACAGCTGTGCGCGCTCTTTTGTACATTGCCATCACTACTCTGATCAACCATTCCTCCACTCCTAACTTCCTCAATGCCCATGTCAATACTTTGCATGGAACCCGATCGAATGCTTTCTCCAGATCAACAAACCCAAGAAACAACTTCTTCCTCTTCTCCATGTACTTCTCCTGCAACTGCCTCACAATGAAAAGCGCGTCTGTCGTTCCTCTTCCTGGCATGAATCCAAACTGCATTTCATCGATCTTCACTTTCTTCCTTATCCTCCTCTCCAACACCCTTTCCAATACCTTCATTCCATGCTCCAATAACTTTATCGCTCGGTACGAGCCACACTCCAGAAGGTCACCTTTCCCCTTGTATAGAGGGACGAGGGTACTCAGTTCCCAATCCACTGGAATGCGACCTTCTTTCACCACCAGATTACAGATCTCTGTCATTTTCTTCACACCCCAACTTCCTGCTGCCTTCAACATATCTCCCACAACTCCCGTCGGCCCTCCCGCTTTTCTACCCTTCATTGCTTTTATCGCTTCCTCAACTTTCTTCTCAGTTATCTTCTCTGCCGGTCCTAAAACTGGGTTACTCTCTATGTTGCCATCCCATTCATTCTCTGTATTCAACAGCATTTCCATATATCTTTTCCATCTTCCTTTAATTCCATCTGGGTCAACAACGATTTGTCCCACTTCATCCTTCAAGCAACTCACCCCCATCACATCACACCTCTCTTTCGCTATCTTCTTTGCAATCCTGAATACTGCTTTCTGACCCTCTTCCACTTGATGATAAAATAATCAATCCTGAATCACGCTTTGCACCTGACGCCAAGCGTTCTCCGAACATTTTCCTACATGCCTCCTGCGCCTTTGCTACCTCTTTCTTTGCAGCCTTCCTGGCTGCCTTATAACTTTCATGCTCTGCTGTTTCTGCTCCCGTACCCTTCGCCTTCTGCCACTCCTTGAACTTCTTCCTCTTCTCGTCAATCCTCTTTCCAACTTCATCATCCCACCACCATGTTTCCGAGTGCCTCTGTGGTCCTTTTGTCCATCCACATACCTCACCAACGGCTCCCAACAGACTAGCTTTCATTGACATGCAACCACTTTCAAGCTCAACCACATCATCCTCGACCCTACTCAGCCTCTCTTTTAATGCCTCCCTTACTGTCACCTCTTTCAACCTCCACACCTTCATTCTCGGTTGGTACTTCACCCGCCGAGCTCTCCTCGCACCTTTCACCCTTACGTCGCAGACAACCAAGTGGGGATGTGAAACAGCCTCCTCCCCCGGGATCACCTTTGTGTCCCGGAGGTGCCCCCTATCTCGCCTACGCACCATCAGGTAGTCAACGGTTGTCGTCGACCCACCTGACGTGTATGTAACAAGCTTATTATCCTCTTTCTGGAACTGAGTATTACAACTCAACAAATCAGCTCCATCAGCAAACTCCAAAATCCTTTCACCTTCTCCATTTCTCACACCATATCCGTAACCCCCATGAACTCCGTCAAAACCATCCATACTCCTTCCCACATGTCCATTTAGGTCTCCTCCCACCACAACAACTTCCTCATCTTTCACGTTTTCCATCAGCTTCTCTATCGCACACCAGAACTTGTCCTTCTCTTCATCGCTTCGACCAACCTGCGGAGCATATCCCGAGATGACGTTCACCAAGAGCTTTCCAATCATCATTTTCACCATCATCAACCTATCACTCACTCTAGTCACACTCACCACACTGTCTACAAACTCCTCAGAAAACAGGACACCAACACCATTCACGCCCTCCAGGCACTCTTGCCACACAAACTTGTATTTTTGTCCCTGCCTACCCTTCACAATTCTCACACCACTTCCCTTCCATCTCGTCTCTTGCACACAACATATGTCCACTCTTCTTCTGACCAATACTTCCACCACTTCTCCTGATCTCCCTGTCATTGTCCCTACATTCCATGTCCCAAACCTCAGAAACCGATCTCCACTTCGGGATGTACCCTGCCCACATGTAGTTGTAATTGTCATGGTTCTCTTTTTGAGGCAATGTTTTTATGGCCGGATGCCCTTCCTGACGCCAACCCTCTTAGTCGCCTCTTACAACACGCAGGGATACGGTGTACCTATTCTTAACCAGGGTACACACTGGGAAACGTTTAAAACATGGAAATTCTGGGGGGGGGGGGGGGGGCGTCAGCATCACGGCTGCAGTTTAAACATATTTAAATAAATATTTAAACAAAACCATGAAAAACAATCTGGGAAAAGTCTCTAAGTGAGAACGTGGATTTGAGAAAGCAGGAGCAGAGGTGAAAGAACAAACGAGATATAGGGGGCGGGGCACAAGTCGAGATGAGGAGGCCGCACGAGACACCAGGCCGCATTAGGCGCGAACAAAGAAACGACTAATTACACACAAATTTGCAAAACTACAAAACCAAAACCAAATAGAAACACACAATAACACATACACAACAAAATACGCAGCGGAAATTTGACAAAGAAACGAACGGGAAAACACTCAAACTTTGATGCCGTGGAGAGACTGAAGCCCTTGGCTCTTTGATAGATAAAGATATTGATAGATAAAGGTGATATAATATAACAGATATCATGAAACATTTACATTTTGTAGTCCATTGTATAATTTAAATAAACATAAATGCAAATTTCGCATGTGGAAAAAGTAAGTACACCCTTGGCTCTAATAGGTGGTATTGCCCCCTTTGGCAGAAACAACCTCAAGTAGGCGTTTCTTATAACTGTCTACCAGTCTCTGACATCAACTGGGAGAAATTTTTGCCCAATCCTCCATGCAGAATTATTTCAGCTGTGCGATGTTTGAGGGTTTTCTTGCATGCACAGCTCGTTTAAAATCCCCCCACAACATCTCGATGGGATTTAGATCCGGGCTTTGACTTGGCCATTCCAGAACTCCATTTATTTATTTTCAGCCATTCCTTGGTGGATTTACTGGTATGTTTCGGGTCTTTGTCATGTTACAAGGTCCACCTTCGGTTGAGCTTCAACTCTCCAACAGATGGCCTCACATTATCCTCAAGCACCCTTTGGTACAATGAAGAATTCATAGTGGATTCTATGATGGTGAGCTGCCCAGGCCCTGATGCAGCAAAGCTGCCCCAAACCATAATATTTCCACCACCATGCTTTACAGTTGGTATCAGGTTCTTGTGGTCAAATGCTGTCTTTGGTTTTCAACAAACATATCTTCTGGTACTGTGGCCAAATAGCTCTACCTTTGACTCATCTGTTCAGAGCACATTGTTCCAGAAGTGCTGGTCTTTGCCGAGGGGATCATTGGCAAACTTTAGTCTTGCCCTGATGTTCTTTCTGGACAGCAAAGGTTTCCTCCTGGCACACCTCCCATGTAGATCAAATTTTTGCAGCCTCTTTCTAATGGTAGACTCGTGCACTTTGTCATCAACAGTGGCAAGAGCTACCTGTAGGTCCCGTGATGACATTCTGGGGTTCTTAGAGACTTCTTTCAGCATCTTGAGGTCTGCTCTCGGGCTAAACTTGCTGGGGCGGCCTGGCCTGAACAAGTTGGCAGTTGTTTGGAATCTTCTCCACTTGTAGATGATCTCCCGGACAGTCGAATGATTGATTTCAACTTGTTTGGAGATCTTTTTAAATCCCTTCCCAGACTCGTAGCATCTATAACCTTCTTTCTGAAGGCATCAGAGAGCTATTTTGATCTAGGCATGGTGACGCCGCACACTTCAACAACAAAGAGCAAACCAAACTAAATGTCTGAGGTTTAAATAAGACAGGTTACTCCAAGATCCTCTCTAACGATGTTCCAATCATTTGCACCTGAGCTGGTGCACCTGATTCTAATTTTAGGTATTTGAAGTTGTGATAAATGTAGGGTTGTACTTAGTTTTTCCACATGCGAAATTTGCATTTATGTTTATTTAAATTATACAATGGACTACAAAATGTAAATGTTTCATGATATTTTATATATTATATCACCTTTATCTATCAATATTGTTGAAATGAAGATCAAATAGCTGTATGTTGAAATATGTTGAAAAAGTCAAAACTTTACATGGGGTGTACTCACTTTTTCACGTGACTGTATCTTGCCAATGGAGGAACAGAAGAGAACATTGATAGCTACACAAGACAGGCTTTGACAAGAAAAATACAGGAGAAATTTGGTGACAAAATATCCGTCACAATTTTCGACTACCATAGAGGGAATTTCCTGTACAGTTCAGCTTTATCGGAGGGCGACGGAAAAGCAAGCCTACAGAATGAGAAAGAGAGGCACCAAACCACTATAAGGATGGCAGCTCTTCACCTACGAAATGAAATTCTGGGGATGCCTGAATGGAGAACACCAACTCCTACATCTGTTGAGTCCCTGAAGACCTGCTCACCGGATCTCCCTGAGGACCTGCTGTTGTTTTTCAGGACCCTACTCTGTGGGCTTCGTAAATCTAATGGTGATGCTAACAAGGATAATGTGGACAGAAAAGTCATGGCAATGTCATCCGATGCAGTGTTCAATACATCCCGTGGTTCAGTGCATCCATGGAAACAAACAGTACTTGGCTTGGGCATAGGAACACTGACAGGATCCAAATTGATCCTTCGGATTCTAAACCGTCTAGGATACAGCCTGAGTTATGATGAGGTTAAGTCGTTAGAAACAGAGTTTGCATTTTCAGCCGAGGAGAATGATTGTGATGCACCAGATGGTATTGAGTTGAAGCCAGATCTTGGAACAGGACTTGCATGGTACAATTACGATGTCAACATGGAGACACTGGATGGAAAAGACACTCTGCACGCAACCGTTTGGATTTGCTACCAAAATGTGACAACAGAAAATGCAACACATGACAGACCAATTGCCACTCGCAGTGGGAGGAACAGGCGACAGTTCGACGGAAGACAGCGTGAGATTGCCCCAATGCACCGCCAGCTGAGTAAAGCAACTTTTGATCTGTCGGCATCAGACAATCAACAGGAAACGATGGCAACTGGTGCTCAACGCATGATTGATTTTTATTGGTTAATGCTGCTTCAAGTTATGCCACAGCCACTGTTTGTCGGATTATTTTCGCAGTTTGTCCATGACAACCTCCCAAAGCAGAAAATCTGTTACATGGATCCCACCTCCAACAAGAAATGATGTCGTTTGCGAAACTATGAAGCGAAGCATGAAAGTCGCTGTAGAAGCAAATCAGGATTACGCAGTTGTTACGTACGATCTGGCAGTCGCTCTGAAGGCATACTCCATTCAGTCCCTCAAAGCACCGTTGTATGATCGTCTGCTGATAATGTTGGGTAACTTCCATCTTGAGTTGTCCTTTTACGGCGCTATAGGGACCTACATCAACGAATCTGGTGCTGACTACCTCCTGACAGAAAGTGGGATATTGGCAGAGGGTTCACTCAATGGGTTCATACGAGGGAAGTACTATAATCAGTGCTACAGAGCCCATGACATTTTGGCCGTAGCGATGGAAATGAAGCTTTATGAGAGTTTCCTGTCAAGTCTCCCGCAGGAAAAGCGAGATGCAATGTGTACATGGCTGCAAGATGCCACTAGCGATTGTAGTGAAATGGAACAGTTCCTGGAGACAAATCAGATGTTCAAAGAGCACATGGAACAATATGAGCAGTTCTTCACCAAGGTTATGCAGGGCATGATGGGTCCAAAAGCGCAGTACTGGTGTGGATATGGCTACATGTTAAATCGGGTACATAGAGATCTTATGCGAGCAGTGCGAACAAATGACATCGAGAGTTACATTGCCATACTTCCAACAGTTATTGATGTATTTTTTGGACTCAATTGTCCAAAATATGCTCGTTGGGGAGTGCTTTATCTGGAGAAGCTCAAAACTGCCGACCCACAGATTCGCTAATTACTGGAAAAGGGAGCTTTTTCTATTCAGAGGACATCGAAAGACTTTTCTAGGACTGCGGTAGACTTGTCACTTGAGCAAACGGTAAACAGGGACGCAGCATCACCAATGAAAGGAATTGTTGGCTTCCACAACTCCACTAATGCAATACGGCGATGATGTATCACTTCAACCCAGCGAGGAATGTCGGTTACCGAATTGAGACGGCTGACGGGACGTTTACCAGAGGAACAACCAAGAACACATCTTCGTTCAAGCAGAATCCAGAAGGATAACCAGCACATTGAAGCTCTCCTACATGCAGTGACAGAATCTTGTGATCCATTCTCTGCACCTGCATCTACGTCCGCATGCCTGTTGAATATTGCTACAGGGAAGGGAGCCTCTGCAGCAACTCAAGAGTACCTAACAGAATCGTTGGCAGCTGGCCATGAGCTACAGAAGAAATTAAGGCAGGAGTGGGCTGAGGATAGCTCAAGATTGCTAAAGCCAATCAAACGGAGAAAAGTCTAGAATTTTGCAAAGGAGAACACAAAGCCCAAGCAGTCAACCACTTCTAAATACACTTCAGCAGTTAACAGTCAGAGGGACAGTTTCATCCGGATGATGGTAGTCATTTCTCAGAACACAAACTTCCACTTGGAACATGTCTTAAGCTATCCCATCACAAATGTTCCACTATCCATTGCTCAACCTGATGGTTCATGGGTAAAGACAGATAAAAGCAAGCTATTAAACAAGCTGGAGTCGATGCAAGAAGGAGTGAAAAGTCTGCCTCATATTGATGCAACATTGATCGATGGGGGACTGTTGCTTCACTCTTTTCTCTCAGCAATTGGCAACATCTCCTCCTATGGAAATCTTGCAAGACCTCTATTAGGCCACGTGTGCTCCAGCATTGGAAGTGAAATTCATGTCTTGTTCGACAAATACATGCCTTCGTCCCTTAAAGAGAGTGAAAGAAGATTACGTGGAGCCGAGGATCAACCATTCATCATTAGTGGTAGTGAGCAAGCACCTAAACAGAGCTGCCAAAAGTTGCTACAGAATGGCATATTCAAGGACCAACTGGCCAATTTCCTTCTCCGAGAGTGGCAGAAAGAGCAGTATGGACCCATCTTAGGCAACAAGACACTGATTGTATCTCACGGAGGACACTGCGTTCACATCACATTCAGTCAAATCAATGGTAAGATGAATGTCGACTATCCACACTCATTGCAGGGGAAACACGAGGAAGCGGACACTCTACTTGCATTCCACGCTGCCTATGTTCCTGGAAGTGTACTAGTCCGAACCTCTGACACTGATGTGATCGTGATACTCGTGGGCATGCTTGGTCGAAACTTACTGGAGGGGAGACCGTTGAAGTCGATTGTAATAGACTGTGGTTCAGGGAACAAGCGCCGTTATATAGACATAAGCAGCATTGTCAATGCATTAGAGAACAAGCAAGCAGGACTCCCAGCGGCAATGCCAGGTCTACATGCCTTCAGCGGCTGTGATTTTACAGCATCTTTCTACAGGAAGGGCAAGACCAAACCATATGAGAAACTAGAGCAGGACAACGATGGGACATTGATCAAGTTATTTTACAACATGTCATCCAGGGAAGAACCAAGCCGACAGATAGCAGAAGAGTATGTGTGCTTCTTGTATGGTATGAAAGGCATAAAAGATGTGAATGAGGCGAGGTACATCAAGCTGGTTCAAATGACAGGAAAAATAAGCCCAAGGGCCCATTGGGGGGGGGGGGGCTGGTAGGCCCAAGGCAGTGGATAATTGTTCTGTCATAGGTCATTTTGTATTCCCCAAGGTGCGATAGATCATTTAAACTTGGTTTCAGCTGGTACCTACAATATCTAGGCAAGCCTATTTGGACCGCAGGGTCTAGGGGGTCCATTTTTGGGGTGTCTGGTACCGGTAGTGCAGCGGACTATTTGTCTGGCGTGACCCATTTTGTACTCTACGAACTCAACCTGTTTATTTGACATTATTTTTGAGTGGTACCTTGCTCGTCTATGCTAGCCCAATTTTTTAGGCCCTTTGTGGGGGGTCTGGCGGGCCTTTGCAGTGGGAAAAATGTCTGCCGTTTGTGTTGTTGATATAGGCGTGGCAGTGAGCACACCATGGTGGTGGATTTAAGTGGTACCTCACTTATCTATGTAGCACCCATTTTTTGGCCCCTTGGGGGGTCCCCCAGGTCTACACGCAGTGGGTGATACCCGGCAGACTCCCATTTCCGTTCATTTCAGGTGACCCCCTACACACTCCCATAGTCAGATATTGGTACCTAGTTCGTCTAACCAAATCTCTGGGCTGCCGCTCTACAATGCCTCGCCTGGCAAATGTTCTGTATACTAATAGGACATTGCAAACAGCTGGATGAACTAAATGTATCAATTATTCAACTAAAATAAAGCGAGAGATGAGCAAGTACGTTTTCGAAAGCGAAAGTCGTTGTGCACAAGTGAACAGCGATAAAACGTAGGAGCGTGCGTGCAATCGCTATTGTTTTTCCCCATTGCCAATATGGCGGGTCGCAAAATCATGTGACGGTGACGTCACGCCAATTCCGATAATGTTTTAAGGGGGAAAATACACAGTATTAGTAATTCATTTCAAGTAATGTGAAATTCCAGAATCATCATATGTTTAAACAGCAAATATATCGCGGCATATTTTTAACAGCAATTTTCTTTTGGAAAAAGATTTGGGAGCGTTCGAAGTAGCGGTCTGCTACCTTATACAACGCTCACGTTTTATTTTTGGGCCTGATTAAAAAATTATATTTCGATGCATTTGAAGCAACTTTTACTTCTGAATTTTTTCTTTCCGAGGAGCGTTTCTGTGTGTCAGGTGGGACAGACAGAAAGATATAGATATATATGATTGGAGCCGTATTAAGTATTTGTATTCTAAGCTTCTGAAAACCGAGTAAGCTTCAGGAGAATTGCCATATCACTATGTGATGGTGGATAAAACCAAGGTTGGCTTGTTCATGACCCTCAGAGATTGGGTTATCGCCTGCCTTGTTTGCTCTTGTTTCTTTGATGCCAGTCCAATCATTATTGGTGACTCCTGTCCGAACACCCTCAGGCTAACTTAACTTGGGATTGGCACTAAAATGCTATCTATGAAAAAGCAGCACAGCCAAAAATTGCCCCAACAGAATAACAAATATAGGGGCAATACCCCTGGTGCTCACCTGGTAGAATAAACACTATACTGCACTGACTAAAGGTATTTTAAACCAATTTCAATGGTTGCTAGAAAACATGGCAGCATGTAGAATCATACTAACATAATCATCAGACTTTAAACAAACAAACAAAAAATACCTATTTTGGGAGGCAACCTTTAGCCTTCAAAAATAAACCCCATCATCAGAGATAACACGCTTGCTGCATGATGGGAAAGTCCTTTGTGAAGATGCTCCAATCAGGAATTGTGCTTGGCATCATTTCAACCAACTGTTTACACGACATGACATTAACCATGATGCAATATTTGAACTCATATCCAACCTTACAACATTTATGGAGGACCAGTAACAACAGTTGGAGACTCCCCTTCTCCTAAGTGAACTCACCACTGCCTTGAATACCTTGGAACCTGGCAAAGCTCCTGGACTTGATGGGCTGACAAGCGAATTTTTCTGGTGCTTCTGGGACACCATTGGACTCCAACTACTGCAGGTCCTGAATGAATGTTTATTGGATGGATAACTGCCATGGAGCTGCCGTAGAGCAGTTAGCTCCTTAATCCCGAAGAAAGGAGACTCCCTCCCAACTGAAACAAAACTGGCGGCCTATTTCTGTTATATGTACAGATTATAAACTTTTAGCTAAAACCTTATCCAATTGATTGAAACCCTTTATGAACCTGCTTGTAGGAGAACACCAATCCTTTTGTATGCCTAGACGTGCTATTATTGACAATATATATTTTTTATCCGTGATACTATTCGGTTTTGTAAAAATTTTAACAAGAATGTTGGTCTGGTTTTTATTGATCAAGAAAAAGCTTTTGATTGTATTGACCACACATACCTTTATAGAGTTTTAAAGAGTTTCGGCTTTGGCCCTAATTTTATCTCATATGTTAAACTTTTGTATTTTAATATATACAGTATTCAATAAACCAAGTGTTGTGCCAATATATACATCGCTATACAACGTGGAGTACGACAAGGTTGCCCGCTGTCAGGACCCTTATACTCCCTCGCCATCAAACCCCTCCTGCTCCAACTACGTAAGCACATTTCTGGTTTTACCGGATCCATCCTCAACACACCACTCAAAATCTCTGCTTATGCAGATGATATTTGTGTTCTTGGAAACTATGATGCTGACGCCACTGCAATGATTCAGGCATCAGAAACATATTGTCAGGCCTATTCAGGCTGGGTAAATTGGAAAAAGAGCGAAGCCCTTTGGGTAGGACCTGGAGCTTGCCCACCAATTGCTCTACGAAGAGGGATGGATTGGCAACAAAATGGCATCAAATGCTTTGGAATCTTCCTAGGAGATAGCACCTTTGAATTGCAGAACTGGACAGGATTCCTGGACAAGGTAATGAGAAAACGAACCCGTTGGAAAGGACTTCTTTTTCAACTGTGTTACTGTGGAACAACCCTCGTCCTCAATAATCTCGTTACCTCCATGTTATGGCATAAAATGATATGTCTGCAACCACCTGGAAACCATGTAGCCACACTCCAAAAGAGTATCATTGATTTCTTCTGGAGCGGAAAACACTGGCTGAAACCCGCCGTTACCTACCTGCCGCTTGTTGAAGGTGGCCAAGGCCTCATCAACATCCGTAGCCGGCTTGTCCTCTTCTGGCTTCAAGTTGTTCATCAACTTTTGTATGGGAGTGAAGCCCTACTGTGGAAGCCTTTGACTAACTGGATGCTACAACTTGCAAGCAAACGCGGATACTGCCAGGAACTTTTTGGATGAACTTGCATCACGTTAACCATTCTCTGCTACCCACCTTCTACCAAGGGGTGATGAATGCCTGGCAAACCTTCTCCTTTTCCCAGGAAATGGCGTCGTACAAAATGGAAATGTTTTTCAAAGAGCCCTTATTTTACAACTGCTTTCTCAAAAACAGTTTAAATGACAGAGGACTCGTTCAATGCTTTGCTGATGCCGGGCTGCTGTGGGTAAAATATCTCAGGACAGTGTCTGAAAACCACTCGCCGACCGCCGCTGCCCTGGCACAAAGAACTGGGATAAGATCTGTCCGAATCGTCTCACGATTCCTTCAAGGAGTACTCTCAACTTACTGCAGCACTCGCCAAGAACTCGAAACTCCATCTGAGGAAACAACAGCTCACTTCCCAAAAATCCTTGTATACAGTCCACCAATAAATCGTCTCCTGGCCTGGAAAATCCTGACAACATTGCATTGTCCCCCCTCATTCAAGGGGACAATGCAATGTCCTGTCCTTCCGCAAGAAAATATTGTATAATGCTTGCGTCAAAATCTTACATGCTACATTTTCAGAGCACCCGAGGCTTCGATGGTGAGAATTTCTACCCCCAATATCCTCCAGCACCACCAACTGGCAAGGTTTTTAAAATATTTTACCTACTCAAAAATATGTTGGAGATATCCAATGGAAACATATACACTGGATTTTACCTTGTAATGCTTTATTGAATCGCTGCTCTGCTGCCAACTCTAATCTCTGCCCTTTCTGTGCATCCACTGAAACCATACCACATATGTATACATCTTGAATGTGCATGTTTACAACCCCTCTTTACCCTCCTCCAATAATATTTTTGGAAACTTGACTCTCATTTAAACTCCAATGTTTTTATTTACAGTGTGTCGAGGTCCGATGCTCCGAGGAGACACTAAAGACACCGCAAATGAGAATACAAGCCATTTAATGGTAGAGTACACATGTGGGAGAGAGATTTTGGCTCGAATCTGGCCAAGTCCCTTCTCCAAATGCAATACTCAGTGAGCTTCATTTTATAGGTAAGGTCCTGCGCACCCGAGATAACTATCTCCGCAGGCAGTTCCCCACAGGCCGAGTCTCGTGCAATAAAGCACCGCACCCGTTGCTTGAGGGTCACTCCGTTGGAATGTGGAGGTCTTTGGTTCACAGCACCTGTTTCTTGTTATATATTTAGATAAGCTGAGAGAAATGGCGTGAAAAAAAAAATCCAACACGGAGTCTCACTCTAAAAGAATGTGTTTTTGACAAACCTCAAGGATAAATGTGCAATAAAAAGATAAAGCATGGATCAGCAGGTTTCAGAAGGGAATTAGCTGCATGCACTCAAACCAGAGTGAGTGGAAAAAGAAAACGAAAATATATTCCTTTATATCAACTTAAACAGGTGTTTTAGGACCTCCTTCCCTTGAGAAAGTGGTTTTAACCAATTTTTTGTTTGGTCAAGCTAAGTTTGCGATCTCAAATCCAGAAAGGCAAAAATGGAAAACATTGCTGTTTCTTCACATAATGTGTTGCTCACCTTTAAGGCTCTTGTGAGCGCAAGATTAAAACTGGAAAACTGGTGTTTTTATGGCGTAGCCCATCAGGCAGAGCCGTCTAGAATAGTGTTTGTCCATCTGTATGTATGTATGTATGTCCCCTCAAACGTATACCAATCAGAGCTAAGGATCTGGTTACATGACAGGGTGATGTGATTATGTCTGATGTCATTACGGCGGTACTGCAACTGCCTCTCCATGCACCGCCATTTTGATTTATATGCCGTTCATGCCAAACATATTATCGAACTGTCATATATCAGAATCGCCATGCTCTACCTTTACGTTTTTCATTCAGTGTGAAACACAAACAAACCGATTGTTAAAATGACCATCAAATATCGAAAGCATCGGCGTTACGGCTTTTCCAACAATACGGTACGTATAGGCCTGAGGCGTTATGACTCACCGTCCACTTTGGACAAATTAAACCCAGGTTTCTTAATACAGTGGTATAGTTTCGGTCATATCGTTTTTGTAATAGTAATAATATTATCTATATAATAATAGCGTAAGGACTCGACTTTGTTATCCCTTTTACGCCGCACCCAGCAACCTGATGCCCACGGCACTAATGGATTTACGATCTACGAACCGCACTCTTTGTTTATCACGTACAGACATACTCGAAAAATCTGAATTAGCCGACGTTGGGGCCCAAAAGCATCCGATTATCCGCCGATACGACGCCATCTTACGACGCCATCATATTGGCGTCTGCTGGGCGAAGGCGAAGCAAGCCGTCCGCTGATTGGACAGGCGAAGGTGAAAGCAAGCCGTCCACTAAGTGGACAATCCAGAGCATGCATTTGTGCCGGTGTCGGCGATCGTTGTTCATATACGCACTCTTCATTCTCATCTTTCTTCCTAACTCTTACTCGGACAAGCAAATCCCCTATGCCATCCATAATGGTACACTCTATCCATACACCACATCCTCCCTTCCGTGGATGTTCCACGGGTTTCGGCTAGTAGTAAATATAACCATAACACTTTAATCCCAATGTCGTGAATGGAAACTTGATGGATTGAAGCGGTGTAACCGCGGAAGTAAGGAATTCACCTTGGTTTTTAAAAAATAATATAATTTTCGTAATAACGACGTAGAGTTATTATTATTATAGTAAATCTAATCGTAACACAAATCCCTTTGTAGTGACGGCAAACGTACTGGAGGTTAAATATTTATTATATATATATATATATGTAGGGAGCTGTAATGCCCCTCCCCCTTTGTATACCCTTGCTGCTTTACCAATTACCAAGTATAACCAATTATATGTTTTGTTTTGACTGATTGCTGTACTCTTTATAATACTTAGTCCTTTCTTGTGCCTTGAGGATGTGTAATATCCTAATAAGGAGTTCTGTGCCTGTGAGCTCTTGGCCTGTGTGGGCACAATCTCTCGTTCTGCCTTCCCTGGCCTTGGTGGCAACTGTTATCTCTCTGCCTCCCTCTAGACTTTGCCAATATCCTGTGGGCTGACACATTTACGAGTGTCCCCTCCCTTTTGTACTTTCCCAACCAAGGTTTCTATACAGAAAGTTGTAAACATGTTGCCACATATGGCTGACCATCTCCTTATCTGAGTTAAACTATGAATGGCCTTGATGAGCTTCCTCTAACTAACTGAACAACAGGATGGGACTATGGTGGGAGGGCCAATGAGCCCATTCTGTTTCTGTATCTTGTGAGCCAAAACCACACCCGATATTCCTTATATAAAGCAAGTTTAAATCGAATTATTTCAGAGCATCTTGTTGTAGTGTTGGTCATTCCATGTGAACCTTCCTGTGACACCTGCTCCCCGCAAGCTTGTGTAATCGAGTTCTAATAAATATATCCGTTGCTCCTTTTCTCTGAGTCTTCTGAGTCCCAAGTTCTAAGTCTCAATCCGACATATATATATCTTATATATATTTAAGTAGCGGCAGTTTTGTGTCCGGCCATCCTGCTATGTCATTACGTATATGATGTCATTACGGCGTAAACACCCGCTCACTTTGAGAGCGGCAGGAAATGTCATTCCTCTTTGGGGTATATAGATTAGTCTCTCATTTACCAAGTTTAGCGCCTGGTGTTGGTTTAGCGGTTAGGATGCCGGCTTGGGATCCTAGGATCCTGAGTTTGAATCCCGGTCGATCGCTGAATTAACACCAGGGGGGTTGACTCAGCCTGTCATCCTTCCAAGGTCGGCAAATTGAGTACCAGCTTGCTGGGATGAATGATCCCGGTGTGTACCCTGGCTTAGAATCGGTACACTGTATCCCTGCTCATCATAAGGGGTGACTAAGGGTTGGCGTCAGGAAGGGCATCCAGCCATAAAAACTGCCTCAAAAAGGGAACCATGAGGTCATGGAGCCCGCAAGGCTAACCCCCGCCTTAGTGGGGAAAATGGCCTCAAAATGATCATTCATTCATTCATTCTCATTTACCAAGTTTCTTGTGGAGAGATCGCCAAGTGGTTAAAGCATTCGAGCAAGCATTCCATTCAAAACCGTTAAGGAATGGCTGGCTTGGCAAGCGCTAGCTAGCTGCTTGGTAAATGACAACACCTCCAACCCTTGTGGGGCACATAGATTGCAATAGATCTTCGCTCAGTTCTTTAAGTAAAACTAACCTCATGGATGTCGGGATTCCTCCAAATTTCTTTATTTAATGCTATAAACAGCATTAGCGACTGTTTAAAAAGCTAATCATGTGTGTTTGTGGTTTATAATATTTTACAAGCCCGGCTACGCCGCTGTTAGACTTTTGGTCTTGTTTAATGAACAAACGTTTAACATTATTTAAAGAAAAATGGATTTTTAATGATGTCATTTGCAAGCTTAATGATACCGATTTATTAATCATTTTGCTCTGAAACAATTGTTTCATCATTGTGTTTCTTTCTATAGCTGGACATAACTTGTCCTTGTTCACATTTGTAATAAAAGTATAGAAACAGTCTCTCTCTCTCTCTCTCTCTCTCTGGCGCCACCTATCGGCCGTCGGTGCGTTGGGTGTAGCGTCATGGCGGCTGTGAGCAACTGCTCTGTGTTTTGGTGAGTCCGTCGTGAGGTTTCCCCCCTCTCCTGCCCTCCCCTGCCCCCCTCCCTCTCCTTTTCCATCCTGTGTGCCTTGGCATTTGTTTCCATCTGTTCTACACCTTTGCCTTCGAGAGAGAGAGAGGATTGAGAGCGGGCCCATTTTGGGTGCGGCCTACTGGCGTTGACGGCGCGTTGTAAGCCATTTCTGTGCTTATAATGCACGTTTATTTTTTACTTTAGTTCGTTTATTTAGGTTTGATACCCTCTTGTCCGGCTCGGACAAGCGGGGGGAGGGGGGGGGTTATTTTCGCCGGAATGGCGAATGCACGCTCTCGTCGCGATGACTTTGAAGGCTTAACCAGGAAGCACGCGTTCGTGTGCGTGCCTCCGGATGGAGTCCCTGTCGAGGACATCATCCTCGCTGTGGGCAGCATTGTTGGGGATGAAAATATACGTGCAGCTTCGCGTATGAACCAGAAAGTGGTGGTGTTCGTTTCGGACGAGGAACTCGTCCATGACGTGGTAAGTGCGGGAATAACCACGGAAAGCGGTCACTTTATGATGGCATCGCCGCTATTAACCCCCGCGACGAGAGTGGTTATTTCTAACGTACCTCCATTTATCCCAAATGACAAGTTAATGACCGTGCTATCACGGTACGGTAAAATGGTATCAAGGATTTCAACAATCCCTCTTGGGTGTCGGAATGAACGTGTTAAACACGTAATGAGCTTCCGCAGACAGGTGTATATGGTCCGTCCAGACCGTGGGGACGACACAGGCCTCAACATCACTTTCAAAATTAATTTTGAAGAGGCAAATTTCCAGCTATATGCATCGTCCACCACCTTAACATGCTTTCAGTGTGGAGCGTATGGACATTTAAAACGTTCTTGTCCCAAAGCCTCGTGTGTCAGGTGTGGCAAGACAGGTCACACTGCCATAGTTTGTAAGTAGGAGGCTGCTCTGCTAATGAATACGCCCAATGGGAGGGAGGTAAACGCTGCTCCACTAATGGATACTCCCAGTGGGAGGGAGGTTAACGTTGCTCCACTAATTGAGATTCCCAGTGGGGGGGAGGTTATCGCATTGCCACCGCCTAAAATTCCTAATGAGGGTGAATCTAGTGTTCCAAGCATGAACGTATTTATTCCTCTTCAGCAAAATGTTGAAATGGACACTGATAGTAAAGTGGGGACGAGTAAACGAAGGGCTCCGCATGATAGTGACTCATCTGGAGCAGGTAAAAAGGTTGTGCTCGATTTGCAGGCTATTAGTGAAAAAACTCTTCAGGATGCACCTGGAATCTCTCTGCAAAGCGCGGACCAAATAAATAAAGAGGAAAACCCAGAAAAGAGCATCAGGGTTCAGCCGCTAAAACAACGCGCTTCCATTACTCACACAGACGACGTTAATGATGTAAATAATTCAGGCCACGATACCGTGAATGGTGCATCATTGATCCAAGCGAATGTCGCCGAACAGGCTGACATCCATAATAAATCTGCCAATATAGCAGAAAAGGGCGGAAACATAAATCCACAGGAATGTGGGAATAATGATTTCACGCCAATTGAGGAAATCAGTAAACAATGTGCTGATGTTTCCCAAACACAGCACTGCGTGGACCCCCCAGACAAGGGAAGGCTAGGTTGCATAGCAGGAGAAGAAAACAGTATTGACCCAGACCCCATTGGACCACTTTCTGATTTATCAGAATCGGAAGAGGAGGTGGAGGTAACAGCATTATCACAATTAATGCCAGATCAACCCCCAACCCCTCCCCATATTGTTCTCTCATTCCTCAATGAAACGTATAGACAGCGAAATGTCATCATTGGGGATCATTTCCCTGATTTGGCTCCCTTTATTCAGGCTGCAAAACTAGTCATAAAAAAATCTGAGGAACTAAACCTAACAAAATCGCAGTTTCATCGACTAAAGAAAATCTTAACAAAGGCAAAGAGTGAGTACTCACAGTGTCAGACAAAATATACTAATGAGTGATGAAGACGCTTAATCTTGCAACACTCAATATAAATGGCGGTGGGGCCAGTCACGTCCGCCAGATCCAAGTGAATAGTTTATTCAAAAGGAAACAAGTCGATGTAATATTACTGCAAGAAACTCATATTATTGAGAAGGTTGAACATGACTGGAGCAGCATGTTCAAAGGTAAATGTTTCTTCAGTAATATGTCGTCTGTATCTGCTGGAGTGGGGTTTTTGCTAAAACCAGGACTTGTACCTGAATCTTGCCTCTTTCAGGAGGTGATTCGGGGACGTTTTGCCTCCCTAGAATTGGTGATCAATAGCCTGAAGCTTATTATTTTTAATGTATATGCACCAAGTGAGAGTACTGACCGTAAAGCCTTCTTTACTGAAGTGATAAACCATTTAAACTTGTTTGACCCAAATCAGTGCATATGCATGGGGGGAGATTTCAATTGTACGCTAGAGCCCAAAATAGACAGAAATTCACCGGAACCACCTCCCGAGTCCCATGGTGACCTCTCCCAGTTCCTTTCAGGTGGGGCTTTTTTGGATGTATGGCGATTGATGCACCCAAATGACCGGCAGTTTACATGGTGTCGATGCTCCAATGGCCAAGTATCCTTAGCGAGGCTTGACCGCTGGTACATCACCCCACGATTAAGGAATATTGTAACCTCCTCAACTATTACCCCTTCCATCTTCTCTGACCACCACATGGTCACGATGGCCCTATCTTTCCCACAATTCAAACGGAGGAGCGCCTATTGGAAATTCAATACAAGCCTTTTGGATGATACCCTGTTTAAGGAAGCCTTTCGCATCCTATGGATAGCAATAGTTGGAAAAAAGCCCCTCTTTGCTTCCACTAACCTTTGGTGGGATAATATGAAAACTCATATACGACTGTTTTGTCAACAGTTTAATTCCCATATCACTCATGAAAATCAAATCACATTGGCACGGTTGGAAACCGAAATTCTAAAACTGCAAAACAAAATGGCAGAGCAGGAAAATGAGACAAATTATAAATTGCTCCTTGAAAAAAGGACCCAACTCCGGGAACTATTACAGGAGAAGGCTGCAGGACTGCTAGTTAGACTGAGAGTAAAAAGCATTAAAGTATCGGATAGTCCTAGCAAAGCCTTCTTTCACTTAGAAGCTGAAACGAAGCCTCCCCAGCTTATTTTATCAGTTAAGGACCCCAGTGGGAATGAAATTACAAGTTCTGATGGGGTAAAAATCACTATTAGAAAGTATTATTCTGAACTATTTGCTAAAAAAGATATATATGAGGATAAAATAAAATGTTTTACCTCCCATCTCCCAACCCTAACTGAGACTCAACGCCTGGAGCTGGATGTGCCTTTAAGCCTTGATGAATTACAGCGTGCCCTGGTTGGAATGGAATCTGGAAAGGCTCCGGGAATTGATGGCCTGCCAGCTGAGTTTTACATGGAATTTTGGGACATTTTGGGCCCAGAATTATTGAATGTAATCCAAGAATCCTTGCGAAAAGGTGTAATGCCACTAAGCCTAAGGAGAGCAGTGGTGAGTCTTCTCCCAAAGTCAGGAGACCTCCGGCGGATGGAGAATTGGAGACCGGTTTCAATAATGTGTACTGACTATAAATTGTTTTCGAAAGCAATGGCAAATCGTTTAAAAAAAGTCATTGGTGATCTGGTTTTACCTGATCAGACATTCTGCATCCCCAGTCGTTCGATTTACGACAACATTTTTTTCGTGCGGGATTTAATGTATGCTCGCCATGACCAAAATGATTTTGGAATATGTTTTCTAGACTTTGAAAAAGCCTTTGACAGCATTGACCATGTTTTCTTGTGCCATGTTCTTGAAGCATGTGGGTTTGGGGTAATTTTCAGGGCCTTTATAACTTTATTGTACACTGACATCTCCAGTGTAATTAAGATGAACAATGAACTGGTTCCCCCCATAAAGGTTCAGAGGGGGGTACGGCAGGGTTGCCCAGTCTCAGGTTTGCTTTTTGCGCTAGCAATGGAGCCATTTCTTTGCACACTGAGAAAGAATATCTCTGGCCTGACCTGTTTTCCTGAAAGCCCACCAATGACTATATCGGCCTATGCAGATGATGTTTGCGTCATTATAAAAAACCACCAAGACATTGTTGCTCTTGTAAAGTCCTTAAGAACCTTTTTCATGGCTTCATCTCTGAAGGTTAATTGGACGAAAAGCAAAGCTCTTTGGGTACCATACCTTAATAGCTGCCTACCTGTCTCAACACATCTGCCTGCTCTTCCAGAAAACTTGGAGTGGAAAACAGATGGTGTTGATTACCTTGGTGTGTCCCTGGGCTCTACACAATTTGAGAAAAGGAATTGGGAAGGTGTGACTGGAGAAATAGACAGGAGGCTGAACCTGTGGAAAAGAGCCCTACCGCACCTCTCATTTAAGGGCCGAGTCTTAGTGGCAAACAACTTGGTTGCTGCAACGTTGTGGCATCGCTTTATTTGCCTGCAACCACCAGAAGTGCTGCTGGACAGGATACAGGCCAAACTTGTGGACTTTTTTTGGGGAGGCCATCATTGGCTGCGGCCAAGTGTAATATGCCTTACTTCATCTGAAGGTGGTCAGAGCCTTGTTCACGTGAGATCCTGTCTCATGGCTTTTCGCCTGTGCTCCATTCAACGCCTCCTGTTTGGTGAAAACCTGCCAAACCATGCCTTGGCTTGCCATATTTTACAGCAGGCGGGTAGACTCGGCTATGGTCTCGAAGTATTCCTGACTCACCTCAAGTACGTGAATACATCAACGCTCCCCATATTTTACCAGAGCCTTCTCAGTGCCTGGGAAAGACTTTCCGTGAGCCGCAAAGCGGACACCTACTCCCCAGGGATGTTCGAGGTTGAACCCCTGTTCTTCAATCCTCTCTTCCCTGATGTTCTCAAGAGTCGTCATTTGTGCCAACGCTTTATTGAGGCAGGCATAAACAAAGTATGGCACCTTCGGCCAAACTCCGGTGTCGGGTGGAGGAATGTGGAGGAAATTTCAACCTTGACGGCGATTCGGTCCAAGAGGACAATTGGAACGATTTTGAGGAAGGTTGTTCAAAAACGTCATCAGCTACAGAAACTTTGGACTTGGAATACTTTTGGACACCCCAACGAGTCCCCGTTTCCGAAACTGATTTTTGACTGCTTTCCCAAGGAACTTCCACCTGTTAGCACAGGGACAAGTGTATTGCATGCTGAGAGCAGCAAGAGCCTGTATAGGTGGTGGTTATCTCAAGTTCTTGGTATTCCTCCGCTAAATGGAGTAGCACGATGGAAGAGGCTACTCCCTGCCGGGCCCCCCAATGAACCTGTATGGGAATCAATGTATAGTAAGCTGATCAACAAAAGAACAGGTGATCTTCAGTGGCGCCTTGCCCACTGGATCATCCCATGTAATACATATGTATGGAATTTTGCCCCAATATCTGCATGTTGCCCCTTTTGTTCTGTAAATGAGGATGTTTTTCATTTTTTTATTGGTTGTGAAAGACTTTTTCCTTTATTTGAATGGTTAGACTTTGTGTCGTTCAAAATGAATTTCAGATTTACTTTTCGATCCTTTATTTTTGGGCTCAAAAAGAGACGGCAACACAACAAGGAATATGAACTGTTGTGCTTTTTTGTAGCTACAGCAAAGCTTGCTACTTACCTGTCCAGAAAGGAGAGCGGAATGGTAAGCCCATTCATCAATGCAAGGTCATGACGTTTTTCAACGCACTGTGTGCTGCAAGGCTAAAACAGGAGTTTGAGTTTTCCAAGAGCATGGGCGAAATTGATGGATTTGTGGAAAAATGGTGCTTGAAAAGTGTCTGTGAAGTCCGCCAAAACGAGTTGGTATTATTTTTCTCATGATTGTTCATAATTTCTACAATTCATAGTATTGCTGCAGAAGATTGCATTTGTTTTCGGTAAAAGTTGATCTGATCAACGCATATATCTGTATTGTTTCCTCGCTTCATCGTTTTCTCTTGTTTTTGGCTTTGTTGATTTTATACACTGTACATCCATGCACTTTATAATTTTTGGAATAAAAGGACGTCAAAAGTCTCTCTCTCTCTCTCTCTCTCTCTC